>NC_142759.1:1286106-1603882 GCF_054948205.1 Urtica dioica subsp. dioica
CATTGAAAAAATAGGTGTATATACAGACTATTCCATATTATAAGTTTTTTTGTTTGAATTTAAGATCCCTCTTTTATTATATCAGTCTCTGATCTTGTGTGTTCCATTGATTAAGAAGATTTTGGGTTTGCCTGACTGTAATTTTGGAACATAGAAAGCATGGATAAATATAGTTTGTTCATATCTCTGATTTGATTATTTAAACTCTTTCCCAAAAACCAGATGAGATCCTCATGATCAACTATCTAATCTGCTTCATGTAAGCCTTGCTTTTATGTTCAGGGCTCTCTCTCTCTCATTTCATTTTATTCTCTCTTATACCATTTTCATACTGTTGGTCCACAGTTACACCTCCTCTTCGCAACTGTTCATGCTAACCTGAATTGACTATAGTTCGACATTCTTCAAAAATAGCCAACTATTTTCCAGCTTAGCCTATTGAAGGTAAGTGTTGTATTTTTTGTTGTTGAGAGATATCAGTCATTGATACGTTTGGTATCATCCTCTTAAAGTTAGCCTCTGAATTCCGAGCACTTTTCAATCCCCGTTTTCTATGGTCCCATCTCTATTGTGTATATCGAACTTGTTGCTGTTGACCATTGCTTAGGATAAGAGAAGCTTCTATTCTTTCTGTTATATAACCTGCTTAACTGAGAATTATGCTCAAACTTCTTATATTTCCAATCCCTGTTTCTAGTTTTTTTACGTTACTTACACTAAAACATGCAGGTTTAGTTTCACTGACCTGACCATTGTCTTCATTGTTCGAATTTGAGGCCTCTTGTTTATAACCAAGTTCTGATCTTGCGTGTTCTATTAATTGGGACGATTTTTGTTTTGTCTACTTTGATGATCACGGTCGTCTCTCCCTTTCTCTCTCATTTCATTCTATTCTCACTTTGATAACATTTTTGTCTTGTTGGTCCACAATTACATCTATTCTTAGCAACAGCTCATGCAAACCTGAATTGGCCCTAGGTTGTAACTCTCAAAAGCACCTAATCATTTTCCAACTTTGTATGTTAGTTTCTTTTTATTTTATTTTATTTTTAAATATCAGTCATTGATGTATTTTTTAAAAGTAGGAAATGGATGTCATCTTTGTTGGTGAGCTTGGATTTTTGTCGGAAATCGACGGCGGCGATGGAGACAGTTGAGGGAGCTCGATCAGATGCCGACCTTGGCAGTTTCCGGAGTTTGTCTCAGAGCTGTAAGTGCTGCTTGTGTTTCTTTCTGATGCTGGAAAGTGATTAGGCGTTTTTGTCTGTGTTTTTTTTTGGAAATTTGGGTTGTTTTCTGTGTTTAACATTCTAACAAAGAGTAAAGTTGACTATTTTATTACACTAGTAAAAAAAAGCGCAAGTGTGACTTAGTTAGCCTCATTTTACTGTCTTAAGTTACAGGTTTTATTATATTGATATATAAAATTGCTGTCTGTATAAAGAGGCATATACAATGATTGTCTGTATGAAGCTCTTGAGATGTTCAAAGCAGGTAGATTTTACCGAGTTACGTTCTCTTTTTTCAGAGCTGGTAATGAGCTATATGAATTCCGAGTGTGATTTTGGGGGTGTTGATTTCATAGAGCTGATGATTCTCTGGGTTTCATTTTTGCACTTGACTTTCAGTGAGACCTACATTGCCAAAATATGTGTCCCCATTAAAGTCGCGGAGAACATGTGTTCGTGTTATGTCAAAGAAACGAAACCGAGCGATGAGGAAAACGGTAGAAAACTTTTGTGGTTTGAGGGCCAATATTTAGCTGTCGGTGGCTACGCTGCTATTGCAAAACCGTAAGTATCTACTACTTCATTGGAAAATAAACAAACACAGCACAAGAGATTGATGCTTAAAACATGTAATATTTGGTGAACTTGAATGGTTTGATTAGGCTTCTTTAATGTTGTCTATTACAGTCCACTCTTTGACTTAAAAAGAATTTTAATGAATTTTTTTTTACCATTGGTGTCACATATGCGTTAACTAGAAAACGAAACCTCGAATCTGATTATTACTGACAGGAATATGAGCCGCGCATTTCTGTAAATGGGTCGCATCAGTTGCACACTCAGTTTTTTTTTTTTTTTTTTTTTTTTTTTCGTTTGATGTTCAGTGATTCTACAATGAGCTCGGGAGGTTAAACTGTTAAAGGTGTGGTTAATTTTTATTAATTTAATTAGCATATGTATTCCTGGCTTCTGCCAGTTTATTGAAATTAATATAATCTCTTTAAAAAGAAAAAAAAAAAGAGAACTTGTATTTGTGTAAAAATGAAGTGCAGCGTCGTTTTGGGTGAAACTAACCCATATTTTTCACTATAGATCCTTAAGATTTGTGGGAGCCCATACAAGTCTCGGGACCAGCACATTGTAAGAAATTTTAACTCAGTTCGTTGACTTCATATTTTTTGTCTGAAAAAGAAAAATAACTAAATTGATTTGATATATAATGCACGGTACTGGATTACTGTTTAAAAAAAAAAAATTGTGATCTGCGGGAGAGAGAGCAAATGCGTTGATAAATTCTTGAAGAATATGTCGTTTTAGATTTTCTGAAACAAATTATGTCGTTTTTTATTTTCGGAAATAAATAATGTCGTTTTCTATTTTCTGAAACGAGGGATATCGTTTTCTCAAGATTATCGGTCTTTTATTTTCTGAAACGAAGGATGTCGTTTTCTCAAATATTCTATAAAGAATGATGTAGTTTTCTCAAGACTTGTTTTATATTTTCTGAAACAAAGGATGTCGTTTCTCAGGACTCGTTATTTATATTTTGGAACGAAGGATGTCTTTTTCTTAAGATTGTCAGTTTTGTAGTTTGAACGAAGGATGTCGTTTTCTTAAGACTGTCGTTTTCTCGTTTCTGAAACTAAGGATGTCGTTTCTCAAGAGTGTCGTTTTTTTATATTCTGAACCGAAAGTTGTCGTTTTATAGTGGACGATGTAGTTTTTTATGACTGTCGTTTTTTACTGTCTGAAACGAACGATGTCGTTTTTTATATCTCTGTCCAGGATTGTCGTTTTAAGCTGTCTGTTTGGCTCGGACAGAGCTTTTTCTTCTTTTCTCCCCCGAAATCCATGGCGATGGAAAAAGAGGAGGGGATCGACGACGGACGAAGAAGAATCTCCGGCGGAGGAGGAGATGATCTTCGAGGGAGAGCAGTCTATCCTTGATGCCCAGACCTCTTCTGCAGTGGAAGAAGTGTTGTAGAATCTTTTGGTATTCCGTTATGTCCCGAGTTTCCGATTTTAAAAAAAGATCTGCCTCTTGCATCTATTTTGATTTCATACCGCACTGGAATTTTCTTATTTATTTGAAGCTAGAATGACACATGAATATATTTTTTTAACCGGGGAATCATATAATTGTGAGTATTAGATGAAGAGAGCATGAAAGAAATGCTATATCCCTGAATTTCCGACTAAAGAAAAAAAATTGTCTCTGGCTTATATTTTGATTGCATGCTGCATTGGGATTTTCTTATTTATTGAAGAAAAGATAAGAATTTTTTTTAATGGTCTTTTTGTTAAATATGTTAGATACTGTGGAATCATAATCATGAGTTTAAGAAAATTGTTATGGAAGCTCGTAGTTTTGTTAAAAGAAAAATTTTCGATGGCCTTATTTGTTAAAGATCTTAGATATTGAGGAATCATCGTAGTGAGTGGATAATTAGGGGTCATCTATACATATATATGCATATATACATTTAGAAGAAGAGGGCATGAGCAAATTTTGCATTGAACGATTCCATTCAAGTTAAACGATCAAGTTTTGCAAGCTTTAGTTGGCTTCTTGAACGATTCCATTCACACCCGGTAGATTGATAAAAGCTGACAATGCGTCGCATATAAATCGATTGATTCTATGCATACCAAATGACATGATATGTACTGAATATTCTATACACTATGATCTTAATGACTAATCATGCCATAAAGAATTTCGGTTTCAGTGTCACAAGAAGCCTGGAAGCCTTAGACCAGCGGACCGCACGCAAACCAACAAGCCAGCCTGGACTGATCTAACGGAACCAGCTCATATTACAAGGTGACAAGATGTAAATAAACAGAGACTATTTGCAATCCATCGCTGCATGTTCATTGCTGTTCTCCTGCAAGAATTTTCAATAAACAGAAATTGGATTTAGCTTTAGAATTAAGGGAAACTGATTGCAGGTTAAGTTAAATGAGTCACTATCACCGTACCCAATTTTCATTAATCTCGTCCCGGTCGATGTTCTCGAACCTCGGAAGTTCGATGGTTTACATAATGACTCACCTGGAAATCATAGTTTTCGAACGACATTTTAAATTAATAAGTAACATAAATATATTAGAAAATCTAGCTATGGTCTATGATCATCAACTAAGGTTACATGAATCAAATGGAACACTCTTCTTCAAACTCAAAAAGCTAATGCAAGTGTTTGATCTGTATAATAATACTAAACATGATTTTTTTGGAAGAAGAAAAGACAAAATGAAATTACCAGAAAGTTCTCTCACTCAGCCACGTCTGTTTGAATCCAAGCACCATCTTTCTGCACTTGTTTGAGATCGAACAGGATGTTGGGGACATGCGAAATCTTGTACCATTCCTTCCCAATCTTGGACAGCTCTTGCAGTGGCGTTGTTTGCAGAAACTCCAGCAGTGTTTCAAGGCTTTCACAATCGAAAATGCTCAATGTGCGTAAACATGGCATAATTTTTGTTGTCTTTGTGCCATCCTTCCCACACTCTCCACCGCGAACTGAAAGAAAATTGAAGCTCTTCCAATTTCGGAAACAAAACGACCTCTCGATCGGCTTCAGTGGTTCCGAGGAATTCTTCACCCACCGTACACATCTTGGGAAACTCGACTAGTCTCAGATATTCAAGTGAAGGCAATTTCCCAAGCGGAGGTAAAGTCTCGCAATTCGCTTATCAAAGTGGGTCTTAACCGCCTCGTCGTTATAAGCAAGTTGGGCGAGTGTAGTTTTTCTGTGACCCCCCAATCCCACAATGGGGACGATATGAAGAGATGATCCCCCATCATCATCGATACTACTCTCACTCAATAACTTGCTTACTAAAAAAACTCTTTTCCTCGTCTCGACCATGAACTTTGGTCTCGTCGATAAGGAAAGTTGTCTGAAGCGGTCTAGGCCTTTCAACGACAGTGCTAATGTTGAAATTATACCTATTTTTATCTTCGGAAATCCTAGCCAATTCTCCGTTAAGTTGCTTGATTTTGAGAGCAATATCGAGGCGCATAATGAGCCGGCCGGCTTTGGTTGAAGAGAAGCAAGAGAAAGAAACCGGAAAATACACCTTCGTCTGAAGAAGAAGAAGAAGAAGAAGAAGAAGACGAAGAAGAAGAAGAATTCTTCAGAGCTTTGTCTTGTTCTTTCTTGATTTTGTACTTGAGAACGGCTGTGCTCCAATCGTCCAGAACGTTCTCCATCTTCTCCGAAGCATTCTTGAGCTTTTGAAGCCATCTTTTCGCAGCAGTGTCATTCAGTTGCCTCTCCTCGGCATCCTGAAGAACAGCTTGAATGTCCTCGAGATTGCTCTTCAGATTTCGGACATCTTCTTTGACTCCGCTCACCAATCTGATCTCCAATTCAATTCCATTGAATGCCATGGAACCCAGATGCTCAATCAGCAGAGAAACAACAGCTTCAGCCATCTTCCAATTTTGGAACTTCTTTCAGTGAACTCACTCACTCAAATGCTCTGCCAATGGTTGGTTTGTAAACTGGGCTGGACAGAAGAAACTCTTGTTTATTATATTTTCAGGCTCATATAATATAAAAGAACCTATTAGACTATGAATGGAAAGGAGAATAAAAATTATAGCTGTAAAGGATTATATGCGGAGGAGATTGATTGAAGTGTATTGTCTGCCCAATAATTTTAATACATAAAGGCACACTGGTCGCTAATCTATTACAATAATTACAGATGGGCTTTTTTGCCCATTGACTACTACCATATATATGATTTATTTTCAATTATTTATTTTAGATAAAAACAAATGCATATTGTCGATAATTTTAGCATATAGTCGTGTACACATACACAGTGTTGCAAAATTTTACCTTATAATTTTTATAAAATTTTATAATTTTAGCACAAATTTATATAATGTTTTCAAATTTGCCCCCCCTGAATTTTTTTTTCAAATTTTCCCCCCTCATAGAAATTTCTAGACGGCATATCTGCCAATATCTGCTCCCACAAAACAGAAGGAGCATAATGATTACCTGTGTTGTGTGTAGTAATAAATAAGCATACTATAGTGTTGGTTAATATTTTGTGCCTTCAATGTACTTAGAGGTTTAGTCTGGGAGTCATTCATGTATCGCACTTCAGTCTAGGAAGCTTAGTTGAAACAAATTCTGGCACAACCACGGAACCGCCGCTGAGAGACCAGTAAAGGATATGGAACCAAGGAAAATCTGTTTGAAAGTACGAAATATTTCTACAACGAGTCATAGTCCGGTCGTATTTCTTGACGTGAGTTTGTCCACAAACAAAGTCACCTTCCATGTGTCGAAGTCGCCGAAAAAAAAAATTAGATTATGCTAAAAATTCAGCCAAAGTTGACGAATGCAGATTTTTATTTTGGAAAAGTTTATACTACGTATGTGATCAGCTTGAGGTTTTTTGTTTTTGTTTTTTTGTTTAGAAACAAAACTTATACTTATATTCAGGCAAAAGCCTTTTGAGGAGCCAAGCCTAAAATGAAACAGAAGAGATTCCCACGATTATGCAAAGAGGCAATATCTTCTTCCCTTAACAAGTTCTGTTCGGAATACACTTTAAACTCCTCACAAGAAGAAAGTGAGAGTCGATTTTTTCTTACAAATAGAAAGAGGGACCTTAATACAAAAAGCCGTAGACCAGTGGGACCACACGCAAACCAACAAGCCAGCCCCGACCGATCCGACGGAATCGACAATTAAGACAGATTACAAGCTTTAAACTCTTGCGTTCTGTTTACAAAATAAAACTCGGACTATTTGCATTCCATCACTGCATGTTCATCACTGTTCTTCTGCAAGTAATTTCAATAAACACAAATTGGATTTGGCTTTTAACGATAAGGGAAACTGATTGCAAGTTTAGTTAATTAATGAGTCACTGTTAGAACCATACCCAATTTTCATTTGTCTCGTTCCAATCGCAGCCATCGATGTTAAGTACAGTTGAAAGACGGTTGTTACCAGGCCCATAAGTAACTTTAGATTGTCAATTTGTTGATACCCAGAAAGAGACCCGTAAAGGATTTGGAACCAAGGAAAATCCGCTTGAAAGTTTGAAATATTTCTTCTGCGAGTCATAGTCTAGTGGTATTTCTTGAGGTGAGCTTGTTCCCGAACAAAGTCACCTTTCACGTGTCGAATTGGAAAACGAAGACGGAACACTTCTTGGGCACAACTGGAAGATAGTCCATCAAAGTTAGGCGATAAAACAAAAACGAGTTATGATTTAGGCAAAATAAAATAAGTTTTACCTTGGAACTTATCTCAGAATGCCGTTCACCCCAGTGAGAGAAGCAGTTTTACAGTCAATAACTGAAAACACGCAGTGTAAGCTTTAGTTTAAGAAAATGATAATAACAATATTAACAATAAGAAGCCACAAATACACATAAAGGGTTTTTATGTAATAAGAGCACCGTGTAAGTCTATGTCCATTAAATGTTGAGCAAGCTGATTTAACCTATTACGTTAAGTTCAACAGAACTACGATCACATCAAGGAAAACCAAAGGCAACAACTTTGTATGCGAATTTACCAATTCTTTTTCAGATGTTTTTTTTTTAATGAATTCTTTTTCAGATGTTGTGCCATCATATTTTTCAAGTGTTCATGCTTGGGAAGAACAATGCGTATCTGTGGTCCGATTCACATATTACCCCAATGATTAATAAGGGAACAAAAGAGAACAATTTAAAAAACCAAGATCGCGCAAAACTGAAAAACAAGTTTGTCGAACTCACTTGTGAAACTCCTTGGGAAAATACAACGCCCCGTTATTCTTGTTCGTTTCATGGACGTGCTTTTTGGAGCGCTTGGAGCGAATCTGCAGAGCCCTGAGACAAGAACCAGTGGAGACACTCCGCCCCTGAGCGTAATTATCGAGTAGGACCTGATTGTCGATCTTTAAGCTTCTCGACCCTTGTGTGTATTTCTGACCCGCGTCCCCGTTTCGAAATATTTGGTCCAAAAAGTTATCGACTTTAGTCTCTTTCCCATTGGAGCTCTACACCAAAAATCTCAAGATTCAAATTTTACTCATAAAAGGAGATCAAGCTTCAGTCCTTACGAGAGAGAGAGAGAGAGAGACCTTTTCTGAGGGAAGAAGGATTGGAATGGGTGTGCGTGAGTTTGTTGTGGCCAAGATTGAGCTCTGTTTTTTCACAGCAGCGAATCGCCGCTCCGACTTCTTCTCGGCCATCACGAGTATCACCTCTCTACTCTCTACTCTCTACTCTCTACTCTGTACTAGTACCACTATCTTATGAAACAACGGATCAATAATTACTAATAATCAATCAGGAGTATCACCGAAATGAACTCCAATCAGTGACTAGGCAAAATCTTATATAATTAATCACATCAAATCAAGAACAATTAAACAGAACAGTACATCAAACTGAATGCTAACAACAAATTCTCAAACACATAGCGTGCATTCAAAAATTAACAAAGTAGTCTATACTTAGTGGACTTCTCCAGATGAACAAGGGTTGATGATTTTTTATTTATATAATATCAATGAAATTAGTGGATTATGAATTTATGACAGAGTTACCAAAACAAAACAAAGGTAACGTAAAAATATAGAGTCAAAACAAAAAGATTAGAAAAATACCACACAGTCAAGGCAAGGCTTGGCTGGGCTCGTAAATGGCAGAGACTCGGAAGACGGTTCGGAATTTCTCAAGAATTGGGGAAGGAAGAAAAGGACTGAACCGAAAATTGTAGTGAGGAAGAAGAAGCTTGGCTTTAACGTACGTAAGAGACTGATTGAATTTTTGCATAACATGATTAAACATCAGACTATTTGCAATCCATCGCTGCATGTCCAGTACTGTTCTCCTGCAAGTTTTTTCAATAATCAAGCATTGGATTTAGAACAAGGGAAACTGAATGCACGTTGATTTAAATGAGCACTCTTCTCATACCCATTTTTCATTAATCTTGTTCCAATCGATGTTCTCGAACTTGAGAAGTTAAATTGAAAGCCCCATAAGCGATGGTCACCTGGAAATCAAATATTAGAAAATCCAGCTATGGTCTATGATCATGATCATCAACTAAGGTTACATAAATCAAATCGAATACACTTGTTCAAAACAATAATATCATTGCGAGAATCACAAGAGAAGAAAAGTTATGTTTTTAGATCTTGAAATCTTTAGAGGAAAAAAGCTAATGCAAGTGTTTGATCGGTATCAGGTAAAACCAAAGGAAACAACTTTGTATGTAAATTAGCCATTCTTTTTCAGATGTTGTGCCATCATATTTTTCCAGTGTTCATGCACAGGCAAGAACAATTTGTATCTGCTGTCCGATGATCACATATTGCCACAATGATTACTAAGGGAACAAAAGATAACAATTCACAAAATCAAGATCGAGCAAAACCGAATAACAAGTTATCGAACTCACTTGTGGAACTCCTTGGACAAATCGAACGTCCCGTTCTTGTTTCATGAACAGTGGAGACACTCCGTCCCTGAGTGTAATTATCGAGAAGGACCCAATTGTCGATCTTTAAGCTTCTCAACCCTTACGTGTATTTCTGATCTACCTCCCTGTTATGACATATTTGGTCCAAATTGTTATTGACTCTACTCTCTTTCCCATCAGAGCCCTACACCAAAACCAACCGTATATCAACCAAAAATCTCAAGATTCAACCATATATATAAAACATGATTAAATTCTCATATATATATATATATATATATATATATATGTATGTAACAAAAAATAGTTGGAACTACAAAAGGAAGAAGCATAGAAATAGCCTCAAACCAATAAAGATTCAGACTTGACTCATAACAGAAGAAGATCAAGCTTCAGTCTTTTTAAGAGAGAGAGAGAGAGAGAGAGAGAGAGAGAAAGAGAATTCTTATATATATATAAGATTCAGACTTTACTCATAACAGAAGAAGATCAAGCTTCAGTCTTTTTAAGAGAGAGAGAGAGAGAGAGAGAGAGAGAGAGAGAGAGAGACCTTTTCTGAGGGAAGAAGGTTTGGAATGGGTGTGCGTGAGTTTGTTGTGGCTAAGATTGAGCTCTGTTTTCGCAGCTGCGAATCGCCGCTATAACACGGCCAAACTTTGCTGCTTTTAATCTCCGTGGATCATCTTCTTCTCGGCCATCGCGAATATAACCTCTCTACTAGTATTACTATCTATGAACAAAACGGACAAAAAGTTACTAATAATCAATCAAGATTATCACCAAGATGAACTCCAATCGGCCATATACAACAAATTAATTAATGAAAGAAACTTAAGAAAGTCTTCATCGGCCATATACAACGAAGCTAGACCGCATTTTAAACAGCAGAAGGGTTACCAAGAAAACAGAAAAAAATTGAATCAATGAAAATTAATTATGAATTTATGATAGACTTACCAAGAAAACAGAAAAAAATTGAATCAAACAAATAGATTAGAAAAATACCAGATGAGGAATCGGCTCAAAAACGGCAGAGATTCGGAAGACAGCTCCAATTTTCTCAGGAATTGGGGGAGGAAGAAAAGGACTAAACCCAAAATTGCAGTGAGGAAGAAGAAGCTTGGCTTTAACGTACGAGACTGGTGTAAATAATCCTTCAATTTTCAATCATGTTATGAAAAAGCGTGGAAGCCAAGCTAGACCGGACTGATCTAAGAGAACCCAGACAAACACAGATGACGAGATTTAAACTTTCCTTTCTCTTTACAAAATAAACATCAGACTATTTGCATTTGCAATCCATCGTTGTATGTTCAGTACTGCTCTCCTGCAAGTAATTTCAACAAACAAGAATTGGATTTAGCTTATAGAATAAGGGAAACTGATTCTAAAAGAAAGCATCACCGCCAGAGAAGGTCAGTATTTTTTTTTTAATTTTAAAAGTGGATATTGAAATCTCCAAGTCAAAAAGCTAATGCAAGTGCTTGATAAGGAGAATTAGAATATGATAATACTAAACATGATAATTTTTCGGAAGCAAGAAAAAATGAAATTACCAGGGACGTGTGTATAGATTGTTGTGATCCAAGCTCTCTTAATCAGTCTTGTATGTTTGAATCCAGACACCATCTTTCCGCACGTGTTTGTCATGGACGAGGATGTTGGGGACATGCGAAATCTTGTGCCATTCCTTCCCAATGGCCAGCCTTTCCAAGTTACCGGATCTAGGTCCAATGGGCAGCTCTTGCAGTGGCGTCATTTTCAGAAACTCTGGTAGTGTTTCAAGGCTTGTACAACGTCCAATGTTCAAGGTGCGTAGACATGGCATGATTTTTGTTGTCGTCTTTGTGCAACATCCTTCCCACACTCTACACTGTGGATGGAGATCGAAAGTAAGCTCTTCCAATTTCGGAAATAAAATGACCTCTCGATCGGCTTCAGTGATTCCGAGGAATTCTTCACCCACCCTACACATCTTGGGAAATTCACGTAGGTTTAGTTCCTTAAGTGAAGGCAATTTCCCAAGCGGGGGTAAAGTCTCGCAATTCACGAATCCAAATAAGAAAAGACGGGTGAGATTGGAACGAGACATCATCCAAGCGGGCCACGCGGTGAGACCCAAGTAATTCTGAATTCGCAGAGATTTCAAATTGGGATGTGGATGAATGGAACTCAGGATTTCGGTGTCGTTGTGATTGTTGCTATCTACAAACTCAGAATTGGATCTGAAGATCAAATCCAAGTAAAGCACATGCGGTTTGCCATTGAGGTTCAGCTTCGCGACATCATCCACTGTCAACCCTTGGATGCTTAGAATCCCTCGAAACTGAAGGGTAAACCATTGTGATTAGATCTCCAATGTGTAGATAGGATCCCCTCTCCTTGGGCACCACTATCATGTCTAGACTTTGCAAACCACTTAATTTTCCTAACCCTTTCGGAAGCCGAGCCCGAACCCGGTCCCACACAACCGCTTCACGTGGTTGTCACAACAGACTCGAGAGAGGTCCTCGTCGAAACTCCTCGACCAGTCTGCCACGTCAGAGCGGTGGTTTCTGATCTTGACCTCGACGGAGCGGCCATGGTGATCGAGGACAATGCAGCCCCGTTTCCAGCGCCATTGGCAGCGGCCGAGGACCCGGGTACAGCTGGACACAAAGTTTCTGGCGTAGTCGAAGCTGTCGAATCCGACGAGGTCGCAGTTGAGGAGAGAGTGGAGAATCTCGGGCCGGGAAAGAACCTCCGACGAGCTGTGGAAGATGAACCCGAGCCGGGCTCGGTGGAACTTTCTCCGGAGGAGAGTCGGGAGGATCATGAGATGGTGGTCGTGGACCCACACATAGTCCTCGTCCGGGTTCAAGATCGACTCCATCGTTTTCGTGAAGGTCTGGTTCGCTTTCACGTAGGCTCGCCAACGAGACTCGTCGTCACGCTCCTTCTGCGTTTCGGGCTTGAGAAACACCGGAACGCAACGGAGCTTCTCGAGCTCGGCCTCGACTTCGAAATCTTCCTCCCAAGAATCCGCGTCGTCGGAGGTTAGGGTTCCGACGTAGATGACTTCCGTTCCCGGGTCGAATCCGCAGCGGAGCTGGACGTACGCGCTGTCGCCGTCAAGCTCGAACGATCGGCGACCGTCTTTGGGTAATCCATCGCTGCATGTCCAGTACTGTTCTCCTGCAAGTTTTTTCAATAATCAAGCATTGGATTTAGCTTATAGAACAAGGGAAACTGATTGCACGTTGATTTAAATGAGCACTCTTCTCATACCCATTTTTCATTAATCTTGTTCCAATCGATGTTCTCGAACTTGAGAAGTTAAATTGAAAGCCCCATAAGCGATGGTCACCTGGAAATCAAATATTAGGAAATCCAGCTAAATCAAATCGAATACACTTGTTCAAAAGAAAACATCATTGCGAGAATCACAAGAGAAGAAAAATTATGTTTTTGCTCTTTTCAAATTGGATCTTGAAATCTTCCAGAGGAAAAAAGAAATTACCAGGGACGTGTGTATAGATTGTTGTGATCCAAGCTCTCTTAATCAGTCTCGTCTGTTTGAATCCAGACACCATCTTTCTGCACGTGTCTGCGACCGAACCTGATGTTTGGGACATGCGAAATCTTGTGCCATTCCTTCCCGACCTCTTTCTGGCACTGCCTTTGCAAGGTGCGGGATTTATCATCGATGGACAGCTCTTGCAGTGGCGTCATTTTCAGAAACTCTGGTAGTGTTTCAAGGCTTCCACAAAATGCAATGGACAAGGTGCGCAGACATGGCATGATTTTTGTTGTCGTCTTTGTGCAACATCCTTCCCACACTCTCCACTGCGGATTGCGGTAGAAACGAAGCTCTTCCAATTTCGGAAATGAAATGACCTCTCGATCGGCTTCAGTGATTCCGAGGAATTCTTCACCCACCCTACACATCTTGGGAAATTCAAGTAGATAAAGTTCCTTAAGTGAAGGCAATTTCCCAAGCGGAGGTAAAGTCTCGCAATTCACGAATCCAATTAAGAAAAGACGGGTGAGATTGGAAAGAGACATCATCCAAGCGGGCGACGCGGTGAGACCCAAGTAACTCCAAATTTCCAGAGATTTCAAATTGGGATGTGGATGAATGGAACTCAGGATTTCGGTGTCGTTGTGATTGTTGCTATCTACAAACTCCAACTCAGAATCGGATCTGAAGAACAACTCCAACGCACGCACATCCGGTTTGCCATTGAGGTTCAGCTTCGCGACATCATCCACTGTCAACGCTACATTTCCACACCCTTTGATAAGTAGATACCCTCGAAACTGAAGGTGTTTGAGATCTCCAATGTGTAGATAGGATCCCTCCTCCTTGGGCACCAATATCACGTCTAGAGTTTGCAAACCACTTAATTTTCCTAACCCTTTCGGAAGCCCCTCTAACCCCACACACCCATAAATGTAGAGATGTTTTAGGCTGACTAGCTTTGAGATGCACTCTGGTAGTGCTTTTAAGCTAGAGCAATGATTGAGTTTCAAGGTCTCCAGATTACAGAGATCGAATAGTTTCTTCGGCAACTCTTCCAACTTATAATTCCATGATAAGTCTAGATATCTCAAGTGTTTCAATAGACCAATATCCTCTGATAATCGTTCCAAATTGCAAGAATGCAAACTCAAAGTCCGAAGACACGTAAGTTGAGAAAATATTATCTCTTCTTTGAGGCCTCTGTCCCATCTTGGTAGGAAGAAAAGCGTGCGCAAATTGTTCGCATTTCCTAATAAATTAGGAAAACACTCGTTGAGAGTCAAGTGACGAGTGTTTTCTTCTACCTCCACCGTCTTTCTGTCTTTGTCAACTTCCATATAAACGTATTCATCGCCCGTCAAAAAATGGGCAAAATCATGAACAATGTCATGCATTTTGCACTCAACGTCTCCATGATCTAGTTCATTGATTTCTTGAAAAAACGACCGCATAGCCAAAGTCTCGAAACAATCTCGACCTAGTTTCCACGATTCTACTCCTCGGCCTAAATAACCGTGAGACATCCACATCTCGATCAGATCGTCTCTCTTTATAACATGGTCTTGAGGAAACACCGAACAAAACAAGAAGCAGCGTTTTTCCAGCGGTGGAAGATCGTAGTAACTTAGCAGAAAAGGAGCAAAAACCTCCTTAACTTGAGCATCTTTTGACTCCCACAGTTGACTACCCAAAATGTCTTCCCACTGACTCGTCGTCTTTTTAGACTGCGCAAGACCTCCAAGAGTTTTAGCAACTAGAGGCGAGCCTCTTGATTTAGCAGCGATTTGTCGGCCGATAGGTTCTAATTGTTGACGCTCCTCGGGACTCATCTCCATGAACGCCAGTTGGTTGAAAATCGTCCAACAATGCTCTTCACTCAACTCTCCTAGACTAATTGTCTGGTTTGTGGCCACTCCCATCATCCTTGCAACTTCGTGCTTTCTCGTGGTCACTAAAACCCGGCTTCCGCTACACCCTTCCATAAGAACCACTCTTAACTTCTCCCATTTACTTCTATCTTCAAGCCAGACATCGTCTAAGACAATGAGAACTCTTTTTCCCTCAATGGACTCATGAATGCATTTGACAACGGCATTCAGTTCAGGGCTTTGAGTAGAGCTTCCAAGCTCTTCAGCGATCGCTTTCGCGACCCTGATCTCGTCGTAAGGATCGGAGACGCTCACCCAAGCTCGCTTATCAAAGTGGGACTTAACATCCTCAGCATTATAAGCAAGTTGGGCGAGAGCAGTTTTTCCGAGACCCCCCGGTCCCACAATGGGGATGATATGACGGGACGATCTCCCATCATCCTCATCGGTACTGCTCTCGCACAATAACTTGCTCACTAAAAGACTTTTCCTCATCTCGACCATGAACTTTGGTCACGTCGACAAGGGAGATTGTCCCAAGTGGCCGAGGCCTCTCAACAACAGTGTTTAAGTTGAGATTGTACCTATTTTTTTCTTCGGAAATCCTAGTCAGCTCTTCATTAAGCTGCTTGATTTTGAGAGCAATATCACGGCGCATAACGAGGCGGACGTCTTTGGTGCAAGAGAAGGAAGGGAAAGAAATCCAAAACTTTATCTTCTTGTCTGAAGAAGAAGAAGAAGAAGAATTCTCCAGAGCTTTCTCTTCTTCTTTCTTGATCTTGTCTTCAAGAACGGCCGTGCTCCACTCGTCGAGAACGTTCTCCATCTCCTCCGAAGCGGTCTTGAGCTTCTTAAGCCATCTTTTTACACGCAAACCAACACGCCTGCCCCGACTGATCCAACGGAATCAACAATTGAGAAAGATTACAAGCTTAAAACTCTTGCGTTCTCTTTACAAAATAAAACTCGGACTATTTTGCATTCCGTCACTGCATGTTCATCACTGTTCTTCTGCAAGTAATTTCAATAAACACAAATTGGATTTGGCTTTTAACGATAAGGGAAACTGATTGCAAGTTTAGTTAATTAATGAGAAACTGTTAGAACCATACCCAATTTTCATTTGTCTCGTTCCAATTGCAGCCATCGATGTTAAGTACAGTTGAAAGACGGTTGTTACCAGGCCCATAAGTAACTTTAGATTGTCAATTTGTTGATACCCAGAGAGAGACCTGTAAAGGATTTGGAACCAAGGAAAATCCGCTTGAAAGTCTGAAATATTTCTTCTACGAGTCATAGTCTAGTGGTATTTCTTGAGGTGAGCTTGTCCCCGAACAAAGTCACCTTCCACGTGTCGAATTGGAAAATGAAGATGGAACACTTCTTGGGCATAACTGGAAGATAGTCCATCAAAGTTTGGCGATAAAACAAAACCGAGTTATGATTTAGGCAAAAAAAAAAGTTTTACCTTGGAACTTATCATTCATAATGCCACTCACCCCGGTGAGAGAAGCAGTTTTACAGTCAATAACTGAAAACACACAGACTAGGCTTTAGTTTAAGAAAATGATAATAACAATGTTAACAATAAGAAGCTACCTCGACAAATACACATAAGGGGTTTACCTGAAAAGCACCGTGCAAGTCTATGTCCGTAAAATGTTGAGCAAACTGATTTAACCTATTACATTAAGTTCAACAAAACTACGATCACATCAAGGAAAACCAAAAGGCAACCACTTTGTATGCGAATTTACCAATTCTTTTTCAGATGTTTTTTTTTTTTAATGAATTCTTTTTCAGATGTTGTGCCATCATATTTTTCAAGTGTTCATGCTTGGGAAGAACAATGCGTATCTGTGGTCCGATTCACATATTACCCCAATGATTAATAAGGGAACAAAAGAGAACAATTAAAAAAATCAAGATCGCGCAAAACTGAAAAACAAGTTTGTCGAACTCACTTGTGAAACTCCTTGGGAAAATACAACGCCCCGTTATTCTTGTTCGTTTCATGGACGTGCTTTTTTTGAGCGCTTGGAGCGAATCTGCAGAGCCCTGAGACAAGAACCAGTGGAGACACTCCGCCCCTGAGCGTAATTATCGAGTAGGACCTGATTGTCGATCTTTAAGCTTCTCGACCCTTGTGTGTATTTCTGACCCGCGTCCCCGTTTCGAAATATTTGGTCCAAAAACAAATATTTCTGACCTGATTGTCTATCTCTCTCTCTCTCCCATTGGAGCTCTACACCAAAAACAATCATATATCAACCAAAAATCTCAAGATTCAAATTTTACTCATAAAAGAAGATCAAGCTTCAGTCTTTACAAGAGAGAGAGAGAGAGAGAGAGACCTTTTCTGAGGGAAGAAGGATTGGAATGGGTGTGCGTGAGTTTGTTGTGGCCAAGATTGAGCTCTGTTTTTTCACAGCAGCGAATCGCCGCTCGGACTTCTTCTCGGCCATCACGAGTATCACCTCTCTACTCTCTACTCTCTACTCTCTACTCTGTACTAGTACCACTATCTTATGAAACAACGGATCAATAATTTCTAATAATCAATCAGGAGTATCACCGAAATGAACTCCAATCAGTGACTAGGCAAAATCTGATATAATTAATCACATCAAATCAAGAACAATTAAACAGAACAGTACATCAAACTGAATACTAACAACAAATTCTCAAACACATAGCGTGCATTCAAAAATTAACAAAGTAGTCTATACTTAGTGGACTTCTCTAGATGAACAAGGGTTGATGATTTTTTTATTTTTTTTATTTTTATATATATCAATGAAATTAGTGGATTATGAATTTATGACAGAGTTACAAAAACAAAACAAAGGTAATGTAAAAATATAGAGTCAAAACAAAAAGATTAGAAAAATACCAGATAGTCAAGGCAAGGCTCGGCTGGGCTCGTAAATGGTAGAGACTCGGAAGACGGTTCGGAATTTCTCAAGAATTGGGGAAGGAAGAAAAGGACTGAACCGAAAATTGTAGTGAGGAAGAAGAAGCTTGGCTTTTAACGTACGTACGAGACTGATTGAATTTTTGCATAACATGATTAAACATCAGACTAATTGCAATCCATCGCTGCATGTCCAGTACTGTTCTCCTGCAAGTTTTTCAATAATCAAGCATTGGATTTAGAACAAGGGAAACTGATTGCACGTTGATTTAAATGAGCACTCTTCTCATACCCATTTTTCATTAATCTTGTTCCAATCGATGTTCTCGAACTTGAGAAGTTAAATTGAAAGCCCCATACGCGATGGTCACCTGGAAATCAAATATTAGAAAATCCAGCTATGGTCTATGATCATGATCATCAACTAAGGTTACATAAATCAAATCGAATACACTTGTTCAAAACAATAACATCATTGCGAGAATCACAAGAGAAGAAAAATTCTGTTTTTAGATCTTGAAATCTTTAGAGGAAAAAAGCTAATGCAAGTGTTTGATCGGTATTAGGTAAAACCAAAGGAAACAACTTTGTATATAAATTAGCCATTCTCTTTCAGATGTTGTGCCATCATATTTTTCCAGTGTTCATGCACGGGCAAGAACAATTTGTATCTGCTTTCCGATGATCACATATTGCCACAATGATTACTAAGGGAACAAAAGATAACAATTCACAAAATCAAGATCGAGCAAAACCGAATAACAAGTTATCGAACTCACTTGTGGAACTCCTTGGACAAATCGAACGTCCCGTTCTTGTTTCATGAACAGTGGAGACACTTCGTCCCTGAGTGTAATTATCGAGAAGGACCCAATTGTCGATCTTTAAGCTTCTCAACCATTACGTGTATTTATGATCTACCTCCTTGTTATGACATATTTGGTCCAAATTGTTATTGACTCTACTCTCTTTCCCATCAGAGCCCTACACCAAAACCAACCGTATATCAACCAAAAATCTCAAGATTCAACCATATATATAAAACATGATTAAATTCTCATATATATATATGTATGTAACAAAAAATAGTTGGAACTACAAAAGGAAGAAGCATAGAAATAGCCTCAAACCAATAAAGATTCAGACTTGACTCATAACAGAAGAAGATCAAGCTTCAATCTTTTTAAGAGAGAGAGAGAGAGAGAGAATTCTTATATATGTGTAACAAAAAATAGTTGGAACTACAAAAAGGAAGAAGCATAGAAATAGCCTCAAACCAATAAAGATTCAGACTTTACTCATAACAGAAGAAGATCAAGCTTCAGTCTTTTTAAGAGAGAGAGAGAGAGAGAGAGAGAGAGAGAGAGAGAGAGAGAGAGAGAGAGAGAGAGAGAGAGAGAGAGAGAGAGACCTTTTCTGAGGGAAGAAGGTTTGGAATGGGTGTGCGTGAGTTTGTTGTGGCTAAGATTGAGCTCTGTTTTCGCAGCTGTGAATCGCCGCTATAACACGGCCAAACTTTGCTGCTTTTAATCTCCGTGGATCATCTTCTTCTCGGCCATCGCGAATATAACCTCTCTACTAGTATTACTATCTATGAACAAAACGGACAAAAAGTTACTAATAATCAATCAAGATTATCACCAAGATGAACTCCAATCGGCCATATACAACAAATTAATTAATGAAAGAAACTTAAGAAAGTCTTCATCGGCCATATACAACGAAGCTAGACCGCATTTTAAACAGCAGAAGGGTTACCAAGAAAACAGAAAAAAATTGAATCAATGAAAATTATTTATGAATTTATGATAGAGTTACCAAGACAGAAAAAAAATTGAATCAAACAAATAGATTAGAAAAATACCAGATGAGGAATCGGCTCAAAAACGGCAGAGATTCAGAAGACAGCTCCAATTTTCTCAGGAATCGGGGGAGGAAGAAAAGGACTAAACCCAAAATTGCAGTGAGGAAGAAGAAGCTTGGCTTTAACGTAGAGACTGGTGTAAATAATCCTTCAATTTTCAATCATGTTATGAAAAAGTGTGGAAGCCAGGCTAGACCGGACTGATCTAAGAGAACCCAGACAAATACAGATGACGAGATTAAACTTTTCTTTCTCTTTACAAAATAAACATCAGACTATTGCATTTGCAGTCAATCGTTGTATGTTCAGCACTGTTCTCCTGCAAGTAATTTCAACAAACAAGAATTGGATTTAGGTTATAGAAATAAGGGAAACTGATTGCAAAAGAAAGCATCACCACCAGAGAAGGCCACTAATTTTTTTTTTTTAAATATTAAAAGTGGATATTGAAATCTCCAAGTCAAAAAGCTAATGCAAGTGCTTGATATGGAGAATTAGAATATGATAAAAGTGATATTTTTCGGAAGCAAGAAAAAATTAAATTACCAGGACGTGTATAGATTGTTGTGATCCAAGCTCTCTTAATCAGTCTCGTCTGTTTGAATCCAAACACCATCTTTCCGCACGTGTTTCCAATCGAAGAGGATGTTGGGGACATGCGAAATCTTGTGCCATTCCTTCCCGACCTCTTTCTGGCACTGCCTTACCAAGGTGCGGGATTCTGCACGGATGGACAGATGTTGCAGTGGCGTCATTTTCAGAAACTCTGGTAGTGTTTCAAGCCTTTCACAATCGTCAATGATCAAGGTGCGTAGACATGGCATGATTTTTGTTGTCGTCTTTGAGCAACATCCTTCCCACACTCTCCACTGTGGATTTCTTTCAAAATAAAGGTATTCCAAATTCGGAAATGAAATGACCTCTCGATCGGCTTCAGTGATTCCGAGGAATTCTTCACCCACCCTACACATCTTGGGAAATCCCTTTAGTTCTAGTTCCTTAAGTGATGGCAATTTCCCAAGCGGAGGTAAAGTCTCGCAATTCATGAATTCTAGCAAGGTAAGACAGGTGAGATTGGAAAGAGACATCATCCAAGCGGGCCACGCGGTGAGACCCAAGTAATTCTCAATTTCCAGAGATTTCAAATTGGGATGTGGATGAATGGAACTCAGGATTTCGGTGTCGTTGTGATTGTTGCTATCCCTTGTGAGTCTGAACCACAACTCCAACTTAAGCACATGCGGTTTGCCATTGAGGTTCAGCTTCGCGACATCATCCACTGTCAACCCTGTGTTTCTTCCACACACTTCGATGCTTAGAAGCCCTCGAAACTGAAGGTGTTTCATTGTGATTAGATCTCCAATGTGTAGATAGGATCCCCTCTCCTTGGGCACCACTATCATATCTAGACTTTGCAAACCACTTATTTTTCCTAACCCTTTCGGAAGCCCCTCTAACTGCCCACACCCCCGTATGTAGAGATGTTTTAGGCTGACTAGTTTTGAGATGCAATCTGGTAGTGCTTTTAGGCTACGGCACCACGCGAGTTTCAAGGTCTCCAGATTACAGAGGTCGAATAGTTTCTTCGGCAATTCTTCCAACACTCCATTACTCGATAAGTCTAGATATCTCAAGTGTTTCAATAGACCAATATCCTCTGATAATCGTTTCAAATAGCAACCCTCCAAAATCAAAGTCCGAAGACATGTAAGTTGAGAAAACACTAACATCTTTCCGGAGTCCCATCTTCTATGGAAGAAAAGCGTGCGCAATTTGTTCGCATTTCCTAATGAAGTACAAAGAAACACTTTGAGAGTCAAGTGATGAGTGTTATCTTCTACCAGTATCTTCTCCATTCCGTCATGTTCCATATAAACGTATTCATCGCCCGTCAGAAAATGGGCAAAATCATGAACTATGTCATGCATTTTGCACTCAACGCCTCCAGTATACTCATCCTCTTCGATTTCTTGAAAAAACGACCGCATAGCCAAAGTCTCGAAACAATCTCGACCTAGTTTCCACGCTTCTACTCCTCGGCCTAAATAACCGTGAGACATCCACATCTCGATTAGTTCATCTCTCTGTATAACATGGTCTTGAGGAAACACCGAACAAAACAAAAAGCAGCGTTTTTCCAGCGGTGGAAGATCGTAGTAACTTAGCAGAAAAGGAGCAAAAACCTCCTTAACTTGAGCATCGTTTGACTCCCACAGTTGACTACCCAAAATGTCTTCCCACTGACTCGTCGTCTTTTTAAACCGCACAAGACTTCCAAGAGTTTTAGCAACTAGAGGCGAGCCTTTCGACTTAGCAGCGATTTCCCGGCCGATAGGTTCTAATTGTTGACGCTCCTCGGGACTCATCTCCATGAACGCCAATTGGCTGAAAATCGTCCAACAATGCTCTCCACTCAACTTTCCTAGACTGGTTGTCTGGTTCGTGGCCACTCCCATCATCGTCGCAACTTCTTGCTTTCTCGTGGTCACTAAAACCCGGCTTCCTCTACCCCCTTTCCTAAGAACCTCTCCTAAACTCTCCCATCTACTGTGGTTTTCAAGCCAAACATCGTCCAAGACAATGAGAACTCTTTTTCCCTCAATGGACTCACGAATGCGTTCGACAACGGCATTCAGTTCAGAGCTTTGAGTAGAGCTTCCAAGGCCTTCAGCGATCGCTTTCGCGACCTTGATGTCGTCGAAAGGATCGGAGACGCACACCCAAGCTCGCTTCTCAAAGTGGGACTTGACTGCCTCATCGTTATAAGCAAGTTTGGCGAGAGTAGTTTTTCCGAGACCCCCCGGTCCCACAACAGGGATGATATGAAGGGACGATGTCCCATCATCCTCATCGGTACTGCTCTCGCACAATAACTTGCTCACCAAAACACTCTTTTCCTCGTCTCGACCGTGTACTTTGGTCTCGTCGACGTGGAAGGTTGTCTTAAGTGGCCTAGGCCTCTCAACAACAGTGTTTATGTTGAGATTGTACCTATTTTTATTGTTGAAAATCCTAGTCAACTCTTCATTCAGCTGCTTGATTTTGAGAGCAATATCACGGTGCATAACGAGGCGACCGACTTTGGTGCAAGATAAGCAAGAGAAAGAAACCGGAAAACACACCTTCTTGTCTTCTTCTTTCTTGATCTTGTACTTGAGAACGGTCGTGCTCCACTCGTCGAGAACGTTCTCCATCTCCTCCGAAGCGGTGTTGAGCTTCTTAAGCCATCTTTTCACAGCAGCGTCATTCAGTTGCTTCTGCTCAGCATCCTCAAGAACAGCTTGAATGTCCTCAAGATTGCTCTTCAGCTTTTCGACATCTTCTTTGACTCCTTTCACCAGCTTGATCTCCCCTCCGATTCCATGGATTGCCATGGGAACCAGAGTCTCAATTAGCCCCGAAACTACAGCTTCAGCCATCTTTCAACTTTGGAATTTTCTTCACAGCTCAACTCACTCACTCACTCTAATGCTCACTCAAAGGTTGTGTTTTAGGGTCTCTCTCTGCTGGTGCTCGTTCTTGACATGGCTGATGATATTTATTGAGTCATGGTGGGCCAGGCGAGTCATCAATCCTCACCAATAATGTCTGAAATCCAGTAATGTTTTATTACCGCTGCCATGTTTTCCTTTACAGCTAGTATCCTTGTCTTATTGACCTTGTCATTGATTAGCTGTGTTGAATAGCCTGCATATTTACAGGTTCTTTCATCTTTTTATTTAATGAGCCTGGAAATATAAACACGACTTTTGAATGCAATATATATGTTCACACTCATAGTGGGGTCAAGCACATGCTAATAAATAAATGAGTGAACACGACTTGTCAAAAAACTTGTACTATAAACATTGTCTCTATATTAAATAATGCACAGAACAGTGGTGGTTATTCTATTACTATTACAATAATTAAGAATGGGTTTTTGACCATTGTGAGCTACCATGCTATGAGCCTATGCCACATTCCCAAGTTTGAAAAAAAAAAAAAAAAAAAAAAAAGAAGAAAAGTAAATATGAAAGTTGAAACACGGTTAAAATTAGTAGACGATAGCATCTGCTAATATTCTCGTGTGAATGGTGAAAGATTATTATTGAATAAATTCGTAGAACTAACATCTTTCTCGTTAAAGCTGTATGAACGCGTTAAGAAGACCTTAAATAGGATCAAGAACAAGGTTCAAAATACCGTTTTCGTTCCCGTTCGAACCTCTCGATTCAAGAAAAATCGAGACGCCGACGGAAAATTAAACGGAAAAAATATGGAAAAAATCAATTGATATGCCGCTTAATTTCCATGGAAACCGAACGGAAATAATGTTATATAATATGTTAAATATATATGTATCTTTCAATTTTTAAATTTAAAATTTATCCTATTAACATTTTATAATCTTCAGTACATGATTGGTTTTACTCCAATATCATATCAAATACTCTCGTTAATTTCAATCGCAACGTATTTATACCCAATACATATATATATAGTTATATATATGTATATATATCTGTATAATTTATATGTGACATTTTTTTTATAACTTAATTCATAATATTTATATTTCATTATTTTATTTTTCTTTTTATATTGATTTATATATTAAAGTTTTCTATTTACATATCTTATATTAAAATTGTATACAATGTAACAAGTTGTAAACTCGATCCATTGGTAAAAACTTCTGCACTCAAGGTGTAGGGCTTGAGTTTGAATCTCATATATGTCAAATTCTCTCAATTTTTAATAAAACGACGACAGACTCCGAAAATGACAGAAAATCGAAAAACGAAAACAAGACAAAATGAAAAAAACTGCTCTTCGTCGGCCGTTTTTGCTCCGGCACACATAAGTAAGGGATACAATAAATATGGGCTAGTGAGTATTGATGACAAATACCCCACAACCTTGGATTCTTGTAAAGAAAAAGCACGTCATACTATTTTATTACCACTGCCATATTTTCCTTTACAGCTATTGTCATTGCTTGTTTTATATAGCCAGCATTTATAGGTTCCTTATATTAGGGTTATACAAAACCAAACCCAAAATCAGATGAAACTAAAAATCGAACGGATTCAAAATTGAAAATCGGTGCCACGTTTTATAACCAAATTCGGATTCAGATAACCAATTCAGTTTAAAAAACTAAACCGAATATCGATTTTTAGTTTTGAAAAAATTTGATATTAGATATTTAACCGATTATTTTTTATTAAAAAAATAAATAATCACGCTATGATTGTATTAGTCATTTTTACTTGGATTATGATCATTGTAGTAATTTTATAACTATGAATTTTATGAACTAGATAGCCGATGTTTTTAAAACAGTTTTAAAAGTGGATCCAGACTTTAAAGAACCATGTAACCAAATTTTGAAAATCGGATAATAAAATGGATATTGGATTTAAGAAATTGGATAACCGCATATTCGGATAGCTAAATTTTGGTTTTGGACTAAGTTGGACCAATAATTGGACCAAATTTTTTAAAATATAAAATTTGGATTCGAATATGAAAAATGGCCAAAACCGAACTGAACCAATCCAATTTTAAGTATATGTAAGATGAGCTAAAAGGGGTTAGTAAAAATTTATGTAAAAAATAAAATTTAAAACTGATAAAATATACTTGGTTAATATTTAAAGCGATTTTTCGACCTTTAAAAAGCGACTTCCCAACCTTTTAAAGGACTTTTTTTTCAAGTGATGATAGAATTGTATTGGATACGCATTTTTTTCTCACTATAGTGATAGATAAATTAAATTTAATATGTATGTTTTAAAATATAGTTAGTTCGCGTACATTTGATTCGCTCTATATTTTAAACATTATTGAATTGGTTGAGCTATTAAAATAACTTAATGATGCTCTGTACTATAGATGATAATATTATTTGGATTAATTTTTATTTATATTATTTAGAATCTTTGTTCTCCCAAAATTCAAGGGTTAGAAAGTTGTTGTTATTTACTTTTCCACATTTATTATCATCACAAAATCCTACACTCACTAAAGTTTTCAATCTTCTATCCGCTCCTTAATGAAAATAAGGTTTCCGATCATTAAGGACCAGAATTTCGGTTGATTAGAAGTAGAAGCTTCATTTCGGTGATTTTCGGTACTATTCACGGAATTTGGGTTTATTACGTTACGCCATAAACTTTTCGTTGTAATAATCATGGGCATCGGTTGGAAGTGGAATTTCTACTTCTAATGACTGAAAAATCTGGTCCTTAACGAAAAATAGGGTTTCCGATTATTAAAGACTGGAATTTCGGTTTATTAGAAGTAGAAGCTTTCTTCCGGTGATTTTCGGTACTATTCACGGAATTAAAAAAAACCTAAAATATATCTAATCATCCAAAAAAAATGGATGAACAGTATTGCAAATTTTAATTTCGTTAACTACCAGAACGAAATTTCGAGTTTCGTAAATAGTGTTAGAAGGAAAAATGTTATAATTTTCTTTAGTTCCGTTTTCCCATGATTACCCTACAGGTTGTGTATTATCAAATCCGACTGCAATATAGAAATCGATTTGGTCACCGGAAAACAGAATCCAAACTTGCGGCATGCCGCCAAGTAGAAGACATAAAAAAATCTTTGTTTGAAGTCTGAAATTTAGGTCTTCGTAGCATTATTTTTTTTCCATTTGCCTTTGAATTGTTTGTTGTTCTTACTAAAACTAATTATTGCCTCATTCTGAGTGAGCTTTATTTACACTGTAAATTTTATATATGAACGAAAAATGTATTCCTATAAAAGAAAAAGATTCATTTATATTACTATTATTATTATTATTATTATTATTATTATTATTATTTAGGGAGATTCATTTAGATTATTACATGTGTTTAAGAATGCGTGTAATATATTGACTATTTGTTTTTTAAGGGATGTTTGGCTTTGCTCCCTGATTAAAAGAGTTTGGCTTTGCTCCCTGATTAAAAGAAGATTGTCCAACTTTTATGTAAATGATTTTAGTTTACGTTTAAAATTAAAATTACTTCTAAAAAAGTAAAGTACCAAAACATGGCTTTATTTTTAAATGTGGTGTCACAAAATGCTTGGTTTATCAAATTTCCCAAAATATATATTTTTTTCCATTGTACTAGTGTGATAATCTCCTAGGAACTAACAATAAATTGATTGAGGTCCATATTCAGTTTAGTAATATTTTTGTGTACACAGGCTAGCTAATTAAAAAAGAAAAAGAAGAAAAAAAGCTAGCTAATTAAAAAAAAAGCTAGCTAATTGACATTTCGGGTGACTTGAAGCCCAAGCATGTTGATTATTACTAAAAAAAAATATTAGTAATGGTCATTAATGACAAGATTTTCTTTCCGTGGTAACCAGTGCCATATGTTACAAATTGGACAACCACAGCTGTTGGATCAAAAGCAATCTAACGGCGATGAGATGAATAGTGAAGTTAATTGAGCCGCAGCCTATTCTTCTCTGCCTCGTCGCTAAACCCTGACGGAGACGCAGCTGTTGGATCAAAAGCAATCTAACGGCGGTGGTCAGGCTATAAGCGAGATTCACTGGGAAAGAAGCAAAGCCCCGTCAAAGAACGAGTATGAACCCTGGAAACCAAGTGAAAACCCTAAAATTAGGGGTGTTATCAGGTTGGATTAATCGGTTTTTTCTTGTACTATCGATCCGAATCGCTAAAATTAATTTTTTAATTTTAAAACTCAAACCAACTCGATTGAAAGGTAAAACTACACCAACCCAAAAATAATCGGATTGGTTTGAGTTGGTTTTTTTGAATTATAATTCTCTAAATGACTTTATAACTTGAATCAAAATCATATAAGCATGTTATATCTAATATATTATGCCAAATAAAATCAAAATTTTACTTATTTTTAGAAAATTTACATATTAAAATAAAAATTACACATATTTTTAATTAACAATTCTTCATGTATTCGCAAATAATAAAGTATAATACTGAGTATTTTTTTTTATTTAATCATAATATTATTTAAAAAACGATTTTTTTTAACAATAGTACATATAAAATATTTGCAATCTTAAAAAAATTAAAGTATTAACACCATCGGGTTGGTTTGGTTCAACCCAATCTCACAATTATAAAAACGAAAACAACCCGAAACAATTGCGGTTTGGGTCATGTAATCATTAGAATTCTTGTGTTTTTTGCGTGTGATTGCTTTAATAGGATTAGAAGCCGACGAGATAACGGGCGTGTTTGGCACAGCTTTTTTAAGCCTGTTTTTGCTGTTAGCAAAAACCAAACTGCAATCTTACTGTTTGGTAAAACGGTTTTTAGAAAAAATTTCAAAAACGATTTTAAAAATTGTACATGAGTCACAAAAGCTAAGAATCTTAGCTTTTAGAAAAAGCGTTTTTGTATCTGATATAAAATTACTTTAATATCCTCACGTGATTATCCATAGCATTGTTAAATATTTATTTTATGTCTATTTTAGTCTTTTTTTCTATAATATATTTATTTTACCAAACGCTAAATTAGTTTTTGTTACCAACAACAACTGTTTTATAAACAGTTTACCAAACACTTTGTCAGTTTTTGAAAAAAACACTAAAAGCATTTTTTTTTAAAACAAAGCTGTGTCAAACGATGCCAACAATCCGACAATTACATAGGTTTGATAATATCATTGACAGGTGAGATTAGCTTACATAGAAGTAGTTCTTGTTGTTCGTACCCAAAACCCTTGATCCAGTGTTTTCTGGCGAAATTGTGACCTTAATTTTTCGTATTTGAAAACTTGTGTTTATTTACCGTTTTTATTTTATTTAATTTAGTAATCTCTTAATCACAACCTCTTGCTTCACTTTAAATCAATTCCGTTCTTTACAGAGTCTTCCTTCCGCTAAAAGCTTCGATGCTCTACACAGAGTCGGTGAAGCTTATGCAAAACACATGTTTGTGGGGAACGTCTTTCATTCCCACGGACGAAAACAGTTTGGTTTTCGAAAGGAGGTATTTTAGAATACCGAAACAGGTTTGGGTTTCGAAAGGAGGTATTTTAGAATACCAAAATAGGTTTGGGTTTTCAACTTCTTAATCTTTCTAGCTTCTGTATGATTTTTTTTTTCCTTTGAATAAAAAAAGACTCAGGTTTGGTTTTTTTTCTCTCGATATTGGTTTTCAAAGGACGAGGAGAAAGGAACAACGCAAGGTTGATAGATTTGAATCGTCATTATCAAAGAAAGCCAGTTCAGATACACAAATTCAGTTACAAACCAGTTTTCCCCTAATGAGCGTTGTCGGTTTTTTCTGTAAGTGTAGATGTCATTGTATACTATTTCTTATTACAAAGTTTTTAGAACTGTAACATTGTGTTTATAGTGAAATTGAGAGGTAATCCGTGTTTCCAACAACAAGATACTAGATCATATAGTAATATGAGCTCGTACTAATTGAATGTTACCTGGTTTTTTTACTGTGGCTAGCTTTTCCTGCCCTTTCCTTCTTTCTTGTTTCTCCAATTCCCTTAAGAATCTTGTTCTTTTCGGGGCCAACTCTCAGTGTATTACCATATGTTTTAACTTGTGTTCCAATTTTATTTATTTGGTGCTGACTGTGACACTGAAGCTAGGATAGTTGACACCCCATACATTCAAACACACGGTGACCTATTTTTGAATATTTTGTTTGAAATTTTTGGGGACTCGCTAAAGAGCGTAATGAGGAATCTCATTGAGATTTGGAGGTAAGTTATTCATTTTTTATTTTTGAAATCAGTTAATATATCTCTTTTAAAGTAGTCAAACTAGTTTTTCTAAAATGTTTAATGTTGTCTCTTTCTGTTGTTTATATGAGATTTTACTGAGATAAATTTCCAAGCAAGAGATAAATTTCCATTAGTGTTCATTTTATCCCATTTCTCGATCGTGAAGTTTTTAGAATATAGGACTTTATATGTTTCTCTTGCTTACCTGATCTAAAATTTTCACTTCCCTGCTAGTTTCTCTGACTATGGGAGCTCAAATTTCTAATGATCAGGTAAAAGTGACACGCGGTCAGAATTGGATGATATTATTTGACCATGACCCTGTATTTTGCTTTTTGCAAATTTTCTATGCTTGTGAATATCCAGCGTTGAAAAGGTTTTGTATTACCAAGAGAACAATAACATGAAAACTTAGGAATGTTTCGCATGGATCCAGTTTAATGTTTATTGGTTTTTGGAAACTGCAATTCCCATTTTCTCTTTGGTATTATATGTTTTTATATAATGTATGTCCATATATATTCAATTATGCGATCATAGTAAAACCGCAACTATCAATTATAGATTCTACATGACACCTATATCAATATCGTACTGAAACAACCTTAATAAAAATTACGAGTCGAGTTTTATTATCACCGCACTGATGAAGGCTGTTAAATGTGTTTGTCGGGTTACAACTAGTAAGGTTGTCATAAGATTGGTTAATATATAGTTTAGGTATCTAAGAACAAAATTCTGTTTCCTGAATCTTTGTTTTGTTTTCTTGGCTTGGCTGGAATGATCTCGATCTGATCGACGACAACGAGGAACAAGCTGGTTTGGCCTCAAGTTTGGATTCTATTTTCCTTTTTTTCCTATTATTTTTCAGATTCCAAACACATTCTAAATAATCCAAATTTGATCGATGACGAGATTGGTGATAAGATAACAAATGAAGCATCCGCACAGGGGAGCCGCCAGTGAGTAGGACTGAGCTTAGCCCAATAATTATTTTTTCTACTTAGGTTTATTTTTTTTTCTACATATTTTTTAAGAAAAATAATATTTTAGTTATTTATCTATGACATGAAGACAAATCTGATATAGAGTTGTTCTCTAACTTTCTTTATTTTTAAGTTTTCAGTTTATAGGATTTATTTTTCTAAATAAATTTTAATATTTTTATAAAACGTTTGAACATATTTATTACTAATATACTATTATATGTACATTGTTATGCTGATCAGATGATGTTTTTCATAAGAGGGTTATAAGCAAGACTTATAAGCATAAAATTGAAAATAATTACTTGGAATGCTGGCTTTTGAAATTTTATCTCCCAAATACTGATCAAATTTTTTTAATCCCATAAAATATAGTTTTATTTGCGTAGAGTTATATTTGATGTTTACAGTTTTTTTTAACTTACATTTTTTTGCTGGTTACGGTTTAATTCCAAGTTTTTTTAACGGTTTGCAAATTAAAATATCATTTAGTTTTTAATTGTTCCCCAAATTAAATTTTATTTTAATTTTATAAACGGTATTTGAGAAGGTAACTGATAGTCGGTATTCTTGGAATGAACATAAAAAATCAATGTCTGGAGAAATTACCATAAAAAGTTAATTTTTTTTTAATGATCCTAATAAATTAATGGGTGCTCATAATTCTTAAGAGTTTATTCTTCCGATGTTTGATTATCTTGAACCCAACGGGATAATGATTGTAGACCACATTACTCGAAATGGTGGTGAGAGTTCAAGCTCAGTGATGGCAACTGGTTTGCTCAGCTTGGAACAAAATTATAGTTGGTATCTATTGGTATCAAGATGAAATTCCTTTCTCGGTAAAATTTAATATAAATTGAAATATCTAAATGTGTGTTGCATATATATATATATATATATATATATATATATATATATATATATATATATAATATTTTAAAATAATTTATCGCTTACGTTATTAATTATAAATCTTAGTAGCAACCATGATCATGATGAAAACTTATTTTTCTAATTTATATTCATTAAATAAATGAAATATCATTACATTTAAATTAATTAAAAATATAGGCGTTAACGAATATGAGGATATGTAAATGATTTTTTTGTTTGAAGGATAAAAAATAATTTATTTCCATATGTTAGTTTTATGATCACTCTATAGTTTCCTAATTTTTAGGTTACCAATTTCTGGTTTCCTTGTTTGAAGTTTTCATTTTACAAACAAAAAGCTAAAAAAAAAAAAAGGATTTTAAAAAGGAAATATATATATTGGTGTATTTTTAAGATTGTGGCACAGTTATATATTTGCCTGTGGTGTCTTCATAATTTAAAGGTTCATGTTTTTCTGGGCGTTCGCGAAGTCTTTGAACTTGATCATTGTATGTGTAGCACCCGATCCCAGTTTTACAGTAATAGTGTTGAAGTAATTAATGAGTATTACGGTGCATGTCATCAATATTAAGAATTTATTTGTCGTTTATTCTTGATCGTTTCATATGATCGAATTATCGCCAAAATCTTGGTCATTGATTCTTGCAATCTCGATTAATGGTTTGATTTAAGAAATATTCAATAGAAAAGTCATTTTAGACAAATTTAAAATTACGATCAAAAGATTTGTCGGAAGTTTACAATATTTTTCGGTCTGGATATTATTAAATCTTCGGAGTTTTGGATTTCTTTTATACCTGGAAATACCAAATGGCCGTATGTAGTTTTTTTTTTTTTTTTTTTTAATAGAACGGATTTTTCCATTAAAATTGGGTAAAATGACCCATCAATAGAGGAGAATAACACACCTTAGTAAATAGATCACGAAGACCTAAGTCGAAGTGAATCTAACACTAAGTTCCGGTAAAAGTACGTTATGTGCAAACTTCCGACAACGGGAAGAATTACAACCACAAATAGAGCACACAAGAGGCTCGTTAAAAACCCAAAGATTGGCGATGGAGAAATCCAACCAACTTCGATCCGATAGGCCGTATGTAGTTGGCATGTTAATTTTGATTTCTGAGAACTTAAACATTGCACCTGCTACCAAAACCTGGAATAAATCCAGATTATTTAAAAAAAAAAAAAAAAAAAAAAAGAACAGCTTGCTAAGAGACATATAACCCAGTCATTATTATTTATAGACCATGCCAATTAATTTACGGAACAGACTCAAACTATCCAAATACACGGTAGTTAGGGAATGCACATCATAATAATGCAAAGAAAATTAAAGCAGAATATATTTTCAAGGAATTTTTACTAACAAGTATTGTTGAATGAGCATCTTCAATCTCAAAAAATGGAAACAATTGGAATTTTGTACATAATTTTTCTTATCCACATGCATGCGTGTTGTTCATGGATTTGTACGTGACAAGAAGAAGAAGAAAAAAAGAGTTATGGCAAGCACAAAATTTTCTTTCAAAGGGATAAAGAAATGTACTTTTGTAGAAGAGTCATTTCATTGGCCTTTTTTCACTTCCATGCTTAATTTCAATTGGGTTTGCCAAGGAGCTATTTCAAGACCCCACTTGACTTGATGAGTTTTAAAAAAGAAAAATAATAATAATAATGTTGAGGAGTGGTGTAAAGAATTTAACTCAGTTTGACCAACACCTTGGAAAATGAATGACACATAATTTCAGTCCATTTATCCCCAAAAAAAAAAAAAAACAGTCAATAAAATTATACACAACCATGTCATTTACTCTTAATTAATGGAAACAATGTGGCTGATGTTGATGGAGCACCAGCCATGGAATTTATCCACTTATACTGATTTTATAAGCTTAGTTTATTACCTTCGATCGAGACTCTACGGCCCTCCATTGGATCTTGGGCCACTTTTCTTGTTACTAAAATTAATATATATTATTTATTTAGAACTTATAGTAAAATAATATTTGAACCAGATCAATTTTATCTAAAAACAGACTTAGGTATTTTTATAATCAAAATTGTACTGCTTAATAACGCTAAAAATAAACAATAAGATTTTCCGATATCTGCCTGTCCTGCACGACGGTGAGGCTGAAAGGTTACATCGAAACTCAAGCCTGAAAAATAGTAATAAATCGATGAAATCATGTATAAAGGTCAGCTCAAGGCTGAAAGAATTTGTTACCAAGACGATGAATTAATCCTCCAAATTGAAGGTATATATGCACCAAATCGAAAATTAACGACGAGCGAAAATATTAACTATAAGTTTCACAATTGATTACAAGAAGGTTGTGGATCTGGAATAATATATTACTGTTGGATGTATGCAATGTAATAAGTCAAGACTTCAAATGTTTTTTTTTATATTCTTTCTTTTTTTATCAATGTAGATATTTTCTTTCCTTCTTCTCTTTGGAACATGTCAAGAATTAAAAGGCAAGCTGTTGAAATGGTCGATCCAGACATATCTATCATTATTGTGTACATGCATGCATGCAGTGTCGGAGCCAGGATTTCAATTAAGGGGGGGCAAATTTGAGAAATATTTTTGAGGAGGGGCATTATTGAAAAAAAACTTACAAATTTGGGTCAAAAACATAATTATTAGTAAAATTTAAGGGTAAAATTATAAAAAAAGTATAAAAATTTGGGATTAAAAAATAATTTTCAAAAATTGAGGGGGGGCACTGGCCCACCCTGGCCCCCACCTGGCTCCGCCATTGCATGCATGTACATATTAACTGTTTAGCAATTGCTATAAATATTCCCCAACCTTTTAATTAATCTCATTTCATCCTTGAAACTTTTTTAAATTTTAGCATGCATCGGTAAATTTTTGTGAAATCCCAATTTTTTTTAGCTTAATTAAAAAGCTAAAATTTTTGTGTTCGAGTTACGTTAGTTTTTTTAATAAAGTAGTAGTAAATGATTTAATTATGTGGTAGTTTTTGAAGTTTTATTTTTTTATGTGTACTTTAGAGTGTTTTTAATTTTATTATACTCTTTAGATTATAAAATATGGATATAATATATATAAGTTATATAATATTTATAAATTATATATTATAAATAAGTTATTATACATAATTCATATATATATATATATATATTATAGGAAATTTAAGTTAACGTAATAATATATATATATATATATTACTTTATATTATATAACATTAGATTCTTACGTTTATATATATATATATATAGATTTATATAAAAGTTAATGTGATCCGTGTAGTTTTAGGTTTAATAATAATAATAATAATAATTAATATATTAATATTAAAAGTAGGATTAGGGTTTGGGCTTTTAGGGTTTATTTAAACCCTATTTAAACATCCCCTCATCTTATTTTAACGCTTCTTCTCTGCTCTCTCTCCCTCATCCCTCTCTTGGTTTGAAAAATTCGTAGCTCCAATTAGGTATGCGTTCTTTTCTCTCTGATTCGGATTCCCTGAAAACGTTTTCTTAAAACGCTTGTGCTGGTTTCAAAAAAAAAAAATTTGCGTTGATTCTTTTTGGAAACGTTAGTTTTAAGTGTCTTCTATCTAAATCTGCAATCGAAAAATATTTTTATGAAATACAGAATATTTTCCGATTATTTTCAAATCGGCGCACAGACCTGAGACATATTCCCGATTTTCAGACTTTAAACGTTTACTTTGGATTCAACAAATTTGGTTTTGCGTTGATTCTTTTTGAAAACTTTAGGTTTAAATGTCTTCTATCTAAACCTTTAATCGAAAAATATTTTTATCAAATACTGAATATTTTCTGATTATTTTCAAAACGGTGCGCAGACAGTTTTTGACAAAAACTTTAAAGTTAGATCTTAGCACTTCTTTTATTTTTAATAAATAGTTAAAATATTATTTTGGCCGTGATGCCTTTACAAAAAGTGCTCAAAATTATATTTTATACGTACTTGATTTTTTACAAAAGTTTTTCCAGAGTTTCAGTTTTCTCCGAAACCCTAATAGCCAAGGGTATTTTAGTAATTTCACGTCGGATCTCGTTTCTGAAAATTTCCAGAAACTAAGTCATGTATTAAATCCTTTTCTTACCTGATAAGTAATAGTCAACCTTTTCCGTTTAGGTTCCGAGTCATTAAGAGCATCATTTTCCTTCGACGGTCTTCGATCGTAATTCCGATATCCAGGTGAGAATAATCTCACTGCAACACGGATTAGTTAAAATATATATATATATATATATATATATATATATATATATAATACGTATTATGTGATATGAAGTATTTATGTATTGTGTGAATTTTTGTGTGTGCGTGTTTGTTCGGAATGTGCTTGTTATGATATGATATGACGATATGTGAGTTTATGTTATTATCTTATGCTGTGTGTTAGAATATCTATAACACGTCTTATGTTTCTAGCTATGTTATCATGTATGTTTTTATCTTATGTCGCTCATGCTTTTAACGTAATAAAAACGATTAATAAGTTAAGTAAGCAAGAGAGTCGTACCGCCTCGAACTACGGAGGTAACTAGAGGAATTTCTCGAGCCGAACTACGGGTTCACATAGAGAGTTCCTCATATGTTTATGTATGTGACGGGGGGTTCTATGGGAGGTCGCAGCCCCAAGGTTCGTTACCAAAGTGTACACTGAAATCGGTACGGCTACTCTAGGGGACCCCCGAACTAAAATACGATAGACTTTTAATAGGGTACCTCATGTCACGATTAAATTTTAAAGTACTAATAACCGGTTCATGCATTTTATTTTATTGCTTATGTTTTGTGAGTTATAGTTATTCTCGCTGAGCGTTAGCTCACTCTATTTATATACGTCCGTGTTGTAGGTAAACAACATATGAACAAGTGAGGAGGGTGGATCAGCGGCGGCGATAGCGAGAGGGTTGGGTTATGGTTGCCGTTTTCGAAAATAAAAAGACTTCCGCTTTTCTTTCAGTTTTGCAATAATCCAAACCCAAGGTTTTATTGTTCATAGTTTAAGTTATGTTTTTCAATTTCATTAAAGGTTACGACTTTATTTATGGTATTTATTTTACGATGGTATTTTGTTGGTTTTAAATTTCCATTATGCGACTTCGACGTTTTGGTTGTTTTCGTTCATCAAGTTTAAATGAAAATTTATTTTTAGGTTACGAGTTTTCAAACTTTATATTTTTAAGTTATGTTTAAAAAAAAAAAAAAAAATTTACCTCAAATTTTCTTAAGTTTTAAAAAGTAAGATAAGTAAGACGGTCCGAAAAGTCGGGTTGTCACAATTTTAGCAAAAAAAAAAAAAGCATCGTTAAATTTCAGAAGGTTAAAAATTAGGAAATAAGGTCAGAAGACGCATAATATAGCAATGTTATTTAGGTCAGAAAAATAGTTCTTAATTTCGCAAGAATTATTACTAGGTCAGAAAAATAAGAACTTTTGAATTCTAGAAAAAAAAAATAGCGAAAAATATATATATATATATATATATATATATATATATATATATATATATGTTCCTCGGGTTAAGTTTTGAAAACCTATATCGATGTTAAATTATTGATATAGCAATTATTTGGCAGGATAAAGCGAATTATTAGTAAAGTAAATAGGTTAGTTACATATTTATCTTCACAGCTATCACCTATAATGCGAGTTGTTGATATCTAATCTAAGCGATATGGATCGCATATGATAATTAACCGGTCTAACTCAAAAACTAGGTAAATTGATTATAAAATATGTAATATATTTAGATAAAAGTTGAAGCTGTTAATGTATTTGCAAATCCTAAACAAGTTTTGATTAGTGAACTGATTCCTTTTCCAACTATCAGTCATTTTTTCATGTCCTAGGTTTCAAGGTAAACCGGTGTGTTACCGGTTTTGTATTTTATTTGTTTGTTATAACATTCATCGTATATGGACAATGCGAATAGAGCACAAATATTTGAAATAAACATTTAAAAATGCATGAAATGACTCAGCAAACGGGCGAGGGAAAATTAAGCCTTGCCAAGAACACGGGCATGACCAACCCGACCCGATCCGACCCAATTTCTCTATAACAATAAAAAAAAATTAAATATTTATAAAATAAAATAAAAGATTTTTTTTTATATTGATATGGAGCTTTAGACTCGATTATTGTCAATATGTGCACTTCCCTTCGTAGACTTGTAAAGGTGGTTTTGATGTAGAAGCAGCCTAATAAAAACTATTTCCATTTTATTAAAAAAAAAAAAAAAAAAAAAAAAAAAAAAAACCGTTTCTCTAGCTATATACACTTAGGTATTAATAATAGTGATTCAAAATCGAATCAACGAAGTCATCGACCACTTGAAACAGCTTCTTTCTTTTCACTGCCTCTACGCAAGTTGTATAGATTGGCAATAGCAAGATCATATGATCACAATTTAATAGCTCACATAAAAACAAAAACTAAAATGAATGGATATAAAGCTAAAATTAATAAAATATTGCTGTTAATAAATTCCCTGTTGCATATGGGTCCTGAAGTTTGTTGGTAACTAGTCTATTCTATATTTAACAAGTAATTACCAGCAAAAAAAAAAATGAAATAATTACTTGAAAAGTTGTCTGGATAAGCACACCATTAATGAACAAAAAATAATTGTAATATGAGAGGCAATTAAAAGTTTGTATATTAATTCATAACCTCTCTTAGGATAGTCATATCAAACCATGACTTCAGGATTCATTTCCGTGTTTTCGCTTTCACGTAGTTGTCTTATTCATGCAAAAAACGCAACAATTTTTAATAGTTTATTGTGAAATAGTTGGCCTAATATTGCTCCTTGGAGGCAATAATTGCATTGTTATTTAATCATTTTTTAACAGCTTCATCAGAATCTCTTTCATGAATTAAATGTTGATTAATTATGATGCAAAATAAGAAATGTTAATTAATTAGTGAGACAAAGTCGTTTTCAAAGTTTTAAGATAATTTATACGTATATGTATTAATAAATAAATGCATACGAGTTTCCACATGAAAAAAACGAAGTTCGGTTTGATTTAATTTTATTTTAATCAAGATCCTAAAACCGCATACGTTGTATGTGTATACATGTTCAAGAATCATGATAATAGGAGACATAGAGCACACAAATCAGCTAATTATTAAATTTATTAATATAGGTTGAAAAGCGTTTATTGCACAACCGGATATACTTGAGATTCTGAAGAAGAAGAAAAAAAACGGAAAGAGGGAAACTTACGTGAATAGTGTATTTACATTTTAAAAATAGTGACGGTTTTAAATTCTTTAAGAAATAATATTTTTTAAAATCTTAAACAGTTATTTGAGATTATTTTAAATAGAGCCCAAAACATTAATCAAATTTCATCAAAAACATATCTGTAAAATATCAAGAAAATTGATTGTTGAAAAACATTATTTTTGCTACAAAGATTTTAGACACATTATTTTTGTATTTAGCTTAAAAAATGCGATCACGTGTAATTTTCACACAAAAAAAAAATGACAATGATTACCAATGTTTGAAAGCCCAATGGAATTTTATAATCTATTTTAAGATGCCACACATATGATAATAAGATGGTCCAAACACTAATATCATAAACAATTTGCAATATGTGTAAAAAAAAAATTACACAAATAAGAATAGTAGCCAGTTGGAAAGGAAAAATTCATTGATAAAAGCTAGAAAAATAGTACACTATAGTCTTAATTGAATAATTCACCCCTTTAATAGCATCTTCTTATTTGTATTTATAAATTTAACATAGGATCTCCTTGATCAAAGATATCTCCCTCACATCTACTCAATAAGTCACTTGAGTATTTGACACTCGTATATGAATTTCAGTGAACAAAACAACTTCGGTCCTCGTACACTCTTTTGAAAACCTCACAATAAGCTGAACTATCTTTTTTATATATAGGTCGATGAGCTAAATGTATTTGCTAGGATTTTTTAGAGCACTTGTCTAGGATATTTGGTGTAGAAATAATCAGAAATAAATATTTGACAAAAACAAAAACAAAAAATCACGAAATATGGAGCATATATACAGGATTGAGTGAATCTATAAATGTTGTGCTTCCTCTCTCTATCAAGCGGCTATATAGCCAAATAGAACTTAAGTTTTTGCAAAATAGCCATAGTTTGCCAACTATAAGTAAACTAGCCAAAGTAAGATTAATCTAGGTTGGATTAAATTTAATCTCAACGAACTATAAAGACAGAATGTAGGTTTTATGAAGACTGGATTAAAATTAATTGAGCCAGGATTAAAAGTCGCAGTACTCTCAATTGGCTATTTTGATATACCTAATGAAACTATGGCTATTTTGCAAAAGTCATAGTTTGAATTGGCTATTTCGTACCATTTTCCCTATAATCTATATATAACAATATGGAGTGATATACACAATTTAGTAATTTTAGGCTGCCTTTTAAATTTAATTACCTATGCATAAAAGTTTGTAATTACTCTTCTCATGGACTTTTATCCGATTTTTAGTGTTGTTTCTTCCCACTTTAATATCACACAGTGAACTCAATAAGCTCGATCGAATTGATAACGAGAGATTCGAGGTTGATGATTATTTTTCAGGGTTTCAAAAAGGCTCATTATTGCTTGAAAGGTATGGCCCAAATGATCTGGACGGCCAATACTTTGTAAGATGTTTTGAAGAGAGACAATTAGGTCAGCCTTTGGAAATGTGTGGTCTCTCTTTGATGATCTTACCGACAGTTTTTAAGATCCGGATTAGCCATGCATTACACATATATAACCACACCAATAATAATTAACAGTTATTTTATTAATGCTAAATATTGTAAAATGGTATGGTCATTTCTCGAGTACACCATGCATAAAGATTATTCTGCTAGTATTAAAATCATTTTATTCGTGTGCAAATTCCTGTTTTTGTTGTACTATGTAGCTTTTTTTGAATGTCTAACTTTAAAAGGCCATGACGAACAAGTTTATGGGAAAGATACTATTCCTTTTGCTTTGGTTCAACATAGCCGACAATAATTCCTGCTTTTTGTCTATCGTTTAGCTCTCATTTATTTACTATTATTATTATGAGAAGTAAAACTGACATCCTATTCGAACCCAACCATCTCTCTATGCTTGAAGCCTTGAACCAAAGCTTTAGACCATTAAGCCTTAGGTACCAAACCGACATCTAATAGAACGAGTTTTGAAAACTAAGGTCTTAACAAAAGCTTTAGTGAATAGTCTATAATTTCATAAACTTAACAATAGCATGTTAAAATACATATTTTGAGATCTAAATTTGAGTACACACCGGCACCTAGCTTTTTTGTTGATTTTTAATCCATGTTTTAATCGACTGTATTTAATTTTGTATACTGCTCAGAATGCTTAATAAGTGGATTATAAAATGACATATTCTCGGAAAATTAACGAAAGCGAAAGTATCGTTATAAGAAAGTTGCCACATTACTTATATATACACAACAATGATACAAATGCCACTCAACTTTAACGCTATGCCGCGTCTAACACGTGGGGTGCATAAGTGACACTCTTAGAAAGTGCATAAGTTTTCACACATTAATTAAAGCCAATTTTTTTTTTTTTTGGTGCTAATTTATATTCTTCACTATTTCCGGTGATTGACCCTATAAAGGCGTGGAAGGCCAAGAAAGCCTCTTTCCGGAGTCCAAACCATCAGTAAGAGCTAAAATTCTAACATTGTGTCAAGAACTACGGTCCAATGAACAGTCTAGTCTCATGGTCCGTCGAAAAATTTTCAAGCCACGCTCCGAGACATGAATGTCTAGTAAGAAATTGGACACGTGGCAGATAGGCTCTAGTAGAATTTTTTTTTTTTTACAAATTATCTGATTTTTAACCCCTAAAATGGCGTTACAAATTTAACTAAGGAATTGGACACGTGGCAGATAGGCTCTGGCCACCGATGGAATTATGGAAGAACGAAAAGTGATTCATGCGTGAAAACTCCAAAGAAATTCAGCGGGATATTTTGGTATTGGCCGAAAAGTCTTATATCACTAAAAGAAATACATCTTAATATCCTGTATTAGTGTCACAAGATACAAAACAAGCTATACATTCGCTAAATAGTAAATATCACAATTTAAATTATGTAAACAAAAAAAAAATCAAATCGAACGAATTTATATTAATCAGCCACTAGCAGCGACGGATCTAGGTGGGGGCCAGGGTGGGCCAATGCCCCCCCTCAATTTTTGAAAATTATTTTTTTAACCCCAAATTTTTATATTTTTTTTATAATTTTACCCATAAATTTTACTAATAATTATGTTTTTGACCCAAATTTGTAAGTTTTTTTTCAATAATGCCCCTCCTAAAAAATATTTCTCAAATTTGCCCCCCCTTGATTGAAATCCTGGATCCGTCACTGGCCACTAGTATTATGGATTTGACTACCATGCCACGTGTGATTATTCTTTACCTCAATATCAATATGGTCCTCTACATTCATACACCGATACGCAACATTTTGCTATTAATTGTAATCTAATCTTCGATATGTATCTAGGTACTATTTATTCTGTATGCAACTTATAGTGCCCGCTGAAGGAAAAACTCCACTTTTAAGTTGAAGAAAAAACAAGAAAAGAGAAAGAAGAAAAAAAGAGAGTACATTTTTTAAATAGAAAATAATGACGAGGTTTGAGTTGAAAATTATCTTGTATGTTATTTATTAATATAAATCAACTCTTTGTGAAAAAATAATAATTAAAAATAAAATTTTTAGGCATTATGTAATAAAAACTTAAAATCTCTACTTAAGGTGTGAATCTTAGGTATTTAACTCTAAGCTCTTTGTTTATATTATTTTATTATTAATAGTAATTGAATATTATTATTTTGTGTGGCTCTCTACTTCTCTTCGCTATACCGTATTCATGCATCATTCTAACCTAATTGATGTCAATACGATATTGAAAATATATATATATATATATATATATATATATATATATATATATATATATATATATATATATCACGTCGGCCTTGTGTTACAAAGCTGCTCTCAAGAGGTGACGTGTTTATGGCATCGATGGCCTAATGAGTGGTTGCAAGAAATTCAAGCTGTAATATTCAAACGATATGATATTTTTGACGTTAAAGTTTGTAATCTAATGCTTATTTATTTATCTAACAAAAGGTTGAGGGCCTCCTAAATTTCGTAAGCGATAAGAAGGCATTATAAATTTTGACTTCCAAATAGTAATAACTGCATTGAATTTGCATCTACCATTGATCAGTGCCCAATAAAATAAAAAAGTTCACGAGGAAAACATATAACATAAAAGGATTTTTTTTATTCAGGAAAATGACAAGTTAAAATACTACTTAGTCCAGAAGGGTGTTCCATTTAATATATTCTTTCAACAAATTAACCGTCACTGTCATTTCATTAATGTATTTTTTTGTGACCATATACAATTTAGTAAAAAATTTGTATGGTATAGTATTATAATTATCCTAGTACTACTGTTGGAGTAGATATACATGTTTACATAAGAAGAAAAAAAATGGCCTCTTTCAACATAAAAGTTTTATTTCCCAAATAAAATAAAAAAGTGAGAAAATAAGCCACAAAACAATGTCAATCAATTTCAATGGGCTGTCTACAGTTGGGAAATAGATTATGATTGATTAGCTTTATTTGCATGACTGGTTGACCTGGAATAATTAATCAACACCATACAAACAATGAACGTGAACGATCAATGAATTAGCCAATGCCACAAGAGTTAGGTTTAAAGCAAATTATTCCAATAATATGTCATCTCTCACATCTCACACCCATGCCCACAACTATTTAAAACACATCTTAATCTCCCAAAAAATAAATATATTATTAATTAGTGAGTTATACCATGAAACACGAAAATATGTAATTGATGTCGAGATGAGATATGCAAATAATTCTAGATGAATATAACATTTCTTTATAAATTAATAAATTATCGGCACAATATCAGTGATATAAACAATTTAATATATTTCTCAAGTAAAAAAAAATAAGTTTTGGATCGGAGCAATAATGTATTTGAATACTATATCATATGGTTAACCTGGGTTAAATTTGGTAATAAGAAATAAAAGTTAAAGTTAATCTTAATGTGGCTAACTGCTTTTTTAAATACTCAAAATAACCTCAAAAGTTTCACAAAAATATTATTTTTTTTTGTTTATTTCTGTTAATTTTTTTAATCCGGTTAAAACTATATTTTGGTTAGTTCTAAGTTCTAACTAACCAAAATTTTACTTAAAAACCTGTTTTAAAATATTAAAATAAAAAATAAACCTCTCTAATAATATCAACCTAAAGCATTTATACGAAGTTTTCGGATATGAAAAAGAAAAAGTAAAAAAAAAAAAAAAAAACAAAGATTCGTTGTTTGCCTATATTACTATATATGCTATGAAGATAATATAAAGGGAAAGTAATAAAAATAGAAACGCCAGAACCAAGGTTCAAAATACTAAGATATACCGTCTGACTCAGAGCTGCACTTTAATTGATATACCATTCCTATTGGCTCTTCAATTTGGGATTTATGGTAAGTTGAAATAAAAACCAACGTGAAGCATTTTAAAGTTGAATCCAGATCCTCTGTTCTCTCCAGTATTATTTCTTCCTGACAAACTTAACGTCATAAAATTCACCAATAAATTAACAGTAAGGGATATTGATCAAATTGCCATGCAATACAGCAACAACCCAATAATATTAATATTTATATTTAATATCCTTAAATGTTTTTATCCCGCTATTTGATCGATATGTGAAAATATGAATATATATATATATATATGGATGGATATATGTATATATAATATAATACGGACAAAACAAAATAAAATAAAATAAAATGTTGTCATAGCTAGCTAGGTAGGCCCGTAACTACGGCTTGCGATGAGCTGTAACGGAAAGCTAAGCTTTCAACTTGAATTTACCAAAATCCTAGTCAGCAAAATATAATCCTCATCAGCTAAATAATAAACCAAAACTTCAGTGTTTTTGATTTACCATCTTTCTCTCTATCTATCGCGAGAAAGACTGCTTATAAATACGACGACACATTTTCTTCGATAATTCATACTCTCATAATATTTAGAGAAAGAAAGGAAAAAAAAATTAAAAAAAAATGAGAACGTCAAACATTTTGTGTTGTGTTTTAGTGAGTGTTTTTGCGGGTTGTTGTTTGGGAAGACCAGCGACATTTCAAGACGATTTCAGAGTCACATGGGCTGATTCTCATATCAAACAACTCGAAGGTGGGAGAGCTATTCAACTAACCCTCGACCAAAATTCAGGTATTGTTTCATTATTACTATAATACATATACACACACACACAACTATACTATAATAATGTTTTTATGGGGATTATATAGGATGTGGGTTTTCTTCGAAGAAGCAGTACTTGTTTGGGAGTGTGAGCATGAAGATCAAGCTCGTCCCGGGTGACTCTGCCGGGACAGTCACCGCTTTCTACGTACGAAAAACAAATAAATAAATAAATTAATATTATTGATTATTGTTTGTGGTTAATTAACAAATGAAATTGTGTATGTATTGATCAATAGATGAATTCGGACACGGATACGATTCGCGACGAGCTCGATTTCGAGTTCTTGGGGAATCGGAGTGGGCAGCCGATAACGGTGCAGACTAATATTTACGCTCACGGAAAAGGCGACAGAGAGCAGAGGATTAATTTGTGGTTCGACCCGGCCGCGGCCTTTCACACTTACACTATTAGATGGAACCGCCAATTCATTGTGTAAGTTTTTTTTTATCCTATCAAGATTCTAATTATGATTAGACTAAAATTTTAATTAATCGCATTTTATTTATATATATATCTGTCTTATTTTACTATTCATTATTATTCAACAATATTATGGGATATGAGCTAAATAAATATGTATATGTATATAGCTTATATTCATCCAATATAAATTTGAGATCAATAGATTTTTTCAATTACTGTGTACGTGTTTGTTTGGGATAAACTCTGGCCAACGTTTCTAAATATAATCATTTTATATATTTATTTATCTGGCTTAGTTTACTATTCATTATTCAACAATATCAATTACGGTATATATATCAATTAATATAAATTGAGATCAGTTGAATTAATGTGTGTCTAGGATAAACTCTGGCCCAAGTTGCCTTTTTTCTCATTTGATTCCTCTAAAAATAATACCGCAAAGCTTTTCTCATTTAAATTTCTAACAATATCGTGACTAGTTAGTTATTTATATTAGTGAGACCTTGGTTGGTTGACAATGTCTAGTGAGTGTGAGCAAAACTTTGGCCAAATATATAAGTGGCCCATTAGTTGTTATATTTCATTTTATGTCTAGTGATCTCGTCTAAATTTCTGTCTCCGTCGCTGCTTATAATTAATTTATTCAAATTTTATTTTATATACGCGATGCAGCTTCTTGGTGGACGACGTGCCGATCAGAGTGTACAAGAACAACGAAGCGAAGGGAGTGCCGTTCCCGCTCCACCAGCCCATGGGGATCTTCTCGACCCTATGGGAGGCGGACGACTGGGCCACGAGAGGCGGGCTCGAGAAAATCAACTGGAGCAAGGCCCCGTTCTACTCCTACTACAAGGACTTCGACATCGAGGGCTGCCCTGTCCCGGGCCCAGCTAACTGCGTCGGCAATGCCGCCAACTGGTGGGAGAGCCGCGCTCTGAGCGCTATCGAGCTTCGTCGCTATAGGTGGGTCCGCACGAACCACATGACCTACGACTACTGCACCGACAGGTCGCGCTACCCAGTCCCTCCCACGGAGTGCCGTGCTGGAATCTAGGGCGTTCCGCTTCGCAAACTCGTATAAAAAAAAAATTGTGAAGGAGAGAGACCTACCAAAAAAAAAAAGAAATCTTGTTATTGTATACTTTTGGATTTTTAATTAGTATCATACTTGTTCTTATGTGACGTGTATGTGTGTCACATGGCCCATATTATTAAGTCGTTATTTACAAATGTGTGATATGTGGTATTATTACCATTGGATATACTTATTATGCGTCCTTTGTAAAGGGTTTGTATACGTTGTGGGTGAGATCGATCGTGAAGATATATATCTTAGTTATGGAAGAAGAGAGAGGTTTAAGCGGAAAAGCAAAAAAAAAAATGTAATATTTTCAATTCTATATATGTATAGTTTGTGGCTCTACGTGCTCTATCTGTACCCATCTAAATTAATCGAGCAATAAATGAAATTTTCTGTTGTGATTGTGAAAGAGTAAGACGTATTAGTTATATGTGTGAGTACATTTTTTTACCATATCGTCTTTACCTTCTCAAATTTTACCAGAATATTGAGTTCTGTGAGACTCGGCAGTTCACTCATTTCGTAGCTCTTATAGTAACTTCAATCGGAACCATATGCATATATAAATAAGTACCATAAATTTGGGTCCCATAATAGGGTTGGATTACTTGTCGGTGGTTGAATTGTGCACGTGCGATACATTATAATTTATTTCTTTTGATTAATCTTTTTGTTACTCATAATCAGCTCTTAAACGTAAATAAAATTTATAATGGCAAGCGATAATGGATTTTACTAAGGGTCCCATTATCCCAGCTGGATATATAAAGGGCATTCAAAATTATGGACCCCATGTAACACTCAATGGAGTTTGACTTGTCATGTTGAATTAGGGGGACTTTATTTATTTAGTAGAGTTTGGTATATATGTGAACTTTCACTTGACGCCAAAAACACAATATTTTTTTTTTGGTTGTATATATATCATATATGTATTTATATTATTGATTTACATGGCATGTTATATGATAATAGTAAATGTAGAGCGATATGTGATATGATTGCTTTTTTTTTTTTTTTTTTTTTGAATCAGGTAGTATGATTGCCTTTTACTCGCATTTATAATGTCTTTTTATTGCTAGCCAGATGTATTTGAGAGATTTTTACGTAGTCTATAGTTTATTGGTTTATGCACACGTCTTTTTTTTGCGTAATTACATATTTGTCCCTTCAATATATATCTGACTCCTATTCGGAATTGAAATTAAATTTTAATCAAAATACAAAAGATTAAAATGACGCAATAATTGAGCTTCTATTTTTAATATGGAAACGCTCTCTAAGATGTATATATAGGATATACAAATGGCACGCGCCCGCGTCTCGCCGCGAAAATAATAAACATATTTTTGTAATGATAAGTTATATTATTTTATATTAAAACATTCAAAAATAAATGGTATATGTAAGAGAAGATACGAAAAGTTTGGAAAAATGTGAAATAATCTAGTCAAGTAAAAAAATTGTAATTTTTTCGCTAAGTGATGTATTTGTAAATTTTATATATTAATATGATAGAAATGACATTTCACAATAGAGAGAATAGTGAATCGTTTCTAGATGAATAGTAATTTTTTTTTCTCTTCTTTGTGTATACATATATATATATATATATATGTAATAATGGGTGAGAGTCTAAAGTATAAACTATCGGACTCTAATTCGGAATAGAAATTCAAACTTTAATCAAAATGCAAAAGCTTAAAATGGGGAATTACAAAGGAATATGAGATTTAATGGGCCAGAAATCACAATAATAGACGTCGTATCTTCAAAAAGCCCAAAAACATCAGACTTGCACATCGCACAACATTTGCTTATAAATCACGCTGAGTATATCAAGGCCTCTGCCCACAATTAAGTTGTTTCAAATCAAATGCAAATTGGGCTTTGATTATCTAGGCCCATAAACTATTCACGACGACAAATTTGAAGGTGAAAAAAAAGGATAATACCAAAATTACGACTATTAAGATGTTGTTACAAATTTGAAGCTCGGAGAGTATTAAGATGTTAGTCAATAATCAATATCATCTCTGAGTTTACAGTTTGATCGGCTGCCTTGGGCATATTCACGTGAAATTAGTGTTGTGTTTAGTTTTCAATGTCTATGGACCAAACGAAATGCTTTGAGCCATAAAAAAGGACAAATGAACCATTAATAAAATTAATAATAAAAATGTATTAGTTTTGACTTTGGCGTTAAGTTGAATGCCAATGATTAAGCCATTGATTTAATTTACAAGAATTTCGATGGTCGATGAAAATACCAACTAAATCTCAGCTCTTAATTATTTTATGAACACCTTGGAGTCATTTAAATTAAATATATACCCTAAATGCTCTTCTTCCCGATTAAGAATTCTAGCTATTATTATGTAAGGTTTAAAAAAAGTTCATTCTTATAGCCAATGTTCGAAGTTAACCGATGTTACGTTAGGAAGTTCCTTTTTTCGTACTTATTAGCCATCGTAAAAGGACATTTACTTGTTTCGATATCGTTTTCCCCAAAATTCGCTCGACATTTCATATTAATAATCAATTTTATACAAGTCTCAACGAGGAATAAGCACATGATGTTACTCGCTCGTTTTTTAACATGTTGTTTCTAACACAAAATGATGTCATACAACAAGTCATATTGCGTCAAAATGTCATATTTTTTAACAAGTTCGTCGTTATGTGTGTATTAAAGGTAAAATCTAGTTGATTTGTGTATAATTTTGAGCTAGCTTTATTTAACATTATATTCATAGGTCTGTATATATTTTTTTATTCAACATATTTTTTGTTATTATTTTCACCGACAATCAACTTTTCTCTTGAAAGATGGTTTTTTTGTAGACATATTTTTGCATTTTCACTGATTTTGTCTGTTGACATTTTCATCGACCGTTACAATTCTCGAAGTAAAAAAACATATCTAGGCATAGAAATTACAAACCTCAATTATAACTGTGCACATCTATATACGTACAGACAAAATAATTTGGTCAAATTTGTGATATTTAATATCAAGGTTTCAATTACCGTGAGTGATAGAGGTATCCTGCGCGGTATCCCACTTCTCGTAGGTGTGCAAGAGCGGTTTGAATATCTCATGCATGATGCTCTAAAAACCGCAAATTTTAATTTTATTAATTTTAATTTTTATATTTGTATATTTACAAAATATATATATATATATGCAAATGCTTAAATAAGTGCGAAATACTTCAATGGTACACGAGTTACCATTAAAATCGGAGTTGCGATAGAGCTATAAGAGTTATTTAAAATCTTGACATTAATGCGTGCATAACATTAAATTTCCAATACTTAGTTTTTAACCTCTTTAATAGGTCCCTAATTAAATGTAGAGCACACGAACTAATTAAAAGCTACCTGAAAGGATAAATTAGAGACAAGAAAATTAAAGGGTATGGAAAATCCAGTTACCTAAAATTTTGAACTCGCCTACTAAATTGTCTTGTTAGCTCCGATGCTAACAAGATAATTATGTTTTAACGATTAACTTATATTGTTAAAATTAGTGACGTAAGAAAGTGAATTTAATTAAACTATAGGTTCTTGAATAGAGAAATGAATTATAACACTTATTTTATTTTTTTATGAATTAATTTTATTTATTAAAATTAGTGACGTAAGAAAGTGAATTTAATTAAACTATAGGTTCTTGAATAGAGAAATGAATTATAACACTTATTTTATTTTTTTATGAATTAGTATAAGGGTCAATATCCAACCATTTTCGAAAATGATAATATCATTATTATGTAACTATTGCAAGTAGTTAATAAAAGACTTTTACAAGGTATATAATGGTACATATAATATTGTACAAGAACCATCAATAATGATAACTCCAATTCAAGTTGTAGTGGGTTTTATCTTTCAAGCAATGAATATATACCTCCCGTGAAAACCAGAAAGGTTCAATACACAATAATGGTTAATAATACATATGGAACAACTAAAGATCCGTTGACAATTATATTAATATAATATACCATTGGTACCTATAAAGTTATATATAAATAAAGTAAACCACTGAGATATCGTGAACAACATTGATACCGGGCCAAAACAATACAAAAACATGCTCTAATTTGAGCAATTGCGCTAAATATAGCCGTAAATGATATTATAAAAATCATTTAACTTATTAAAATTAAATTTTGGCCCATATTAACTTTTATTTTAATTTTTACTCTAAATTTTTTACCAAGTACATATTAGTTGGTTGAAGTAGCATACGCAATATTCATTGTACGAGCGTGGCCTCATTTGATATGAGCGACAAACAACAAACCCTAATTTATCACATATTTGACTTTTTTTGCAAGGCAATAATTCGTATATAGCCATCAATATGATGTCTTCAAACACTGGACCAAATCTTCACCGTATATGTATTCAAATAATCTTGAAAGATATGATGTACATAAATATATATATATATATATATATATATATATATATATATATATGTACATGTATAATGATTATAATTTAGGTCGGCTTTTGCTATATCTAGAGGATGGCGAATTATGGCTTGCCCATAAATGACGTTAACTAAAGTGTATATATAAATGAATGAAGCTGAGACCATTCACTAGTTGATTTAAAGGAAGAACAAAAAAAACAGTTACTGGTCACATATCACGAGCTAACAAACCAAGTCAAGGCTGCTTCAAAGGGAGAGAGAAATTAAAAAATCATTCAAATCTTGACTTTTTTTTTTCCTTCAGAAATCATGTCATACGGCGTCGGTGTATATGTAAATAATTAAATAACTAAATAATGGTAGTAGCCGAACTATGTAGATTTTATCTTAACCGCTCATTTTGGTTAAGATTAAGTCGAAGAAAATTAAGTTTGTAAACGAAAAGGTTATGAAGCGTCATAGTTATCTGTACATTTGCCGTGAAAGTTAACACAATAGTGTCCCTGTTACTAGTCAAATATGATCATTTAATATATTGGTCACCTGTTAGTCAAATTTTCACCTTTTCTAGTAAAATATTATAATTATGACGAATGTTCATCAATTATACTAATGATTCACAAATTAAACTAGCCCATAGAAGTAACTTAGCCGTTAAGCCAAAGTTACAATATATTTTCAACTAATTGACAAATACATTTCTTTAATAAACTAATAAATTATTTAAAATCCAAAAAATTAAACTACTTATTGTATAATATCAGTAAATAACATATATAGAAAATACCACGTTCAATTGTTTTCCTTTTGTCCTATTGTTCTAGTAATTAGAAGATTTCCTTTTGTCCTGAAAATTTATTGTAAGTTTGTAACTAGAACAATCACATCTACGTGCTAAAAAACAACATCAATCGTTCAGTGTAAGATCGATAGGCGCGACTTAGGGAAAGTCGACCTGTCGATAAAGTCAAAGATGACATATATGACCAAACAATGGTTACATACATATTTCTCGTCTCAAATTAGCCTTCACCGAGATGCGACTTCCACTTGAACCTATCTCAAAGATATCAATCGCACGATCTCTCAGCTTGAGTCAACAAGACTCCTAAGTTAACAAGAATGATATATACATCAATCTTGGTATTGAAATAAATCGTCTATTAAAAAGGGTACCTAATATTGTTTTGAGAGCTAAGTCGCAAATTCTAGCACTTAAAATCTTGATTACCAATCGCTCTTGCTTCAAGGGAGATCCGGACTTTTACCGAAACAAAACTTTGATGAAATTTGACTAGGTCATCAGAATTAAAAGCTCCACCAAATGTACATTTAGTTTCCGTTCGTCAATTTTCTAGCGTCAACAACACTAGCCCATAGATTGATCATTTATTTAATAAATTGTTTTTTCATTCAAATCTTGGTCATACATGACTCAACGGCTATTTTTCGATCCAAAATTCAAATAAAAATAACTTCCTAAAGCTTAACCGAATTTGTACGTACTCTCTCTCTCTCTAACTCGAGTCAAAATGAATGTTTTATAATCATATAAGTGTACCAATATTAGCAAAAGTTGTGGCACCTATGTATTATATATAATTGTGCTAAGTTTCCGCGTGTATTAGTCACAACCCACAAGCAATCCATGATTGGCTTACCTAAACAGATTTATGTTTTTTTTCTTTTCTTCGGCTGACTCATAATGTTTGACACTAATCATGAATACGTATGCATGTTTGCTTCTTTCGCACGCTCAACTAGATCTTCTATTTTATTTAATAAAACAATTGTTTCTTTACTAATTTGTTATATACGTATTTATAAATGTTCCTTTCGAAACCACGCTCAGTTTCATTTGAAAATTAATGTGTTTATTTTGTGGCGTGAATTAAGCCGAATTTGCATCACAATTATTACTATATTATTAAATGATCCCGGAAATTATTAAATTATATCCATAAAACAGGGTACAAAACTAAACCGACCGACAAAGTAGCCAACATCAGACATGTGTTTTTCTTATCTAATAAATCAATAATATTATTACGTGGTATGCACACGTAAATCATACTGAGTCCCATAATTGCTTCAAAGATTATTTATATATATATATATATATATATATATATATATATATATATATATATATATATAATCATTTAATCATAAAGCAACCTTACTGCTGCTTTCCTTCACACGTGGCTTTCGTTATCTTCTCCAACCGGAAAACTACAATTCAAAATTTTAGAAAAAATTATAATCATTTTGTTAAACAAAAAGTTTTAGCTTTCATAGGCATCTTTAGACTAAAACAAGACAGATTTTCAAAACATGAAAAATATCGAAAAAGTAATTAAAAGCCAAAGCATGAAAAAAGAAGAAGGAATAGAGAAAGAGAAAGAGAAAGAGAAAGTTAGAGGAGTTGTTGATTGCGGGTGAATTGATGATTATCTTTCACACTCTATAGCGATATGAAAAGAGAATATATCATTAAATACAAATTTGATTTTATTTTCGGTGTTTGAAAATCAAAAAAGCTAATTGAAGAGTTCATGCTAATGAATGATGGTGATAGAGGAACAAATGGGTGATGATGATGAGACCACAAGACAAAGTAGTTTCCGGGAAAGTGCTTTCTATACCCTGATAGTCCCTCTCTCTCACTACATAAAATAAAATTTATTAATTCATATTATATAAAAATGAAATATAATATGAGTAATATGTGGAGTAATTTAGGAGAGACTTCTCATCATTCAGGTACCAATTCCACCAATCATGACAGCGTGCTTATGACGTGTGTGCATATGAATATATCTGCTTTGATAACTGTAATTATATAGTATATCTGCAACTTTCATATTTCAAACCCATTTTATTTGAAATATGCGGTGTATATATACCTATATTTCAGGATATATTATATTATTTATCAAGTAGTCCAAAAGATACGTCCCCGTTATTGCAAGAGTAGGAATTTATTATTTATATATATATTTGGAATAAGTATAACATATACATCTCCAACTTACTATAATTAAACTTAGTAAACATAATTTTGATGAATATTGATTGCATAAAGAATTATTTGTGGAAAATTCAATAATATCTATATTTATTGCATGTGACATAGGACATCACATGTGTCCAATAATATTGTTCCCAATCATATCCCCAAGACCTAACTAGATGCGTACGTTCCCATTATTGCGAGAGTTGGAATATATATATTATTTATATATCGTATATATGTATTTGGACCTTTTTTTTTTTGTTTTTACTTTTAAGCGATGGAATTTTCGATGAAGCAAAAAAATAATGTGGGAAGAGGGGTCTTTTTGTTGGCCCACACATTGAATAGAAAGGAAGTAGTCTGACTTTCATGGAAAATCCCATAATGAGATATTGTGTGAGGCCAAAAGGAGGACCAATGTACATCACGTGGGGTTGTGACCCACTTGTTCCCTTAAAGCCATGGCTTGTCACGTGACCACACACCTACAACTACAAGTCATTTCTCTCTCCTTTCTTCTTCTTAATACCTTTTATTATTTTTCTAGTGGATGATCATCCATTCTTTTCTTTCTCTTCACGCCTTCTCTCACCACCCATTCTCTCTCTCTCTCTCTCTAAGCAACTGAATTAGAGACACATACACGTGAGCTAACGTCCCACGCCCACAGACCCCACTCTTCTCTCTCTATTCCTAGAAACGAAAACATTATCACACTCCAATAATTATTAATTAGTTTCTTTATTTATTCGTCGTGTTTTGTTAATATATTTAGATATATTGCTTCTTTATCATTAATTATCCCCTCTCTCTCTCTCTCTCTCTTTTTCCTTATTTTCTAAGACACTATATATAAACTGGAAGGATGTGGTGTGTGACTCATTACTCATGAGCATGAGTCAGATTATACATACATGTCTTTGTTTGTCTCTTTGTTTTTAATTTTGTTCGGTTTTCTGTTGATTGAGTCGATGATTACGGACGCTGACAAATTATTTATGATAAAGTCGACGACTTTATGAATACAAAGTCTGATAAGTAATTAATTTATTTATTACTTAATTACATGACGTAGAGTAGAGAAGGTTTTCTTAAATACATGGCAATATTTGTTCATCCAGTAACATCTACCGAGTCATAATATGAATATATATATAGTCATGCATGAGACATGCACATAGGCCATATTATGTATATGTATGAACTAATTTGTAATATTTGTGGTGGTTAAATTATTTGTCTCATGTATAATCTAGAAGATAAATAAAGCAAGCAAGAAAGAAAAGGATACATAGAATAGGGATTAAAAAGTAAAAATAAATTAATAGAACTAATCCCCTTCATTCATATTGTTCAAAAAGATTTACAAACAATACATATATATTCCCCTAAAAAAAACAAAGCAAAAAAAAAAAAAAGTGAAATCTTGATCAGTAGCTAGTAACCACTATATATTTTCCTTTTTTTTCTTCTTCTTCTTTCTACAAATAATTACACTAATTAATCCCTCACCTCACCACTACAAACCCTTAACCAAAAAAAAATATAGAGGGTCTCCACGGTCCTGATCATAAAACGGACGTCTATTAATTAATTCTTTTTATATCATCACATATTTAATTAAAACCCTAATATCTTCATATATATGTGTATATTATGTATCTATGATATATATATATCGATCGATCGGTTCAACAAGCGGCGGAGGGGTTTGTGAAGGGGTTGTAGAAGTGCTGCTTTTGATGAGCCATGGACAACTGGCTCTTGGCTCCGCCGGAGAGGTCTCCTCCGGCGGCGGCGGCGGCGCCGGAGCCGATGCGCTCGCAGGAGGGGCACATGGAGAGAGTGGCGGCGGGCATGTGCATGTACAGAGGCTGAGAGAGCTTCAAAGCTTTGAGTTCTTGAAGCTCTTTCTGAAGCCTTCTGTTCTCTTCAGTCAGTGTTTCGCAGCATTTCTTCAAGAACTCGCAGTCCACTTCTGTTTGCTTCAGCTTTGTCCTATTCACCATTAGTCAACAAAAAAAAAACACTTAGTATGTGAATTTATTAAATTTAAAAAAAAAATGTAAAGAAAAAATTATTTATATTTTAGTAAAGAAAAAAAAAGGAGTGAAATATTTATTCACACGTGAATTATATTCTAGAGTAAATATTTTTGTACTCTTTTATTTAATTTACGTAGTGTAATAATATTTTCCATATAACGTATATAAAAATAATTCAATATTTTTTGTTATCAATTAATGGATATTTTTTTATTATTTATTATTTAATTAAAATAAAAATATATATTTTGCATTAATTTACCTAGCTCGCCTATTTTGGAACCACACTTCGACTTGTCTGGGCCGTAGGCTTAATTGTCTCGCCAAAGCTTGCTTTTGCTTCTGTAAATCAACGCAAAAAAAACATTAATTAATACACACATATATGAATCTATATACATGTACATATATATATATAGAGAGAGAGAGAGAGAGAGATGGGATTATTACGGGGTTGAGAGTGCTGTGAAGCTTGAAACTCTCTTCCAAAAGAGCAGACTGTTCTTTCGTGAGCCTCAGCTTTTTCCTGGCGTTAGAACCGTCCTCGTCCTCGTCGCTAACCCTAGAATTCGACGCCTTTTCTGCTCCGTCGTCGGCGTCGCCGTCCTCTCCGTCGTCCCTCTCTCTCTTCACGGCCATCCCTCCGCCGGAGAAAGACGAAACCGCGCTCTGCGGCGAGGCTTGCCGGCCGTACGGCGACGCGCTGACGTGGTCGCCGGAGTCGATCCCGGAGGAGAGAGCGAGAGTCAGAGAGGGCTCGAACATGCTTGTAGTGCTCGTCGGCGTCGTTGGCTTACTCTTCGCCGCGGCGAATCCGAGGCCTAGATTCAGGTGGTGGTTGTGATTGTGATCGAAGCCCATGGTTTTGTGTGAATGTGTAGAGAGAGAGAGAGAGAGAAAGAGAAAGAGTTTGCGTTGAAATGTTGAATGTTAATGAGGAGAATGGGAGAGGGAAAAGGGGGGGTTTAATAAGAAGGGAAATATTTGAGAATAAATGAGATGAGACTTTTCTTCTTCTTTTTTTTTTAAATTAAATTAAATTTATTAAAAAAAATATTTTGAATTAAATTTTATTGGAGGTGTGTGTGGGGGCATTTTGGAATTGGGTGGGTGGGTGGGTGGGTGGGTTTTCTACGGTTTATTAATCAAAGCAAATAATGAGTAGAGAGAAACGAATCTGGGCATTTTTTTGGGTCTCAGATGAAAATAATAACTAAAGAATATTTATTCAAAAATGGTGATAAAAATGACATTATTATTTTATGTGCAAACATAATTATGATGGAATAAGTCTCGCTATATCTCGCTACATAGGTTGACCATTTGAACCCCACTATATACTGTTGTCGCCATTATTATATTTATTATTGTAATAATTTATGAGAAAGAAAGAGGCAAGGACAACCTGATCTTTTTTTTCTTTCTATATTATCTATTCTATCTCAATTTTCATGAGAGAGTTATTACATCGAATCCCACACAAAACAATTCACATGGAAAGTGGGAAACACATCAAGAGGATGGATCGTTTGCTCATTCCTCGCCACCCATTAACATACCAAATTTTACTATTCCCACCACTTTCTTTTTCTTTTTTTTCCTTTTTATTTTAATAATATATGTAAATACAGACACGTAGTATCATATCCACGTATAATACATGAAGTCATTTTCTAGTTTCTTTTAGGTGTACTAAACTATGATTTTTGTTTTCACAGTCTATTATTATTGAGTCGGTGTAATCGCAATAATATCATGGTCCAAAGAGTGCGCTTCTTTGAGTGATCAGCAAGCGAAATTAATTATATATTACGAATTTTAAAATTATTTTTTGAAATTTATATAAAAGGGGAATTCATTTTATGAATATATTTCTGATAATTAACAAAAGCCATGAATTGGTGTCTCATTTCATGCCTGCTTAAATCCAGCTTAATTAGTATGGGCACATAGCTTACAATTATTGCTTTAATTATTATATTATTTTATTTAATTTCATTTTGGTTGTTAAAATTTAATAATCAAAACTGGTGGACAATTTTTATTTTTCTTTGCCCAATTATGATAGTGTAGAGATATAATTAGATAGGGATGTGCACTATATAAGTGTGTAGCATATTCATGATTAGTGTGGTTTCTTTGTTTTCTTGTTTGTCAAAGAAAAAAAAAAGAATGGAAAGTAATGTTTTATTTTAAAGAAAATAAATCATTTAAAAGACGAAAAAAAGTAGGTAGAAGACACCATTGGGGTTTTAATTCAAAGAGATATAATGGTGCCAGAATATGATTCATCAATAAGAATCCGATCTTTGCTTAACTAGAAAGTCGATTATAGGTTTTTTTTTTCATTATTATTATTATTATTGGGACCTACTTATCTGTGTAACATTGTACAAATAGGCACTTTCAATAATGCCTTGTCGGCGATGCTGATGAGAAGTTAGGTCACCCATAAACCATGATAAACCTAAAATAATGGAAGGTAAAACAAAACAAGATAGAGCGATTCACGAGCTTTTTGATTCATTTACTTATCATCATGGAATAATTCTTCATCATCATCAACTATATTAGCTTTTTGGGCAAAATTATTAAGTTGAGAAAGCAACTGTTTGGTTGGTCCCCTAGACCAGTCATAAATCAGTATTATTTTTTTTATTATTATTGAAATTATTATCGTGTTTTTGGTATTTTCATTTGCGTGGGAATATGTTAAGTATAGGTCGCTAATAGGTAATGATTTGCTAGCTTCTCAAGTTTGAAGCTAAGTGGCGAAAATAATATCTATATATATATAGTTTCGGCATGAAACAGCAATTAAGGAAAAACTTTATGCAAATTTGTGACAAAAGAAGTAGATATATTTTAAAGAGAATAATGCTCCTTTTTCTTTTCTTTTTTTTTAATCTTCTTCTATACCGTCCAAAATCTTCTATTATTTAACTAAAAAAATAGCTAACACTTATTATTAAGTTTACTAGTAGATGTTCTTTATTTTACTTTTTTTCCTCTAAATTTTCAGTAAGTACTTGTTTACACAACAGTATTTTTTTCAAATATACGTTTTAGTGTATATATAAAGAAACTAACTCAGTTTTCCATGGAAAACAATTTCAAATTGATGATCACATTCTTTTTAGGGTAAACCATAAAATTATATTCATTACTTTAGTGTTATGCGAAATAATACTCCTGCTAAATATTATTCTATATTTGTATATCACGACAATTAATATTATTCTAAGAATAATTAAGATGAACATCAATTAACGATTAAATCAAAAGTCTCTTACAGCCGGACGACCAAAGAACCGGCCAAGGCACTATAGTTAACGGGGAGCTAAGCTGGGTCAGAGCTAGCAACAAAATTTAGGATAGTCAATAGTAAAAAAAAAGGACAATATTTTAAATAATTCAAAAACTTAAATTAGGTTAGATGATGACATAATTTAAGAACCACATCGAGCTTATTTTATAAAAAAAAAAAAAAAAAAAAAAAAAAAAAAAAAAAAAAGTATTCAAACAAATATACATATATATCAGAAATAAATACATAAAAATTTCCAAAAGAAAATCTCAAGATCACTATCATATTAATTGGTATTATAAAATAATTAAAAAATTTCACTATGTTCACATAAATTGATCATAATATTAATGTAGAACTATTAAATTAAGAGAGTAATTGGGGGCGGCTTCTAATTTCAAAATGTCTAGTATTAAATTATTTATTATGCATTTGATTGAGGCCATATTGAGTCAAGAATTGTCATATAATTGATCGGAACGAAGACCTACTATGTTCTCCTTTTCTGTGTAGAAATTCGTATTGAAATATTGGACTAATATCAGTTTCGGGTCCAGAAGTGTGCATGGAAATATCAACGTGTAAGATACATAATGATTTCCGTAAATTATGTAGTCAATCAAATCTTCATATAATCATACTATACGTTTAAATTTTGACCAACAGCGTTTCAATCAAATTCCAAGTACAACAATTTTTTTTTTTTTCTGTTTCTTTGACCATGGAATTCCATTTCTTTGACTAGTAGCTTCCAATTGATTAGGTTTGCCTGATACTCTCATATATAATGATTTGGGAATTTTAATTAGTGTGCCTACTCTTTAAATAACTAAAAAAAACCCGAACTAAAATGAGTCGTTAAGTAAGATTCACGTGGCAGCTTGACGATTTTTTTAACAATAATTTAGATATTTTGTTAAATATGTAAAAAAAAATGATTGTATATCAGCAATTGTTGTGATGTATTATCGTTATTCAATATAAAGAGGTTCAAACTATGAAAATCATCTAAAATGGTTTTGTCAGCATATGTAGATCTAGGTGAACAAAACCAAAAGGTAAGTTAAGTCTTTACATTTCTTTTTTTTTTTTTTGGACCCAAGTAGGTTGATAGACATTGACTTTAATATATTGGAGAATATTAAACTAGCAATTAACAATTACACAATGTACTTATTCAAACCATACTTTAGGGGCATACATACATGATTGGGCATAATCTGAAAAATCAATTTTAAATTGTGAACTTTTAACTAATTCCTCCGCCTGATCAAATCACCAATAATTATCAATCTAAGAGACTCAAATTATAAAATTATTCCCCATTGTCAAAAGAAATGGTGGCTCTGTTATGTCATCTTATCACTATTGGTTCTTTTCCCATGTACACATATACCATTAAAGAAAATGGTAGTATTTTTCTAATTTTTTTATGCTAAGTGCCAAGATATCAATGAAGTGACACGTTATCCATTAGACACGTGGACCCCACAAATGATTTGGTATGATGGGCATTTGATTCCGTGGGGAGTTGATGATTATGGAGCGCAGAATTTGGCAATTATGGTGTAATATATTTATAGTATTTATATCTATATATATATTATACAGAAAGAAAGATAATTTAATTAGCATGAGGATTTATTACAGAGCTATTTTTCTTCTTCATTTAATTTGTTATCCATGCGTTTAAGGCCGCCCACCGCTTACATCGGATTTCTTATTCTATTTTTATTTATGGCTGCCGTGATATTTATGAACTTAAATGCGATGGCTTAATTAGTGTGAAGTGTCATGTTTGGCAGTTGAGACTTGAGATCGCGCAATTAGTTCTTTGAGATATAGCATCATTACTTTTCAAGCATATAATTAGATATTATTGGCTTAGGCGTATTAGGTATACTATCGGGATATTTGTATTTAGAACATCAAAATGTGTAGTTAATTAGAAAATGAGAATGACGTGTTTTGGTAATAAGAATCGGAATATTAATGGAATGGCATGTAATGTAAACGGTTTATCTTTCTTTTTTTTTCAATCATATTTGAATGTATTGATTAGTACAATCAAAGACCTTAAATTTAAAGTTTCAACTTTTTACATCTAACTTTTTATAAGCTAGGTAACATACCAAAATCATCAAGATTATGTTCAATCACAGCCAAGAGAAAGACACCACGATTCAAGTCATCGATAAATTAAAATCGTTTGTGACGACGATGGAAAAATGTGAGAAGCGTCGTGCAAAGATGGATAGCATTTTTTTTCATGTTTTTGATTCTTACATAAAAATAAATTAAACCTAAAAGGCTAGTTATTTATCTACAATTAATTTGTCATTTTTTTCTTCAACTAAATGATGAATATTTAATTTTCAATATTAGTATTATGTAATACAAATATGAAATATTACAAAAATGGAGCGGGGATTATAGTGACTTTAAAATTTGTCACATTGAAGTTAATTTTTTTTTTTTTTTTTGTTATAAAAAATTGAAATTTAAAGATGTGAAAGATGTTATGCCGTTATTTTTCACAAGTAAAAAACGACACTTTTAATAAATAAAAAAAAAACGACAAGCAAATGGCTCTGAAGGCTGAGCCCCAAACGGCTCTGAAGGCTAAATCCAAAACAACTTTGACGACTGAGCCACAAAAACGGCTCTAAAAATTGAGACCCGAACGGCTCTGAAGGCTAAGCCCAAAACGGCTTTAAAGGGTGAGTCACAAAAACAACTCTGAAGGCTGAGTCACACAACGGCTCTCAAGGCTGAGCTAAATAATCAAACTTCCGATAAATACTACATATATTTTGGAAGAAAAGAACAACAATTCTAAGAGAAGCAACATACTACAACTTATCTCTCTCTCTCTCTCTCTCACTAAAAATTTCATTAACACATACCCGCAAAATAATACTAGAGATACTCCGCATCTCTCAACTTTGATTTAGAAAAACACAAAAGATGAATAATCCACTTCATTTCTCTCTAGAATTGAAGAAGAATTATTTTCTCTCTCACACATATTTCTTTTCATAAACAAATGATGAAATTATGTAACATTACATTCCCTCTAAAAAGGTGTCAAAGAGTTTGAGAAATCTGATTCTTATGTTATTCACTTGGTAAGAGGGACATTTTATTATATATCACCATTTGTATCTTTTACTTTATCTAAGAAAAAGGAAGATCACGGCGAACCACATCACCCATGTCGAGTTCCCAAAGGTCTCCACCACGGTCGTAACACCACAAGATATCTTCGATCCGTTGCGATCCATTCAGATCCATGGGAGATTTGACGACCGCAACCCAAGACTGATACACGTTGCAAGCTCGCACTCCGACACGTGTCTCGTTAATGTTATAAAATAAACGCATTAACAAAAAAAATTAAATAAAATATATTATTTAACTATGAATGCTAAACTGAATTACATCAAGCTAGAAATGCGTGGATTTCACGTGTGCCGATACTATCAGTTAGTTAAGAAACCAAAACCAATAGCATCTTCAATCATCACTTCCGTTACGTGTAGGAGATAAAAATATGATTAGACGTTGTCTATAATATATGCACATAAATATTGGCCACAAAAATAAGAAAATGTGCTAATGCTATCGCCACCTTTTGGTGCCTTTGCCCATAGGGAGGTACTTTACTAAAATGTATATGTGCTTTGCACCTACGTCATCAAAGCACCCTAAGCATACTATTCTCTTTTAGTCAACTATACCATACATATCTTTAGAGCATCTTCAATAAATTTCATTTAAGTCAAATTCCGGTCTCTTGATCTATGATATAAAAAATAAAAAATTGGAGCTGCATGCCCTAAGATAGTATTTTTAAGATTTTTCTATGAAGCCCTAAGGTGGTTTATTTATTTATTATGTATATTTCACCCACTGCTTTTTGTGATTTAATTCAAATATTTGGTGCGCACTAATAAACTTAATCTTTTTCCCTGTTTGACTGTGTTTTATGGAGCACGATAAACTTATGTAATGTACTTTGAATATACATCAATTATATTAACATAATTATTTCTTTTGTCTTTTTTTTAACAGTTTAATATATTAATTATCTCATATTATCAAATTCAAAAAATAAACTTTACAAAGCTAGATAAACATTACCCTAGCTTATGTGAAAACTTCAATATTCATTTTGCTAGCTACATTAATTTTTATTTTATTTTATAGGAACATAGCTTTATGTTTGGAATAAATTAACATTTTTCAAAAAACCTTCAAGATGGTGTAGCTAAATCAAAACTTTTTAAGGGTATGTGCTTCAAGCCTTTAAATCTGTATGGCAAATTTTACTCCAAACATTTTTTTTGTTGCATGATCAGTTAGGAAGAAGTTGCGATAAAAACGATGTTTAAAGTCTTTTGCATTCGAAGAAGATCTCAAACAGCAATAGCATATGTATAGGAAAGCGCTAGGATTTATCAATAAGAACGTATTTACACAAATCAATTACATTCGATTTCGATGTAATATGTTTGGATAGTAATGGCATCGGATTTCACTTGGCTCATACTTAGGGTTGTCTTAGAAGCAAGGCCGGCCTTAATTATTATTTGGTCTTAGGGAAGAGTAAAAGAATTAAGACCTTTTAGATATATATTAAAAAAATAATAGCTTATTTTCTAAAAAGTTTGGAGGAATCAATATCTGACATAAGTCAAGAGGCAGATCTTGTGCCACTCCACCTTAAGGCATTTTCTCCTAAAATTTGAGGCTTTTTTTTCCACAAAAAATTTGGAGCCTTAAACCATTGCCTAAGTGGTTTAAGCCTTGCTTGTTAAAAAGTGACACTAATTAATCTTGTCATTATAGCCAATCCATTTCACTAATAAATTTAACTCGGGCGAGGGTTGTTCTTGACATATACTTGACTTACTTGAAACAACAAGTCATAGTTCTTGATGGCCGTGGCTCGTTCCACTTGTTAAGCGGCTCACCTCATACATAAGCTAGCTCTTATTGCTCTTGTAATTTTCTACAGTCGAAATATTTTATTCTATATTCTCTTCACATAATGTCAATTTCTTGATTAATCAATATTATATATATTTTTAAAACATAATTAAATAATTAAGACGTAAAATCAATCTCTAGCATTTGAACATCCAAATTGTCCAAATTCCATAAAAAGGCTTCCCAACTTTTTATGAGATAGAAGATTTCATTCTAACTTTTTATGGATTCCAAATTTTATTCTTAAAAAAAAAGTTGGATTGGAATATGGATTAATGTTATATTAACCTTTTATTTTGTGAAAATAAATATTTTTAATTTTAAAATAAGAGATTTTTCTGAAATTTTTTTGTAGTTTTAAATAAATTTGAAAACAATGACAAAAATTAAAATTTTAAATAAAAGTTAAAAGTATCAAATGAGAAATAATTTGAATAACAACATAACTTTGATTAATGAAAACTATAAAAAAAAAGTTTTAAATGAGAAATACAAAAGTTCAAATGAAAAATAAAAAAGACAATGTTTCAAATGAAAAATACAAAAGACAAACTTCCAAATGAAAATAACAATCATCCAAATGAAAATTACAAGGGACCAAGATTCAAATTTCTTCATTCAAATTGACATCAACATTTGAAAATTGCTCGAGAAATTCGGTCATCTCAAATATTCTTCTTGTATCCGTTTTTTCGGGTTGATACCAATCTTTTCCAATTGTGAGTGCCTCGACCAGGTAAGCTTGCACATCGATCTTCAAGAATTCACCTCGCGCTACTAAAAGCGGCTTTGGAAGAGACGGTGGAGACGAGGATGGTTGGATGTCACGGGCCATCTTGGACAATATCGAAAACACATTTCATGTTCTTTCAACCACTTCAAGAGGTCTATGTTATCATCGTCCATTGCCGCCCATTGGGTTGAGTTGTAAAGGTTGATCTCGACATTCGATGATGAGCTTCTTGCACTCAGATATGTTTCGCATTAGTCGGAAAACGGTGGCTCCTCTAGTAGATGAAATTCTTTGCCGAGAAAAAGGATTCGTGATTGGAACGCCATACTTCATTTCGTAATTTTTTAAAAGATAATAAAACGTGTAACGTAATATTCGCCTTATAAACATGTTTTTAAACTTTCTAAAATTCCTCTCCACCCGTGAAATTTACTATGAGGGCCTATAATATAATACCACATCCATACAATAATGGAATTTTTCAAGAACCCAATATTTGATAAACTTTGATTTCATATGGTGTACACAATCACTAAACACGTCGAATTTGCTATATTTTGTCAAGATGAGATGCAATTTGTAACAACGAATGAATAGCTATATGCGATGTGGTGTATAAACGGCAGAGAATGAACAAGTTTGGATGTAAAAAAATGTTTAAAAAAGTACTCCATATTTGTGTCAATTTAATATCATCGACGCTTATCGGCGCATCTAACCCATGAATTGAGTTGATGTAAGCAACGTTAATATCAACATAATTTTCCTCCAATAAATGAGTGAGCATTAGAAAAGTTGGACATTCAAATTAATATGGAGTACAACCAACTTTTCCAATTTAATATAGGGTTATCCATTTTTTCCATATTAGATATTTAGGAATTTGGACTATCCAAATTTCAGGGAAAAAAATTTTAGACACTGTCTGCCCAGCTTTTTTGGTTTATATGCGCAGGGTTACGGAAGAATAGTTGACAATTTGTAGGTCGCAGAAAACCACTACAACTAATTAATAAAAACTGTATTATATATGCATAAACTTGGCATTCGGAAGTGGTGTTTCCATTAGGCAATTTCTTGCTTCCATTGCTTAACGAAAGTAAAATTTCCGTTAGGCTTAATGGAAGTTAGAATTTTCGTTAATATTCATTAATTAAGTAATAAAAAAAATTAAAAAATCAATCTTAAATGGTAAATGAAAGGAATTCAAATGTTAAAATTTCTAAAGAAGGTACTAATATATGTAAAATGAATTGCATCTTTATTAATAAATAAAAATGTAAAAACATGACAACAAGATTATGAGTAAAACATTACAATAAGACTACACTTCATTAATAGTCATGTTTTGAAAGTTTTTATCAAAATTATCAACTATTTTTTTTAGATAATAACTATATACCAATTTGTAGACAATATTGTAGAGATATATTTGTAGAGAATATTGTAGATTAATGTTGTAGAATTGAAATGTGAGTTGTAAGATGAGTTGTGAAAAATGAATTAAAATGAGGTCTATTTATAGGGAATGTGTGGAAACGGACTGAAAATGTAAATAAAAAAATTATCAACCAACGCCCATAATTTTGTAACGGTCTAATGGAATTAAATGCCCTGCCGCTTCCCACCTGCTGTCACTGCCACTTCCGTAGGTGTATCGGAAATTTTTTTCCGTTTCCGTGACAGATAGAAATGTTTCCTTCCATGAGGCGGAGAAGGGTATTCGAAAGCCCTTCTTTCCGTTATGTGCCAACCCGAAGTCCAAGATGAATTATGCATATATATATATATATATATATATATATATATATATATATATAAGATGCCATAAAATCTATCTATCATATATATATATATATATATATATATATATATATATATATATATATATATATATAAGATGCCATAAAATCTATCTATCAAGCATAATTCAGTCAATTCACGTAAAGTCTTGAGAAATATAATTTTTTTTTCATCCTGTTTTTTGAAGTGCATTATTAGGTTATATCATTAACTTTTTTCCTGAATTTGACAAAAGCTTATGCGTGAGAACTGGGGCGTACCCAGGTGGTGGGCTCAAGTGGCCTGGCCCCCCCTCCCAACAAAAATTTGGGCTAAATTTTTTTTTTTTTTTTTTTTTTTTTTACAGCCTAATTTCAGTTTTGGCCCCCACTCCTTCCGAGTTTGGATCCGCCACTGTGAGAAGATGTTAATGTGTAGCACTTATTTTTAAATTTAGGTTAATGGAATATTATTTATGTTAGTTAAACAAAACATTAAGAAAAAGATCGCCAATAAATTACATGTAAATTATAATTATTCTAGAAATCAAAGTCGACAGATGGCAAAAACGATAGAATGAAAAGTTTGAAGAGAATAGTTATTTTGACTATTCTAAAAACTCCTTTGTCTTGTTCTTCACATTTTGGACTATAAAGAAATTATGACTGGTTTCTCTGAAACTCCCAAGAAAATTATTATAATTGTCCGGGTGAATGGTGGTTTTATTATGCACGTCACCAAAAAAGAAGTAAAAAGATTGATTAGAAGAATGTATATTTGGAATTAAAAAAAAAAACTATCTACATAAAATTCCCATGCATACTCATTTAGAAAAGTGATGGGGTAACATTTGATGACCAAAAACGAATCAAATATTGCATTGCACACCATGCATCTAGTCAGAGCAGTACAAATTATTAATTTTATGTTCGATTCTTGTAAGAAAATTTATATATGGCATATAAACAAACACACCGACTTTCAATAACAATTGAGAAAAAGCAAAAGATTGTGACTATCTATGCCATCTTTTGAAAACTTAATTTGTCATTTCTTTCTGTCATATATACAGAATTATTTTTGACATATACATATATATATATATATATATATATACATATTAACAATTAAAAATCGAAGCAAGCCGATCTGTTCCCAGTCTAGCAGCTTCCTAAGCTTGTCCCATTACAATATTTACAGCCAATAAATCTCTTTCTTAGTCATTATACTCGTTTAAAGTTGTGAAAGCAAAACCATGCCACTCAACATTACATATGCTGGGTCCCAGATCTGTTGCTCGCGTGGACATGTATGTGTAACAGTTAACACCACATATATATATATATATATATATATATATATATATATATATTTGTGCTTGTAGATATAATTATATATAAAGGTGGTTGGGAGTTTTGGGGCAAAATAGGTTGGAAAGGCTCTGCCGGCTAATCTTGTGGCACGAAGTTAGGGCACCAGGGACCCATGTAAGTACTTATTTAGTTCACACTTCACAAGCAACTTTAAATCTACTAATGGATCTATATATACATATATATATTTTTTATTGACAAAGATAAATATCATACCCCATGAAGAAGCTAAGGTACTTGGCAGAAATATGACAAGCACGATAAAAAAAAATTCCATGCGAAGCTGTCTACGCATACAGACAAATCTACTAAATTTTAGAAAAAAAATGTGTTCGTGTCAAGGGTGCTATCAGCTATGTGATACGAAAAATCGATGATTAGATCGAAGTGTGCTTCAGAGCGTCGATTTTTTATTTTATATTTATTTCTCATGTTTGTGATATATAGTCTATTTATTTACGTGGATCGTGGATTGATAGGACCCATAATTATTTAGTAATTTCGTGTGATAATCGTTGAGTGCGTGTCTCTTGTTAGTATATACCGTTTTTGTTGTATAACTTTGAGTGATTAATTATTTATCGATAGTATGCTCGCATTTTTTTTTCTTGTATGACTAGTTTATGATCAAAATAACTTCTTGTTATTTTTGGGTTCTGTTTGATAAATTGCATCCATATAGAGTCATTCCTATCTTCTTTCGATGTCTCGAGACTACGATTGCTCGGACCTTGGTGGCTTGTTTGACTTGTAAATTTACTGATTGTTTGACCATGTAAATTTACTGAATAACGTGTGTGTATATACATGAGGTAATGTATAGAGAAATGGGGCAAAATCTTAGTGTTTGTCGGATCGATGAAGAAACACATTCTTGTTTATGGATGAATGAGTCACGTCTATATGTATGTATCATATATGTATAATTGGTTATATAACCTTACATTTTTAACATATATAATTAATTTCTCATGGTATCCAAATTATATATAATAGTTGTTATTGGCATTTGTTGATTTCTACGCGTTTTCGTCTTGAATACTCATTTTTCAAAGAGGTTAAACAAATTAATATTCTTGGAGAATCGTAACTATATTGTTATGAATCGACGAGAGTACCAGAAAATGGAATACAAAAAAAAAAAAAAAAAAAAAACACATATATAACATGAAATCTCCAAGACCGAAAAAGTCATAGGCAGTGTATATATGTATTAAAGGCTAACGAAGAAGGTGACAAAACTCTAGGCAAAAATTCAAAAACTGAAAAGATTCGTATCTCATCAACTACCCAATCCTGAAGAAATCATCGTTGTAGCGCGGGGCTCTTGAGCCCGACCAAAATGTTTTCGAATTGCTAAATAATATATATATATAGAGAGGGAAAATTATGTATATAAATATTTTATACTCTTGTATATATATAACCTTGTATTTAATAATTAAAAATTAGTCTACATTAAGACAAAAAAATGAATGTGTTATATTATGTGAGACATAGAGTACTTAAGCTGTTTATTTATACTTAAATAATTGGAATATAATTTTAATTCGACTATTTGAGATATTCTTTCATATTTATATATAGCCTTAAATCTAAGATGATAATTATGTAGGTTTTTTTTATCCTTAATTTCACTCAAAAGTTTTTTTAAGACTTCTTAATCTAACGGTTATCTAGGGTTTTGTTAACTACCTTTCTTTTCTTTTTTTTTGAAGGGATTTTGTTATCTACCTTGTATATTAAAACTTTCAACTAAGTAATTTGTTAAACCTGTGAACATTTATTATTAATTTTTTTAGGAAGTGATGAACATTATTGATTAAACACGTACGGCTAGCTTAAATAAGATTGGTAGTATTTCCTATCTGTCTGCGTCCGATATATACAGGTGTGTTGGACACTTAGATAAGCTAAAAGATGTACAACTATTATTAGATTTAAAAAAAAAAATTATGATGCATGACTACTAATGAATAAAGTTGCGGTGCAGTGTGGGGACAACTAATAATAATGGTATAAACAGTGCAATAATTGATCATATAACGTTTTCTCATGTCATTTTTATATATAGTATCTCAATATTATAATATAAATGAAACCGGAGTTTGTAATAACTTAGTAATATTGTTTCAAGAACACAATTGAATATTTAGTATAGAACGATTGGAGCTATTGATAAAAATAGTTTAAACATAGATATCCTCATAATGTATTACTATTTATTATTCATAAAGAGAATATTTGTGTTATCTAGACATATACAAGTACTGTTCTTTACACTCTTATTAACCTCTTAAAATTTATGTAACGCTACTTATTTTTCTTAATTACTTATCTAAATTAGTATTTAGCTCTTCAAACTTAACGGGTAAATCCAATGAATAATCTTTTACATACATTTAGGATATGAGACATAGGTACGTAGTTCAAGATTATTAAAAAAAACATAGTAAAAAAAGAAATTAAATATTTTCTTTTCTTAAAAAATATATAACGCTATCAGAGACGTTATTGAGTTTTCCTCTCTACAGCGCAATGATGGTGACATGGCGATATCTCTTATTAGAATCTCATGACTCTAAACAAAATTAGAAGCCCAAAACAACTCTTATCACAAAATCTACTTAGTTTTAGACTTAGCTAGTCTGTATGGGCTTCCAAGAAAGAAGTTTGAGTCTTACTTTCTTAATTATTAGTTTATAACTTTATATGCTCCAAAAAAAAGTCTCACCAACAAGTCTAGACTCTATAGGGTGGTGACACAACGAGGACATGAAGCTGAGGATTTTCCAACACGGACAGTGGACAACTGGAAATTGGTGTATAAATGGAAATAACATCAAATTCCGTGTCCTTGACGAATTTATCTTATTATTAACTTACTCGCTTTTATTTTCATGCTTGTCATGGAATATTTATTTGATTGTGCTCTTTTTATTTTTTTACGGATCACTTTCAAGTTTCTTGTAGTTCTATCCAACGGTGCTTTTGCCTTTTCCACATATGCAAATCCATATTTCCTATTTATGGACACTAGATATTGAATTCGTGTTCTCTTTTGAACCCAAAAGAATTTTTATGAAACGGAATGGAATTGGCTTTGAGGACCATATTAATTTGACGTATTACATTAGTTGAGAAGCTAGCTTCATTGATTAGTCACATACTAAAATATTAATTTCCACCTAACTTTGGCCAAAACATATGAGTGGTAATTAATATAGCGGCAAACGGAACCAGCCAACAACAATTATATGATTAGACCTTTCATATTGTCAATGAATGATCCAAGTTTTGGTTAAATTAATAGTATTGTCATTTTATTTTTTGAGCGAATATCTATTAGTCATGGAAAGATAATCATGCCTTGTCAAAAAAAAAAAGAAAAAAAGAAAAAAAAAGATAATCATGCGACGATGGAAAAGAAAAGGACATGATTTTCCTAATAGACCAATATATAGCTGTTCAATTCGTTAAAATTTCAAGATCTTGAAATTTAGGAAGTCTTCTGGAGTCTGGACAGTGCTTTACATGGTCCAAGGAGAGTAAATACAAAACACGACAATTAGACCAATAATTCAAGTCTATTTTTCTTTTAAAAAATAGGCAATATTTCATTTTATTAAGAAAGTAACCCATCAAGCATAAGTTAATCAAATTAATTGAACAGTTATAATTTAATTAACTTCGGATTGGTGAGTTATTTCTTAGTAAAATGAAATTTTAGCTAAATTAAAAAATTGACTAGTTGCAACAAATTCTTCAAAAATATCACTATTAATTTTTTTTAGAACTCGTTCTAAAAGAATTCATGATATCTAGTATGCTTTATATCAAATATTTATTTATTTATAGAAATAAAAATAGCCATAAGTAACTGATCATTGGCAAAATAGCTAAATTGGTCATTTTTATAATGATACAGTGGATAAACAATAGATTGAGGTATAATTATTTCTTAAGAAAATATTAAATTATTTACAAAATAAAATATTTTATATATATTAGAAATCTGCAGACAAATATGTTATTATAACCAAATAGAAAATATCTATCTAGATATTCATCACACTGTAAGTCATTAGATCCTTCTCAATGGTCCCCCGTAAAATGAGGAGAAAAAATCTTGATCGTTAACGATTGGCCGATAAATAGTAGTGTTCATGATTTCGAGACTTTCTGATAGAATTAAAAAGAAAAAATGCACTACAATGGCCGACACAGGTTTGAACAAAATTTCAACAAACGTACCGGTAATTAATACTTTTTAATCTTAAATTAATTATAAAAAAATCTCACCGTGCCAAATATTTTTAGCTGAAAAGGATTATTAAAATAACGCAAAAACTCTATTTAATCTTATCATCTTTATTGATAGTTGTAACTATTACAAGCAAAAGACATAATCTTTTGCCTTTGCATATAGTTTAGAAAGGAAAAAAAAAACCATTAGAAGCCAAGAGACGTTTATATATTGCTGAATGAGCATATATGGCTTTATCTAGCCGATTTGAGGAGCCATAGTCACAAGCCCATTGTCATCGGTCCAAACCCGAACCCGATCGCAACGGAAATCCATGGTCACAGCCATCCCATTTTTCACTATAACTGCCTTAACTTTAGGGTTTTCGCTCATTATAATAGCCGTTGCAACTTCTCCGTTCACTCCTTTTAACTCCGGCCATGATTTCTTCCCTGATTAGCCATGTTTCATTCATATTAACACAAAAGGAGAGAAAATTAAGAAGAAGAAAGAAAGATAAATACTGTTATTGTAATATTTGGACGCTAATAATTGAAGAAGATAATATAATTATTACCACTGCAATATGCCATTTCTCTATCTCTGGTCGATTCGGCAATGAAGATAACAAAATGTTTGAGGGTTTGATGTATAAATATAGAAGAAGAGATCTTGTTTTGGTTGTTTTGATAGTCTGAATTAATGTGATTCTTGGCATGGTTTGACAAAAACATCCACAATTTTAATATGTAGCCGGTAGTGGAACTGGTTATAATAATAGTATTAATTAAAGTAGTTGACTATTCCTTTAGGGTTGGGATGCTATTATTCATTTCTCATTAATATGAATTTTGTAATTAACTAGGCTACCATAAACTCAATGTTTGAGATTTAACCCACGTTTGGAGATTTTTAAAAAAATAGTCAATTATATTAGATGACACCAGAGGTAATGAGTTAAAATTTCATATTTGTCTATAAATAAATATAACGTTTTTTTTTCTAGATACATCATTTTCTCTCTCTTGTTTTTTAATTCGTCACTTTCTCTCTCATACTTTTTTTCAAACATTTTTTTTTTCATCAAACTTTAAAAATTCATATCTATCTCATACGAACTCGAAATTGACTGATTTCAAATCCTACAAATTGGTTGCGCCGAGATCTTCAAAAATAGATTGTGTTTGATAAAAAAATCATGTTTAATACATCATGTTTACGTTTCCATTTATTTTCAAATGGTTTCCGAAAATTTTCAGTTATTTGCATGTCTAAGGCAGTAACGTGATTTTTCTACGTCTATGGCATTAAACATGATTTTTCATCAATTACAATGGATCTATTTTTGAACATCTCGTCGTCACGAGTCCGTATGATTTGAAATCACTCAATTTCGAGTTCATATGAGATAGATATGGTTTTTTGAAGTTTTTATGGGAAAAAAAGTGTAGAAAAAAAAGTAGGAGAGAGAAAGTGACGAATTTGTTAATAAAGGTAATTCCACACCACCTCCTGTGTGGAGGTCTTGGGTTCAATCCCCACTGCAGCAAAGCTGCCTTAAAATAAATAAATTAATAAATAAATAAATGCAAATCAAACTTTTTTTTTTGCTTATCAGTCCGTTTGACTATATTCCTCAAGTTTGACAAACATGAGCTAAAACAAAAAAAAAGGTTTGTTTTTAGCCATATTTCTAGAACGTCCCATTAATATCATAACCACTATGGTTTTGTTATATATAGTTAAGGTAAAGTTTATCTCAAAATAAACAGGACAATGTTTGGATAGAGCCCTAATCACTGTGTAGTTTGTTTGGGTTATATACATGATGTGGTTCTCTTATTGTTTCATATTGTCGATTTAAAAAAAAAAAAGTCTCTGTCGTTAATTCTCTGACTGTGATTTACATTCATATATGAAAAATAACTTCGTACATTATATAACTAAAATCACGTCGATTAAAGCAATAACGGTGAGTTAAAGCAATTCTCTGACTGTAATTAGTTTTTAAAATATGACTTTGAGTTTAATTAAATTATATAAATCTACTATGTTTCTTAGTCTAAAACTACAAAGCAATAAAGTTTATAACAATATTTTATATATTTTTAATCTCATTTGATACTTTAGCTGTTTTATTTATTGATTTCTATGATGTATATCGTACCTCGATTATGATATTTATATGCTTTGTAGATACTAAAGACATATAAACAACATATATTTAGAAGGCATATGCAAGTTAGTTTGATTAAGTTAAAATTGTATATTTAATTTTGAATTACTACGTACACAAATAAATAAATAAATATGTGATTTTGTCATGAGTTGATTTCTCACGCTAATTATAGTCATAGGGGACTCATAGTAATTATAATCGTGAAATTAGGTTGTCCGCGACTGTCCTCCTATTAGTCGAATCGCCTAATCTAAAAAATAATGATGTTTGACATATTATTAGTACGTACGTGGATCCCAATACTTGCATTATGATTGTGTGAAAGTACAATGCCGATAACTTCAAGGAGACCGTTGGGCGGCCAACAAGACAAAACTACGCCCACGTGAACTTAGACCCACAACTCATAACCATCATACTTTCATGATTGGATTTTCCAATTCATGTAATGTGATTGTGATCTAGATATATATACGTGGGACATACTTTAGATGTCAAAAAAAAATATCAACACAAAACAAAAGTTCTTTGATTTTAGTGGATGATAATAGCTAGGAAGAAAAAAAAAATAAAGGCTTTCATTTCAAATTGAGTGGTGTCTAACAATTGTGTGGTTTTTATTTATCTATTTATTATAATATGTCCTACGAGTTCTAACGTCCAAGTATTAATTGATCTCTTGCTTTCTATAGGTATATATTATTTAAATAGAATATTTTTTTAAAAAAAATAGAGATGAAGTTAATGATATCCTTAATGTGAATTTGGACTTTATATATTCTCGATGTTATTAGTCCAAAAAATTGACAATTCTTTCGTTAAAGATCATGCGTGTATATCTTGTTAGATTTGCCTCTTATCCAGGGTTCATTAATTCCTTTAACTTATTTAGGTGTCCTTTAAAACATATACATACACAAACAAATGTAAGACTTTTCCCATACAAAGAACTCACTAGCGTTTTTAAGATAATTTCTATCAACAAGTTGTGTGGTGGTGACCGAGAAGCTAGATACTATTCAAGTTCATCAAACTTCATACCTAACTATATATTTAAGGGCAGTAGACCAATATTTGGTCTAAATATATAGTTTAGTGAATTTGTACGTAAATTTGGAATGAGCGATCTACTTTGAAACGATATGTAAATGATGAAAATATATTGTCTAATATATATTTGTTATTTCTCAATGTACGCCAGAAAGCACATTTACATTGGATTAATATCGACATTCTCAAGCTCAAGACAGCAAATAAATATGTATGTCTGGAAAACTTTGATAATCATGGTCTTTGACCCAAGATATACTTAACTTAGTACACTCACTTTAACAAAACATGAATTTGAAACAAAGTAAGACATACGCTTTCTTAAAATTTCCCCTAATAAAACTTACGTATAGAATTTATGTTTAATAACATAATCGCTCATGTATAAAAACACGAAACTAGTAATTTAAGAAGCATATACATATTTCTTTAAATACTTTGTTTGTATAAACATACTCGGAATTTTTCGTGAGCTTTCTTCACAAGAGAGGCCTAAAGAGTGGATCAGGCTCGCTTGTATGATATGTGTCTGCATTTGAGTTAAATGAATTATTCATTAGAAAAACATTGTATTCTTTCAGCAATTTTATGTGTGTATAATTACTCAAGCATATCAAAATTTGAATGCCTCTTATTCTTTCCCTTTTCTTGAATGTTAAACTCTTTAACTCTCTTCCAAAAACAAATGTCATTGGATGAAAAAAAAAATCCCTAACGCTCCAAAGTGCTCCTAGATGAGAAACTCAAAATAGCCTAGAGAGATCCATGCAATTCTTCAAGAAAGCCACATTTACGTTATTGATGACTAAAATCTCAAACAGTCCAAGGAGATCTTTAGAGGACTAGGTTATTGAAAGCATTATTTGATGCCAAAAGTATTTGTCCAAACTAAGGACCGATTTTAAAATTGAATTTATAGTCAATTTTTTATTCTAAATGAACTCGTAAACAAAAAAAATATTAATATCAAGAAAAATAAGCCAAGTAAAACTGTATGAGGTAAAAAATTATAAACAATAGGTATTTAATGAGATTAAAACATTTGGGTAAGAATTCCAAGTTTTGTTATTATTTTATTGGAAAATTGCCAAACGTAGGACTAAATTAAGGTCAATTTCCATTTTCCTACTTTTTTTCAAAAATTTACCAAACTAGGACCGGTAAAAAAAAAAATCAAATGAGAGATACACAAAATTCTACCTATTATACCATCATACTAATTACCAACCTACAATCTTCCCCAATAAAATCTCTTATTTTTTCTCTTTCTTTCTATTTTCCCGCTCAGCCCATCGAAAAAAAGAATTTTTTTTTTTTACTAGTCCTAGTTTGATAAATTTTTGAAAAAAGTAGGAAAATGGAAATGTCCCTTTATTTAGTCCTAATTAAGGAAATGTCCTTTTTATTGTATTTCAGTCTTATCAAAAGGCCCAAAAATTCGAAAATTAAAGGCCCAAATCTAAACTCCTAGAGAAGTAATCCTTCACACAAAAAAATAAAAAGTTAACATAAAAGACTCCAATAATCCGTCAAAAAAAATAAAAGACTCCAATAAAAATCCTCACGTGGCAAAATAAGAAAACGACAAAAGGCATCTAATCTACATCCATCCAGTCTAACGACACTGTAAGCTCAACAGTCAAAAACCAACTCAACCGTACGGAAATGGCGAAACCCAAACGACTTTACACAATCTCCGTCCTCGTCGCCGCAATCCTGATCGTCGCGTTCGGAACACCGTCTCCGCCGTCCGTACTCGCCGCCAAGAAATGGACCCCGCGATTCCCCGCCGCCCGGTCCCCGCGGCCCGCGGCGGAGTCAGGCATCCTCCGCCGGAAAATCCGGTACGAGACACGCTACGTGGAGCAGAGGCTCGACCACTTCAGCTTCTTCTCGGAGTCTCCGAAGTTCCGGCAGAGGTATCTCGTTGGCGACGAGCACTGGTCCGGCGCCGCCGCGCAGGGGCCGATCTTCGTGTACTGCGGCAACGAGGGAGACATCGAGTGGTTCGCCGAGAACACCGGATTCGTATGGGAAATCGCCCCGATCTTCCGCGCCATGGTCGTCTTCCCCGAGGTAAAATGAATCATCAACGGTTTACTGCGGTGGTTAGGGTTTTTATTTGTATATATTCTTATATATAGCACCGGTATTATGGTGAGTCGATGCCGTACGGAAGCGGAGAGGAGGCGTACCGGAACGCCACCACGCTGGCGTATCTGACGGCGGAGCAGGCCCTGGCTGATTTCGCCGTCCTGATCACGCAGATCAAGGCCAATCTGACGGCTGAGGATTGTCCCGTCGTCTTGTTCGGTGGATCCTACGGCGGAAGTAAGTATTATTACATCATTCCATTTTTTCAATATTTTTGGTGTGAATTATGATATGTGTTTGTATGATTGAGCTTAATGTGCTTGATGAAATGTAAGAACTTTCATCAGGTTTTAATTTCCTTAACAGTGTTGGCTTCGTGGATGAGACTTAAGTATCCTCACATAGCGATCGGCGCTCTCGCTTCCTCTGCGCCAATTCTTCAGTTCGAGGACATCGTTCCATTCGAGACGTATTATGATATCGCCTCTAATGGCTTTAAGGTCTGCTCTTTCTTCTGTCTTCCTAGGGTTTGCGCTGGATTCGGAGTAACGAATTAGGATTTCTTTCAATATAATAATACATTGATAGTTAAGGGGTTAATAGTGAAACGAGAAGCTGTATTAGTCAATGGATAAGGGGAGATTATATGATGAAAAGGCATTGAACATTTTAGATAAGAAGAGCCAAGGGTGTCTCGAATCACCTGGATTTACAACTTTGTTGGATCGCTCTGTAACGTTGCCGTGTCTTTGTTAAATATTCCCAAGCGGGAAAGTGACAGCTGCTTCAAAACCATAAAAGATTCCTGGGACGTATTGATCTCAGAGGGTCAGAAGAACGACGGCCTTCTCAAACTGACCAAGACTTTCCATTTCTGCGAGTGAGTTTCGCGGAATTTAGCTTTCCTTTCCTTATTGGTCTTTTAATGGGCGGTGTTTTATTTATTTATTTTGGAAGGAATTTGGCGAGCGTGGACGATCTGGTCGAGTGGTTATCGTCAGCTTACAGCTATTTGGCGATGGTAAACTATCCGTACCCTGCGGAATTCGTGAGGCCTTTGCCCGGCCACCCAATCAGAGAGGTTTGTAAAAGGATCGACGGTTCTCCTTTGGGGACGAGCATTTTGGACCGAGTCTTTGCGGGAATCAGTGTGTTTTACAATTACACCGGCGATCTCAAATGCTTCGAATTGGATGACGATCCTCATGGTTTGGATGGTTGGAATTGGCAGGTTCGATACAAACAGTGCTTATAGCAAATAATCCATGAATTATTATGCATGTGGCATTTGGATTTGGTTTTGAGCAAAATGGTGTCCAAAATCATTGATTTTCTAGCATAAAATATTTTATTTTATTTTATGAAATTTAAGACCTATACAACTTGGCTTTTCCTAAAACATTTCACTAAAAAATTTAAAATTGTCATAACCTTTATTTAACCTTTTTTGGGGTTAAAATAATAGACTTTATTCACTTTTTTTTATTAAGAAGGTTTTAAGTTTATTAAGTTGGCAAATATGTTTAAGTTTCTTAGGTGATAGATTTAATAAAATTATGAAAAAGAGTAAAGTGCTACAAAATCAGTAGTTTGAAGACTATAAATGCCATTGACACATCGAATGATTCTAAATGCCGTTTAGGACATGTGAATAGATTTCTGATTTGTTTCTTCTTCGATTTTTTTGCTTAGGCTTGCACAGAGATGGTTATGCCAATGTCGAGTAGCCAGGATTCGAGCTTGTTCGGTACATATGATTTCAATTTCACGTCTTATGAAGAATCGTGTGTCAAGGAATTTGGTGTCAAACCGAGGCCCAAATGGATAACCACTGAATTTGGCGGGCATGTAAGACCATGAACCTTGTGCCTTTTTTTTTTTTTTTTTTACTATTTTCATGAATATTTTTTTGATCAGATTTTCCTGTATGAATATATAGCTTGGTACGAGTTTATCTTTCAATGATGAAACATTGGGTACCATGAGATTAATAAGCCACGAAATAATAGCTTTTTGTAATAATAAAAAAAAAAACCCTTCCCAGGACTTGTGTTTGTAGAATATAATAGCTGAGCTAATAATTGTTTGAGAGAGAAATGTCAGAAGTTGGATGATGAAATTGACCCAACAGGCCATCTTATTGTTTTCATTATTGTTTGTGTGAGGTTTTCTGTTATGTATTTTTTCTGTCCCCAAAGCTCTTTGAATTTGGTAGCAGAGTCTTATCAACATTCTGCTGTTCTATTTATTTATTTTTGAATATTTTGTGTCGTAGAATATCAAGGACGTTCTTGAAAAATTTGGGAGCAACATCATCTTCTCCAACGGTCTACTGGATCCCTGGAGCGGTGGAGGGTACATTTTTTTTATTTTTTTATTTATTTTGTAAATAAACTTATTTAACAGATTCAAATATTGTCTCTTGCAGTGTTCTGCAGAATATATCAGAAAGTATTGTGGCTCTTGTGACCAAAGAAGGTATGATGTTTCTTCTCGTAATTCCTAGCTACAATTTTTCTTGTACTACATATTGATGTCCTTCCTTTTTTTTTTTTTTTTTTTTTTTTTTTTTTTTTTGTATTTTTACTATCAGGAGCTCATCATATAGACTTGCGTTCTTCGACCAAAGAAGACCCGAAATGGTTGGTTGATCAGCGAGCTTCAGAGATCGAGCTAATACGAGGATGGATCAATGATTACTATCGAAAGAAGACAAGAGTCTCCGCCGTTTAGGGGTGATGATGATTTTTCACTATTCGGCTCAAAGACACTTCTATTTTTTCCCACGCAACAATAACTACGTCAATCTCGTTTAACAAGCCTATAGTGTCAATCCTTTTGTGCGTTGTGCTTGTTGCTATTTCATGGCTGATTAAGAGAAGAAGGTTAAGCAAAACGGATCGTTGTTAATTCTTCTTAATACATCGCCTTCTTTTGTGTAAATATTAGCAACGGGCTTGAGATTTGCCAATAAAATGTAACACGGTTCTCAGGTTTGACATGATATTTGTAGGGCAGTACTAGGGCTGTACAAAAAAATCTTGTTAAAAAATTATTCGGAGTACTTGGAGCCACGTCAGCAACAAAATTTTGTGTGTGTGTGTGTGTGTTTTTTTTATTTTTTATTTTATTTTTAATATTAGATTCACTTTTGCAGCTTTGCTAAACTTGAACCAAAATGACTTTACAATACCATTCTTATTTATTTATTTATTACTTTTGGTTTTTGAATCGATTTGTCTCTCAATTCGTTTTGTTTAAAAATTTGGTAAATCATAAATTTGATCTAGTTCGAATTTTTACAAATATAAATTAAAATCTTAAACCGAATCCCAGTGGTCTTTATGATTTTCTATTGTTAAAACTTATGATCAGCAGTTAGACCAGTAGAATATGTCACTATTATTGCTAGTGATACTATTCTTGATTCAGAATTGAGGCAAGTTTCTTTAAGTTTGGTTTATTCCATTACATTAGCGATTGTGACTCTTTGATGTTCATAGAATCATAGATAGATTAATAAATAGATAAAACAAAACGTGAAACGACGGCGTAGGCTACAAATTAATTTGATCTTCCTATGAAAACGGCATTAGAATGAGCAACCTCACCATGCCAACTATAATAATCTGTATCAAAATTATTTTATTGTCCCACTTTAAATTAAATAAAATAGAAACGCAAATGGATTATTTCATCACAAATTATTTTATATATATATATATAATAATAATAATAACAGAGAAGACATATTGCAAGACTCATTTTATTATTCATTCGACAATAGCCATAATCATAATGCCCTTTCGACGTTAAAGATTACACATATGCCATTATAAATGAACAGAAAAATAACTCTAAAAACTTAATAAATTATAAAGTTGCCACTTTTATGAAATAATCTTGAAAACTTATTAAATTACAAAAAGACCTTAAACATTAATAAAATAAAATTATATTTAAATTCATTTTTTTATCTATAATTTTTTAGATGTATGCTGAAATCATTAGATATTTCAAGAAATAAAACCATTAAGAATGATACACATTATCTCAGTATTACATAGTATATATATAATTTATTATTATTAAAATATATCAATCATATGCCTAATTTATTAGTATTTAAATGTATGAATCAATCTCGTCTACAACGCGCCTGGCATATGACTTGTTCTAAAAATAAAATACAAAGAAAATGAACAAAATATCATAATTGAAAGAATTAAGATTTGGGATAACTATAATCATCATTTACAAATAGAAAGTAAATAAAAAATGAAATAGTAATGTGGCTAGTTGACCCTATGCCTTGGGGTAGAAACGTGGGATCTACCTTTGACCTTCCTTAAATATGTCCCCAAAACTCTTAGGGGCCGTTTGGTTTAGTTTTATAAACTTGTTTTCTGTTTTTAAATTCTGTTTTCTGATTCTAATTTTTAAATTTAAAAAACAGATTTAGAATTACGTTTCAGAGTATTTTAAATGTTGTTTGATTATGTTTTCCATTCAATTGTATAGAGATAAAATAGAAAACAACTTTTTATTGTTTTCTGTTTTCTAAACAAATTTCAAAGAAAACAGAAACATGATTATAAATCTGTTTTCTGAATTTATAACCTAACAGTTTTTCTAAAACTGTTTTCTAAAATTTAGAATCAGAAAACAGAAAACAGGAATAGAAAACATAACCAAACGGGACCTTAATTTTTACTTCAATTTGAATCAAGCACTTTAAAACGAAAAATTCACCCAAAAATCCCTAACGACGTCGTTTTTCCCGAAAAGCCCAAAACAAGAGAATAACCAAAGAAAGAAGCCCTTGTCGAGAGTTTTGCAGAGCCCTCTGAGCGACGAAACGATCTGAAAGCGTCTCAAAGAAGCTGGCTTTGACGAAGAGTCCATTAGGCGGAGAGACAAGGCTGCGCTTATTGCGTACATCGCCAAACTCGAAGCCGAAGTAAAATTTTCCGTCAATTTTTAACTTTTTGTTCGAATCATCAGAAATCTAAATTTTTTTTGTTTCAGTGTTGAGAGATTTGATTTGAGTTTGTGAAAAAGCTTGCAAATGAGATTTGATTTGATTCGATTCGTGCCTTTTAGTGTTTCTGTTGATGAGGAAACGAGTATTGGAATGTGTTGTGGTGTTTATTTGCAGTTTCCTTTTTTTACTCTTACGATCTTTTTTGACCTTGACCATTGTTTACGACGACGACCAGCTCACCCAAGCCACACAAGTGAACGGTGGCGATTTCCGATCGATAATAGCAGCGATGGTGAGGTTGGAAGTGGGAGGGAAGGTGGTGGAAAAAGTGGATTTGTTGAGGAAGAAGAAGTGGACGTGGCGTCTCGATTTGTGGGGCTTCGGGGCTCTCTACGCGCTCTGCTTCGCTCTCCTCTTTCCCACTCTTGACTTCTCCGATACCCTCATCGTCCTCGCCGCCCTCGCCGTCCTCCAAATTCTGGTCCTGCTCTTCACGGCCTGGTCCGTCGACTTCAATTGCTTCATCAACTACTCCAAGGTCAACAATGTCCGCCAAGCCGACACCTGCAAGATCATTCCCGCCAAGTTCTGCGGCTCCAAGGAGCTCGTGACTCTCCACTTCCAACAAGTACTCTCTCTCTCTCTCTGTGCCACGTCACGTCATGTCACATCGTATACCATCCTCATTAACAGCCTTGCGTCTCTCTCAGCAACCCCACGAAGCTGAAATCTCTTTCGATTTTAGAAAGCAAAGATTCGTCTACTCTGAGGAGCGCCGCAACTTTTTCAAGCTGCCATTCCCGACCAAGGAGCCATTTGGATACTACCTCAAAACCACCGGCCACGGCACCGAAGCGAAGCTCGGTGCTGCCACCCTTAAATGGGGACGCAATTCGTGGGTCTTTATCCAATGCAAGTGTGTATGATGTGATGGTGATAATGATAGTGATAGTAATGTATCTCTGTGTGCGTGCGTGTAGATTTGAGTATCCACAGCCGACTTTCCAGAAACTGATGAAGGAGCACTGCATGGAGCCATTCTTTGTGTTTCAGGTCTTTTGCGTGGGACTGTGGTGTTTGGACGACTATTGGTACTACAGTTTGTTCACGCTCTTCATGCTCTTCATGTTCGAGTCGACCATGGCCAAGAGTCGCTTGAAGACCCTCACGGAGCTCAGGCGGGTCAGGGTCGACAACCAGACCCTCATGGTGCATCGCTGCGGCAAGTATGGGTTCCGTAATTGAAATGAAGTTCTGTCTTCTTCTTGATCTTGCTGGTATAATTGGGGAATGGGTTTGTAGGTGGGTGAAAATCTGTGGGACCGAGCTCCTTCCGGGGGATGTGGTTTCGGTGGGACGCTCGTCTGTGGAGGATAAGTCGGTGCCGGCGGATATGCTGATATTGGCCGGAAGTGCGATTGTCAACGAAGCCATCCTCACCGGAGAGTCTACTCCTCAGTGGAAGGTAGGGACCGCGACCCAACATTTCATCATCGCATGAACGCTTCATCTTTGCATCCTCGCTGTGTTTCAGGTTTCAATTATTGGAAGAGGAACCGAGGAAAAGTTGTCAGTCAAGCGAGATAAAAGCCATGTACTATTTGGTGGCACCAAAATTTTGCAGCACACCCCCGATAAGGTGGTCCTCCATCCACACTTCTTGATGCTTCACTTCCTGTATGTGTATATGCTTTATATGTCTATGCGTCTCATTTGTCATTCTCTCATCAAAACAAACAAAAATGGTCCAGATGTTCCCTCTGAAGTCTCCTGATGGTGGCTGCATTGCCGTCGTTCTAAGAACTGGGTTCGAAACAAGTCAAGGAAAACTGATGCGAACAATTTTGTTTTCTACCGAGAGGGTAACTTTTAACCAAATTTGTTTTTTTGGCTGTGATGAACTATGTGCTTGATGCTCCACCTCACTTTTCCCTTGCATTGCAGGTCACTGCCAATAGTTGGGAAAGCGGACTGTTTATTTTATTCTTAGTTGTATTCGCTCTAATAGCTGCTGGTTATGTGCTAAAAAAGGTAAGACTGTGGTTCTATGTGGTATTGTTGCCCGGTCTAGTTTCTGTTATGAGACCTAATAATTACTGGTTCAGGGGCTGGAAGATCCCACAAGAAGCAAGTACAAGCTTCTCCTTAGTTGTTCATTCATTATTACATCTGTGATTCCTCCCGAGTTGCCGATGGAATTATCTATAGCTGTTAATACATCTCTGATTGCTCTTGCGCGTCTCGGAATATACTGCACCGAGCCGTTTCGCATTCCGTTTGCTGGGAAGGTACGTCCGACTTAAGAGTCCGGGGATGGATTATCTGCAGTCAGACTTGCGTTGTTTTGTAAAAAGTATTTGTGGTTTGCCATCTGCAGGTTGACATTTGTTGCTTCGATAAAACCGGAACACTTACGTCAGATGACATGGTATGCTCTTACCAACTACGCCATTCTAGCTCCATATGACACTTCTTATCCGCTCCTTTTTGGTTCATTCGCAGGAGTTCTGTGGAGTTGTCGGGTTGAATAGTAGTGCGGACTTGGAATCTGATGCAAATAAGTTGCCTGCTCGCACCATGGAGATCCTAGCTTCCTGTCACGCTTTAGTTTTTGTGGATAACAAGCTGGTAAGTTTCACCAGATGTCCTATCAGCAATGATAACCAATAAAAAAAAAAAACAGATGTACTAGACAGGATTATGTACTAATACGGGTTGCTTTGAAAGAGCACGATTTATGTGTATCTGACTGGAGTTCCGGTTCTTCTTTAGGGGAGAGTCTATAGGAATATGTATCCTTTCAAAAAATGAATTTCTTTTTCCTTGCTATTATTTCCCAATTTTTGTAATTGGTGAATGATATATTTTCAAGTTGGTTAATTTTGTTTGATCAACATGTATGTTGCTGCAGGTTGGTGATCCCTTAGAGAAGGCTGCACTTAAGGGAATCGATTGGAGTTATAAATCCGATGAGAAAGCCATGCCAAAGAGGTGATCTCACATCTTCCTATGATTTATGACATCTGTATGCAGATCTTGTTGTATTGTATAATTTTAATTTTATAATCATGTTGGGGCCAGATTAAAAGATACCGTTTTCCTTTTCCAATTCATTGGCGTTATTAAAGTTACAATTTCATTTTTATTTAATTCGGCAAGAATTTAACTAGTTTGTTTTAAATCTATGAAAAATGGGGCATTCATCAGAACTTTCGTATTGGAATACTCGAAGCTTTTATATTTTTCCTTCATTCTCTCGTGAAATTTATATGAAATGCTGACTGTTGCCAATTTTTTTTTTTCTTTTTCTTTTCCAATTGATTGCAGGGGAAGTGGTCGCTCTGTTCAGATTGTGCAAAGGCACCATTTTGCTTCACACTTGAAAAGAATGGCAGTCGTTGTTCGCATTGATGAGGAATTTTTTGCATTTATTAAGGTTTGTCACGATATCCGAATCTATTATTGTGAAAAATGAAATGCAACTATTAAACTCGGATCCCCGTGCTTTTATATACCAAGTGTACACCTCCAATTCATTATAAGAAAGAACAAAGATTTAAATAAGAATTAGTAATCGTTCATTGGAAATTTACCGTACTTGGTTTGGTGGCTCTGTAAATAGTTAATTTTTTTTGTTGCCAGGGTGCTCCAGAAACTATTGAGGAGAGGCTGACGGATATCCCGTCGTCGTATGTGGCAACGTACAAGAGATACACTCGGCAAGGGTCCCGCGTTCTGGCCCTTGCTTTCAAGCCCCTCCCAGACATGACAGTATGACTCTTTTTTTTTCTATTTTTTTTTCTTCTTACTCTCATTCTCTCTCACTCCCTCGCTTACTTACTTTATCCGGCTCTCAATCCTGTGAAGGTTAGTGAAGCGAGAAGCTTGGATAGGGAAGAAGTGGAAAGCAACCTCATTTTTGCCGGCTTTGCGGTAACTGAAATGTTTCCATCTTCCAGCATTTTTTTTTGGTCTGTAGGAATGTTTTCAGATCTAGTTTATATAACTGATTGGATAAACTTTTGTGGCAGGTATTTAATTGTCCAATTAGAGCAGATTCTGCGGCTGTGTTGGCCGAGCTCAGAGGCTCCTCACACGACTTGGTAAGCTATATGGTGTTGAATACCCGAATAGGTAATGTTCATCCATATAGCGTTCGTGTGTGACATTTTTATGTATGTACGTGAACAGGTAATGATTACTGGGGACCAAGCTCTGACAGCTTGCCATGTTGCTAGTCAAGTTCACATTGTGTCAAGACCAGCTTTGATTCTTGGACCTGTAAGGAACGACGGCTTTGAGTGGTTGTCGCCAGATGAGAGTGAGAGGATTCCCTTCAGGTAACATTACCGAATTCACTTGTTTTTTTTGGGGTTGTAAAGCGTTTGGTCTAACAGTTGGCTCGGTGGTTGGGATGACAGCGAGAGAGAAGTAGAAGCTTTATCAGAGAGTCACGATCTGTGCATCGGAGGTGACTGCTTCGAAATGTTGCAGCAGAGCGGCGCTACTCTAAGCGTCATCCCGTTTGTGAAGGTGTTTGCTCGGGTCGCTCCGGAGCAAAAAGAGCTGATCATGACGACCTACAAAACGGTGGGCAGGGTCACGATGATGTGCGGAGACGGAACCAACGACGTCGGAGCTCTCAAGCAGGCACACGTGGGAGTGGCGTTGCTGAACGCGGTGGTCCCAGCGACAGCCCCGCCGAAGGAGGCGAAGAAGGCGGCGCCGGAGCCGAAGGCGTCGTCGAAATCGAAGCAAGCGGAACGGCAGGAAAAGCTGAAGAAGCTGATGGAGGAGCTCAAGGAAGGGGACGGCGGGGAGGGGCGGGCCCCGGTGGTGAAGCTCGGGGACGCGTCGATGGCGTCGCCGTTCACGGCCAAGCACGCGTCGGTGGGGCCCACGCGGGACATAATCCGGCAAGGGCGGAGCACGCTGGTGACGACGATGCAGATGTTCAAGATCCTGGGGCTCAACTGCCTGGCGACGGCGTACGTGCTGAGCGTGATGTACCTCGACGGAGTCAAGCTGGGCGACGTTCAGGCCACCATAAGCGGCGTGTTCACGGCCGCGTTCTTCCTCTTCATCTCCCACGCCCGCCCGCTCCCGACGCTCTCCCCGCAGCGGCCCCACCCCAACATCTTCTGCGTCTACGTCTTCCTCTCGCTCCTCGGCCAGTTCGCCGTCCACTTGCTCTTCCTCGTCTCGGCCGTGGGCCAGGCGCAGGCCCACATGCCCGACGAGTGCGTCGAGCCCGACTCCCCCTTCCACCCCAACTTGGTCAACACCGTCTCCTACATGGTCCAGATGATGCTCCAGGTGGCCACGTTCGCGGTCAACTACATGGGCCACCCCTTCAACCAGAGCATCTCGCAGAACCGGCCGTTCATGTACGCCCTCGTCGCCGCCGCCGGGTTCTTTGCCGTCATCGCCTCCGACTGCTTCCGGGCGCTCAACGACTCGCTCAAGCTCGTCCCGTTGCCCCCGAGCCTGCGCAACAACTTGCTCCTCTCCGCCTCCCTCATGTTCGTCGCCTGCTACTCGTGGGAGCGTCTCCTCCGCTGGGCATTCCCGGCCCAAATCCCCGACTGGAAGAAGCACCAGCGGTCCGCATCGTCCAAGAAACACGACTAAGGCTCTCTCTCTCTCTCTCACCTTTTTGACAATTGCTACGCTTTTGATCAACAAATTTCAGTTTTTTTTTTTTTTGCTCTTCTTTCCTGATATCTGATATGCATGAACAAACTCGGCAGCTATTCTTTACTCTAGTAAAATTGCCTAATTTATTCTCAAAGCATTTCTACCAGCTATGATTCATTCCAAGAAGATAACTGCATAATAGTTTATTCAGAAACTCATCAATAGAGTGATATAAAAAGAAGCGGAGGGAAGAATGTGGCCTGCAGTGGTATTCTCGTAAATAGTCAACCGGAAATGAGTATATATGTAATGTAACTAATTGAATGTGAAAAAGGAGAAAAAGGAAAATATAAGAATAGGAAAAGGGTTCGGAAGTGGAGAAGTGAATGTAGGAACATCAGAGTAGGACTGTTGGAGAAATTGCCCGAGTAAATTAGGAGTGCTCATGTTTATTTGGCGCTCATGTGGAAAGCACATTAAATTGCTTTTGTATTGGAGGTAATTGGAGCCCACAAAAAAAATGGCACCGGTGCTATGAAGGAGCAACGCTCACCTTATTTTTTTAATACAAAAAATTCAATAAAGCAATAAATATACCACAATGCTATAAACAAATACGCTAAAGTGATATAGTGGGACCTATTTTGAGCAACTATGAGTGATATTAACATTGGAATGTTTGTTTATAATTTACTAAAAAATGATGTGGATGAAAAAAAAATAGCAACGAGTTAGTCTCTAAATAACTAGCACATTTTAGATCGGTAAGGAGAGCCGAGGAATCACTGGGACTGAATCGTTCGCCGTTTGTTAATAATTTCCAAGCGTGAAAGTGACTGCTGCTCCAGCAGAACGACGGCCTTCTCAAACTGACCAAGACGGCCTTCTCATTTATGCGAATGAGTGTCGTGTCCTTTCCTTGATTAATCTTATAGTGAGACGAAGTTTTTATTATTATTGTTTTATTTGTGGAAGGAATTTGACGAGCGTGGATGACTTGGAATGGTGAGAAAAAAAGAAGTAATTACTATCGTTAATAAATGAGCATATATAAATAATAAACTGTTTGATTATATAATTATAATTGAAATGAAATTTAGACTATCACGAGAAGGCTACAACACAAGCGTCATCGTGGTGTCGTTTAAAGGAACGAATTCTTTCAACACAGAGGATTGGTTCTCCGATTTTGACATCTCGCGGAATGGTTTCTCCAGAATGATATATCAGAAATTATCGTGGCTCTTGTTACCGAAGAAGAGACGATGTTTCTTCTCGTAATCATAGCTACAATCTTTCTTGTACTTCAATATTATTGTCCTTCCTTTTTGTATTTTTATTATTATTATTTATAAGGAGCTCATCATATAGAGACTTGTGTTCTTCGATCAGAGAAGACCCGAAATGGTTGGTTGATCAGCGAGCTCTAGAGTGAGCTGATGTGAAAACCAGTCTCTCTGGTTTATCCAATTATCTGATTTTTCACTGCGCGGCTCAAAAACGATAACTATGCCAATCTTGATTGACAAGCCTCTAGTGTCAATCCTTTCTGTGCATTACGGTTGTTGCTGTTTCATGGCTGATTAAGAGGAGGTTAGGCAAAACGGGTCGGTTTTAATTCTTCTTAATTCATCACCTTTTGTGTAAATATTAACATCGAGCTCGAGATTCGCTGATTAAATGTGACACGGCTCTTAGCCCCTCAGGTTTGACAAGATGTAAGGCTGTACAAAAAAATCATGCCAAAAAAATTGTTCTGAGTACTTTGATGCCATGTTAGCAACGAAATTTCAGTGTTTTTTAAAACATATCATATTCAGTTTTGCTAAACTTGAGCCAAAATGGGTTTAACTTTAAGATACCATTCGTTTTATTTATTTATTATTATTAATTTTTTTTATATACATTTTGAACAAGATTTGTCACTAGATTCGCTCGGTTTTTAAAATTGCAAAATCAGAATTTCTATACTGTTATAAAATTTGAATTTTACAAAAAAAAAAAAAAAAAAAAAATTCGAACCAAATTCTAATACCATTTGATTTTCTGTTGTTGAAATCTAAACCTATGAGCTACAGTTATAATAGTTTTGAATATGTCACCGATTACTGCTTGTGGTACCATTCGTGATTCAGAATTGAGGTAGGTTTCTTTATATTTGGTTTATTCCATTACATCAGTGATTGTGACTCTGATGTGTTCTAAATCTAATAACCTTAAAATAAGATGGTTCATTTCATAGATAGAATAATAAACAAATAAAACAAAACGTGCAGCGATAGCTTATGATACAAATTATTTTTTTCCTTCTCATGAAAATGGTATTAGCATGAGCAACCACATCATGCCAACTATAATCATCTGTATCAAAATTATTTTACTGTCGCACCTTAAATAAAATAAAAACACAAATGGCATGCTTATAAAAAGTGGTAAAAATAAAATCCAAATAAATTGAACAAATTACCAACTCCATTTTTATAAACAATAGCCAACTTATTTTTTCCTAAACCATAGCACAATAAATATTATGATCGGAAAGAATTAAGATTTGGGTAATAACTATAATCATAATTTAAAAATAGAAAGCAAGTAAGAAAATGAAATACTAACGTGGATCTACCTTTGACCTTTCCTTAAATATGTCCCCCCAAAACTTTTAATTTGAAACAAGCGCTTAAACCAAAAATTTATTACCCAAAACACTCTAACGACGTCGTTTTATTGCCCCAAGTCCGAAACAAGGAGAAAAACCAAAGAAACAAGGCCTTGACTATTCAAACTGGTCTGTACTTTGTCGCATAATGTGATAATAAAAAAATCAGTCAAAGCAGTAAACAGAGCTGGTCTAGAGAGAGAGAGAGAGCGAAAAAGCACGAGAAAGAAAGTGACAGAAAATAAAGTGGAGAAATTTGGTAGAACTTCATTAGTCTCTCTCTCAGCCTGAGCCTAGATCATCATTTGCTGAGCGAATAGTATAAAGGAATCTAACAAAAAAACGAAAAAAGGAGAGGAAAGTAAGAGAGAGAGAGGAAAAGAGTGAGCTAGAATTTAGGGTTTTGGTTGGTTGATCGGAGATATGGCGGCAACTCCGAGGTCGGAGAGGCGTATGGCGTCGCCGATTTCAGGGCGGTCACTGTCGATAACGCCTGGTTCTAGAGTTTTGCAGAGCCCTCTCAGCGACGAAACTATCTGGAAGCGTCTCAAAGAAGCTGGCTTTGACGAAGAGTCCATTAGGCGGAGAGACAAGGCTGCTCTTATCGCGTACATCGCCAAACTCGAAGCCGAAGTAAATTTCTTCTTTTACTGAATTCAAAATTTTCTGATGGCGTTCCTTAAAAGTTTGGAAATTTCAAGATTCAATTTATTCCTCCATAATCTAAGGAACTGCTTTGCGTGACTCTCTGCGCCTTTATATCAGAAATCTAAATTATATGTGTCAGCGTGGAGATATCTGATTTGAGTTTCTGTTGAGGAGAGGAACAGCATGGGAATAACTATTTATAAGCCTAGTTGTGTTTTTCAGTATACCTAAAGCTTTCTTCTTCAAGTCCTTGTGAGTGTTCATTTTAGAGCGGACCCAGATAAAGAAAGAGCGAGTAAATTGTGTTAAAGTTTAAGCCATTTTGCTAATTATTGATCAGGATTTGATCCTGGTGTACCATATAAGTCTTTCATTACTCGATTTCCTTTCTGTCTTCATTCTGCGTGTGGTTTGTTTGCGGTTTCAGTTTTACTCTTATGATGATTCTTGACCCTTGACCATTATGTATGGCATTTATGTTGTGAGGCAATATTTTGACTGCGGAGTTATTATGATACTTTAATATAATCCTTAGATTTTTAGCGATCTTACAAGTTTAGTCTGTTTCTTTTTATTTTTCGATTGTTTTCGTAAATTGATGATTCTTGCAACGCTCATCTTACATTTTTTTTTTGTCACTTTGAAATTGGAAACGTTTACTGCAGATTTATGAGCATCAACATCATATGGGTCTGATCATAATCGAAAAGAAAGAGTTAAATTCAAAGTATGAACAAATGAAAGCCTCTGCTGAAGCATCTGAAATAATGTCGAAGCGAGATCAAGCTTATCACATGTCAGTGTTAGCTGAAGCAAGGAAGCGAGAAGAGAAACTCAAGAAAACGATAGGAGTCAAGGACGAGTGTATAGCTAGTGTAAGCCTATTACTATTATTTTATTGTCAATACATTTCTTCTATTGTGTAAGAATAAAGTTTCCCCTACATGTCAAAACTCCTGATTTATTTTTATCTGAAAAATGTTTGTAATCGCAGGTTGAGAAAGCACTGCATGAATTGCGTGCTGAATCTGCTGAAACCAAAATCTCGGCCGAGAGTAAATTGGTCGAAGCCAAGAGTTTGATTGAGGAGGCTCGGGATAAATTTTCTAAAGCCGAGGCGAATTTGCACACTGCAGAAGGTTTACAACTCGAAGCTTCTCGGTATCGCAGCGTTGCCGAAAGAAAGCTGCAGGAAGTCGAAGCCCGGGAAGATGATCTTCGAAGGCGCATCGAGACTTTTAAATACGAGTATGTACCGAGTCACTTAGTTATTTATTTGTTTTGTTGAATTTCTACAAATGAAATGAGATAATCATTCATGTTTCTCTTAGTCAAAGGACGAGTTTATTTATTTTATTGAATGGTTGTATGGCAGGGGTGATGAAAAAGAGAGGGAAATCAATCTTGAAAGGCAAAATTTAAGTGAAAGGAAGAGCTCTTTGCAACAAGAGCATGACAGGTTGCTCGAGGCCCAAACTTTGTTAAATCAGAGGGAGGCTTTCATTTTCAGTCGCTCTGAAAAACTTGATAAACTCGAGAAGGAGCTAGAGGAGACCAAACTAAGCATAAAAGAGGAACGTAGAGCTATAAATGACGATAAATACAAATTAGAGTTGGACGGCGTTTCTCTACAGAAAAGAGAAGAGGTATGTTAGTGAAAGTATTGGTCTATGTATTTGGTGTACATTTTTTGTGCAATATTAAAAAAATTCCCTAATATTCTGATCATATGCAGATTTTGATCAAGCGTGAAGCTTTATTAAGCGAAAAAGAGCGGGAGATAATACTTTTACAAGAAAAGCTAGCCAACAAGGAATCTGTGAGTTTATCATCCGACTCCTTTTGTTTCGACCATAGTTTTTATGCCAATTTGGATGACCTTATTTGGGGATAAGGGATGGGATATGTGTATTTACATAATATATTGAAAGAAATACAAATTTCTTGAATAATTGAACCTTTTAATGGGTTGTGCAGAGTGAAATTCACAAGATTATTTTGAATCATGAAGTTGATTTGAGGGCTAGAAAGTCTGCATTTGATGCCGAGTTGGAAGCAAAATGCAAATTGGTTGAAGAAGAGCTTGAGGCTAAGAGAAGGGCTTGGGAGCTGAGAGAAGTAGATCTCAGCCAACGTGAGGACTTAGTAAAGGAAAAGGAACATGAACTTGAAGTTCAGTCAAGGGTGCTGAATGAGAAAGAGAGAGAAGTTGCAGACATGTCGAATTTCCTCGACGAGAAGGAAAAAGTTCTGAGAGCTGCCGAGAACGATGTCGAGCTGAATAAAGTTGCTCTGCAACGCGAAAAAGAAGACATTGTGAAAATGAAGCAAGAGTTGGAAAACTCCCTAAATTCACTCGAAGACAGAAGGAAGCAACTTGATTGTGCCAAGGAGAAGTTTGAAGTCCTGAAAACCGAGACAAACGAGCTATCGGTACTGGAAATGAATCTCAAAGAAGAGATTGATTCGATTCGTGCTCAGAAACTCGAGTTAATGGCCGAGGCGGATAAGCTGACCGTCGAGAAGGCAAAGTTCGAAGCCGAGTGGGAAGCGATTGACGAGAAAAGGGAAGAGTTAAAGAAAGAGGCCGAGCGAGTGAAGGAAGAGAGATTGGCTTTTTCCAAGTTCATCAAGGACGAGTACGACAGCCTGAGGCAGGAAAAGGAAGAAATGCGAAATCAGTACAAACGAGACGCCGAGTCACTTAGCCACGAACGCGAAGATTTCATGAACAAGATGGTTGAGGAGCGATCCGATTGGTTCAGCAAGATGCAGAAAGAACGTGCGGATTTCCTACTCGATGTCGAGACGCGGCGGAGGGACTTGGAGAACTGTATTGACGAGAAGCGCGAAGAGTTGGAAAGCTCTTTCAGGGAGAGAGAAATGGCGTTCGACCAGGAGAAGAAAAATGAGCTTCAGCACATAAACTCTCTCATGGAAAAAGTGGCGAAAGAGACCGAACAGGCTGCTTCTGAAATGAGAAGGCTCGAAGCCGAGAGACTGGAGATAAACTTGGAACGCGAACAGAGGAACCGGGAATGGACCGAGCTTAGTAACGCCATTGAAGAACTCAAGGTCCAGAGGGAGAAATTGAAGAATCAGAGAGAGTTATTGCACTCCGACAGGGAAGAGATCAGCGCTCAGATCAAAGAATTAGCCAAACTCGAGAACGTTAAACTCGCTTTAGACAACATGGCTCTCGCCGAGGTGCTCAATTCCGACACCGTGTCGAATCACAGAGCATTAACCAGAAAGAAGAACTTGAAACACTCTACTAACTCTGTAGACAATGGCGGGTCCGAATCACCACCCAAGCTAAGAGACAACGGGTTTACGCCCGGCACCGCCGCTCGTTTCTCGTGGATCAAGAAATGCTCAAGTTTGATCTTCAGGCCCTCTGCTGAGAAGTCTCCCCCGGAGCGAGGGCAAAGCTCTCTGATCGCTCACAACGGAGATACTAACTCTTCGGATGAAAATGAGGACAAGGTTACGGGGACTACCAAGAAGAGGGAAGAGGATCGAGGATATTCTTTTGAAGAACCGAAAGTGATACTCGAAGTGCCTCCATCGGACGATGCCTCGAAAGGCGTTCATGGTGGTGATGATGATGATGTTGGAGATGAAGTCAGCGAAGGCGAGAGTGAAATCTCTCGGAAAGCTTCGCAGACGAAAAGAAAACGAAGTGTAGGCGAAACCAACTACAGCAGAAAAAGAAAGGGTCAACAACGAAACGGCAGCGAAACTCCAACACAAAACACTCTGCACAGGTATAGCAACACCTTACAAAAATACTTTCAAAACCCGTTTTAAAAAAAAAAAAAAAAGGGTTCGATTCTGACTAGATAGTTTCTATGTTTCAGCACTGCTTCAGGTCAAGGTAACGGTCACGGGATTGAGGGTACGGAAGAGACGGCTGTGTTATTTGTAGATAAAGTCATCAGTGTTTCTGAAGTGACTACTTTTGACAAAGTTGAAATTGTCAAGGAGGACATGGATATTCACCTTGCTGGTGAAAAACAGGTAAAGTCATAGATATGTTTAGTTTATGGTTCTTTCTTTTGATACCTTGCTGACGTAAAACAGTTGGTGGAGAAATAGAAATCGGATTGCCTAACTTTGTGCTAGATTTGATTCGCAGTCTCAGGAAAAGGATATTGCGGAACGCTGTACAGAAGAAGCTTAGGATAATGGAATGGATGAGATCAAAGAAGTTGAAAGAGAATTCATGTGTGTTCTTGTTAATGTACTTATACTCGGAATTTGTCTCATTTCATTAGGTAAAAAAAATGAGTGTTATTAAGTTTCCTCCCTGGTTTGTATTTCTCGGCAAATGAAATGGAATACACAGATTGTTAGGGAGGGTTTTTTTTTCTTCTTTTCTTTTTGGGTTTGTTTGGCAGTTAGTCTATTGGGTTGAGCTGGAATCTGTATATGCGTGGATTGGTTTATTTCTCTGCTATACATTTTGCATTGTATTACGCATTATGTGTGTAATATGTTCATGTTCAATTCTTGTGGTCCATCTTAATTATTTGCTTTCTTGTTTTCGACATTTTAGAAAGACCAGAAGTCCTAATTCAGCCTGAATGAATCGACCATTTATATTCCTACTTTTTTTTTTGTTGGGTTATATATACATATTACATACCAGTTCAACTCTCTTGTCTCGTGAGTGATTCTTCAGAGTTTTATTTAGGAAAGAAAGACGACATTTGGTTATGTTTTGATTAGGCTTTGTTCATGTACCAAAATCTCGAAGCGGACAAAATTTATAGTGATTTTTTATTTGATTTAATAAAGTTACGTAAGATATGCATCAAATTAGTAGGGACATTTAAACATAATGTATCCGTTATACATTCCGACCATTTTTTTTCTTCTTATTTATGCAAATTATGTCGAATCATATGAACGTCAGTTAGTTCGGATAATGATAATAATAATATAGTATTACCATGTTGTCATGTCAAATACTTTACATCACTAGGGCTTCCAATAATTATTTGTGATAAAAAAATCAAATACTAAATTTTACTTGGAGAAATGACATTGTGTGTCACTATTTTGAGAATGTGGGATTTTTATGCCCCTTTCATTTTTCCTTCTTAAAATCGCCCCATATTCACATAAAATTTAGTTTATATTTATTTAAAAATAAATTAAAATGATTAAATTGATTTATTTTAATTAGAAGGACACTAAAGACTAGAGGAGCCATAAAAAAAGGGATAAGATATGGATTCAATAAAGTTGGTTCATTCGACGCCTCAATTGATTAAATAGATGTTCCAAACCAACAATTTTTGGCATCAATAAAAATAAAATAGTTCAATCAGTAATAATTTATTATTTATTGTGTAATTGTTGAACCAAATAAACAAATAAACAAATAAATAAAGAATATCATATGTGAAGAAAAATGCAATACGGCAATGGCAATGGCAATGGCAATGGCAATGTAGACCGTAGAACGGTAGAAGTACATAAAATAATATAAGTAGATTCATATTTACAGTTACTTTTCCATTTTATTATAGTATTTTCTTTTTCTCTCTCTCTCTCTCTCTCTCTCTCTCTCTCTCTCCTTGACTTGTTGTGAGGCAGCCGCAGAGAGTTTGGAGAGTTTAGTCAGCGATGGAAAACGGCGGCGTTTTGACTGCGTTCCAGACCAACTCCGTTCTCTTCCCTCCTTCTTCCTCTTCGCCGTCCTCCTTCGCCGCTTCCATTAGAGCACCTTCTTCTTCCTCTCCTTCTCATATCCTCAAGGTCTTTCTCTCTTCTTCGCTTCTTCATTGCATGTCTCTTTTTTTTTTCTTCTGATTAATTATTTTTTATTTATTCCAGTTTTCGCTGCAAAGGGAACACCTCTCTCTCGCGTCGTCTCAACACTTCTCTAATCTTCATCGCCGCCGCGTCAATGCCGCGGTCTCCGATACCGTCAGGTAAACCTTCGAATGCTGAGCGATTGTTTGGATATTTGATTGAGCTATAATCTTTCTTTTTTTCTCCAGTGAAACTGTTGAATTAGTGGACTTAGATTGGGACAACCTGGGATTCGGATTAGTTCCGACGGACTACATGTACTTCATGAAGTGCTCTCAGAACGGCGAGTTCTCCGGCGGCGAACTTCAGAGGTTTGGCAACATTGAGTTGAGCCCTTCCGCTGGGGTTTTGAACTACGGACAGGTTTTTTTTATTTTTATTTTTTTAATAAATAAAAATAAACCTTGAAAGTATCGATATTTTGATGCAGATTCTAGTGATGCTCATTGTAGTTGTTATAACTTCTGTACTCTTAAACTTCTTTCGATTTTGAGGTTCAAACAAATTTTGGAGCAAATAAACTATCCAAACGGTTGAATTTTAGGATCACTAATAAAAATTCGAAAAGTGTCTCTTTGTTTTGTTCTCGAAGTCTTGAAAGTTTACATTTGATGCAGATTGTAGTGATGGTCAATGTAGTTATTACAGCTTCTATACTCGAACTTATTTCAGTTAGAGGTTCAATGATTTTTTATAGCCATTAAACAACCCAGACGATGGTATTTTAGGATCACTGATTGAGATATTCAAAAGTGTCTTTCCTAGTTTGTTCACAGAATCGGAGAGCTGACCTTATGATCCATATTCTAGTGATATCTCTGTACTGAATCACTGTAGTGAGAACTTGTACATGTCGCCAGTGATAAGAGATAAATTATATTTTTTTCTGTTTGTTTTGTTTGATGTACTTTAGGGTCTGTTTGAAGGCTTGAAAGCTTACAGAACTAAAAGTGACAGCATACTTCTATTCCGCCCCAAGGAAAATGGTTCGAGGATGGAAATGGGCGCCGAGAGGATGTGTATGCCTGCCCCGACCGTTGACCAGTTTGTCGAAGCAGTGAAAGCCACGGTCTTGGCAAACAAGCGTTGGGTAATTTCATCTCTCGTCTACAAGCTCTATATATTCTAAAGTTATTCATGAAAAGGTCCTAAGACCACATAATTATTTGGTCTGGATTTAGATATAATTGAAATTTGATACTAGTAGATAGATTCGGGCCATTAGAAAAAGATAGTTAAGGGGTTAATATATCCAAATTCCCCATCAAAAAAATAAAATAAAATAAAATAAAAATATATCCAAATTCACTAGGCTGATTACCAAAAGTCGTATAAAATTTCGACGTTGAAATCGACGACCGTTGCTAAGTTGGATGATAATTGATTCGAATATAAATTGGGGGACTAAAATCCCCAGAATAAAAGTTGAAATAGTTAGGGAAGAATACAGCAACCTGGTCTGTTTTTTTATTTTTTTTTTTATTTTTTATATTTGTTATTATGTTAAAGAGTGATAATTGATATGCTGTTTCAGATTCCTCCTTTTGGCAAGGGTACCTTGTATATCAGGCCATTGCTAATAGGGAGCGGAGCGGTTCTGGGTATTGCACCGGCTCCCGAGTACACGTTTCTGATTTACGTTTCACCTGTTGGAAACTATTTTAAGGTTTGTTGACTTGTCTCACTGGTTAAATCTCCTGGGTGTGTGTGTGTGTGTGTGTGTGTGTGTGTGTGTGTCCTCTTCTATTTTTCGCTTATTAACGAGAATTATAAGTAATCTGTATCCGACCGTCAAAATCATATTTCGTAAGAAATTTGTAGCAACTGTTTATTCTTTCCTTTTTCATTTCAATATATAGTTTTCGGGACATTGTCAATACTTTTTTTTAAAAAAAATTTATTTCATCTTATATTGTTTTTGTGTATATCACTTGGCAGGAAGGTTTAGCGCCGATTAATCTAATCATTGAGAGTGAATTGCACCGTGCAACCCCTGGTGGCACTGGAGGTGTAAAGACTATAGGGAACTACGCAGCTGTAAGATCATAAGATGAAATACCGACCTGCTATTCAGATGATATTATCGATGTGTTTTTCGGTTTCCTATCTTGCAATATTAGTATCTTAGATTCTGTTTAAGTTGATATCTTGACTGGTGTTTCTGTTCTAATAATTTTTGTGTCTTTTATAATCCAGGTTCTGAAAGCACAAAGTGCTGCAAAAGCAAAGGGTTATTCAGATGTAATTTATCTGGACTGTGTACACAAAAAATATCTAGAGGAGGTCTCCTCTGCTAACATTTTTATTGTGAAGGTAGGTCAACAAATCTTACATTTTTTTAGTTCCTTCTTGAGTGTCAAGATGTTTGATTGCTTGTTTGAAATGCATAAAGGGGATACGTACTTGATGTTAATTTGGAGTAGCATAGACTGTCTTTTTACATTGCTATCAGTTATTGATGAAATATGTCGTGCTATTCTGAGGCCAGTACTGATTTGGTCTTTAGATTGTAATCATTCTTAGCTGAAACTAGAAACTGAAAAAGAAAAAAGAAAAAATCAATCTGTCAAAAAATAATATGATAAAGCTGGTTGTATCGTATTATATATAATCCACCAAAAGAAAACTTGATCATGATACTTCTGCTAAGGCTAGCTCGCTCCTCATCTTATTGTTTGCAGACAAGCTTTCAAAATGCTTCTTTTTGTGTGTGTGTGTGTGTGTACAAGGAAGTTAACTCAGTTTCATGCTGTTCAGGACAATGTTATATCTACTCCAGTAATAAATGGAACAATCTTACCTGGGGTTACCCGGAAGAGTATCATTGATGTTGCTCGTAGCCAAGGATTTCAGGTACTTAAATTATTTATCAGCATTTAAAAAAAATTATAGAAACTCTTGCCATGTTTCCTTTTGCTAAACATCTGGTGATTGTTGATTCATTGTGTTTCTCTCTATCCAAAAAGTTGTGCCAGAAAAATTAACGTCCCCTCGATTCGGTGTCAAGTGATCTATGCTTATGTAAAAAGCTTAGTGGAAAAAAACACTTCAGAACTTGGGAACATAAGTTTATCTTACTTGTTGTTTTCAGCTTTGTATTAGTTATATTTCATCTAATCATCAACCGGGTTACTCTCGATTCCGCATATTGTATATGAATGACTCGTTGATTCAAAATATATTCATCGAACAAATGACGTGCAGGTCGAGGAGCGAAATGTGGAGGTGGATGAACTACTCGCAGCCGATGAAGTCTTTTGTACCGGAACGGCTGTCGTTATGTCTCCGGTTGGAAGCATCACTTACCATGGAAAAAGGTGAATTCTTTTGAATCCGGAACGATTATTCAAGTGATGTTTTTGTCCCTAAACTCTTAATTCCGAGTAAATAGGTCATCAAACTGTTGGTTTTGCAGAATTTTAGTCATTTTCTGAGGAATGTATATATATAATGAAATTTTACAACTAAACAAGTTAAAATAAATTTACAGACTTAGGTAATTTATAAAAGGAATTAGTTATATTATATTTGACCAGGAAAATCTATAAATAAAAGAAAGAACGTTAGATTTTTAGAGTTACATTTTGCTTTAATGAAACTTTCTAAATTTATAAACGAGTTATTTAAGTTTGCAATTATGTTTTAAGTAGCTGAGGTGTTGAATTTCTTAAATTAAAATGACTAAAAGGTTACAAAAATCAATAGTTTCACGAACCTTTTTGTTCCAAAAATCAATTTAAGAACGAAATGTCTCTCGTGTTAGAACATTCTATGTATAATTGGAGATGCTATGCTCTGTACTTTCCCTTAAGCGAACTCATGCAAAAGAGAACTCAATACTTGACAGAAACGATGGTGTGCATGGCAGACTTAATCCGTCAATCGTCGATAGTTATTCTGTTTTTTTTTTTTTTTATTTTTTTTTTTTATTGAATATCCAAATATTGGTTTCAAGTTGATTGTGCTATATACTTTTTCAGGGTGACTTATTCTGGCGGGAAAGTTGGAGTTGTGTCGCAAAAACTCTACTCTGTACTCACACAACTACAGATGGGTCTCACCGAGGACAATATGGGTTGGACTGTTGAGATTTAGCCTTAATCACCGACAATTGTTCGCAAATTTAGTTCCTTACATGGAGCTTTTCTTATTGCGGAGAATGATCTTTTTTCTCGGTTCGCTTTCGTGTTTGAGTTAGATTTTCATTGCATTGTGACAGTTTTGAAGAATAATTGCTGTGTTTGCATGCAGGGTAGTGTTGAGTAATGTTCATATTTCTGACTACTAAAACACCGAAATTTAATAGTTTATAATTCTTCCAAATTTAGAATTTGGTATTATTAAAAACAGGATAATAATACTACATGGTTCTCAAAAGTTTCTAAATTGTTTTGATGATGTGTTTGTTACTCTCCTTTGTTCTATTTCCTATTGAAATGATGAGCCATGTTGTTATTGGCTTTTGGTTTTGTCTCACTTTCTTGTTTCCAAGTACTTTTTTAAGCTTGACGATTTGTGTAAACAGATAGATAAACGTTCTGTGCCACACAAATTGCTGGACAAAGTACGAACCTTTCATGTTCTCTACGTGGTTCTTTGCTTTTATTTATTGTTATTTCTTCTGCATAAGGCAACAAATGACACTCCTAATAAAAATCATTCAGGGTTTAGGGTTGAGTCATAACAGTTCTGTCATAAAACTTTTTAATTTATCAAATTACATGATTGTTCTTTTAACTCCTTTCTTTCTTCTCTAATTCCGTTCATAATGTAACAAAGATCACGAATAATTTCAATAAGGACCAATAGAAAAAAAGTTGAGAGGGTATATCAAAAGTATGACGTAATAGAAAAAAAGATACCTTTTTTTTTTTTTTTTTTTTTTTTTCTTTCTTCTTCTACCCTTTGCCCTTATTTCTTTCAACTTTTTATTTCTTTCGAGTTTCCACATTTTTCATAATCCATTTATTATATGTAATTCTATTTCTCAAAAAAAAAAAAAAAAAAAAAAAATGCTCATCCAAATCTACTTTGGGGACCTCAGTCTTTTGGAACTACGTCGCTTCTCTGTCAATCTGCTTGGTGGCCACACTCGAAACATCTCAAGGAAAAAACAGTGAGAAGGGAAAAAAGATATCCTACAATAAGCATATGCAGGCAAAATAAATATCCACATATATTAAAATAAATAATCACACTTAATTTGTATAAAAATAAAATTACCGTGTGAAAATTAAACAAAAACAAGCAATGGCCCGGTGAGTTTGCCATTCCTCGGTTGCTAATTATCACACTTTGTATAGCTGCCCTAAGTTTATATTTTGTATAATATTGCAAATAACATACGATTTTTTTTCTTATACGTAAGACAAATTAGCAAAAGACTGTATAGGTGTCAATATACCAAAACAATTAATTGAACATAAAAAAGATCATTCATGAGCACTGCTACGTATATTAGCAGTATAATGATGTTTTGAATCTTATTAAATAACATGGTAAGTAAATTTTGTATCTGTAACCCTGTATTGCCTGATATTTCGCAATCACACACAGTTTCATCTTGGATTCTCAACCCTATACAATAAAATAAAAAAGCTAGGTTCATCCAAAACATATATAAAAGTTTCATGAAGCTTAATATATAATAATACAATGTTAATCTTAGATTATATAAAGCTTATTCAGTTTCATGAGTCGTCCCGCGGACTTTTCGGCCGGTTTTGAAGAAGAATTCGAGTCACAAAATCTAACCTCATTGGATGAAATTAATTAGCATAATTGTGGTTCCCAACTTTATAGGGCTAAAATAATAGTTTGAGTTTCTATCATGATCGCCTTTCTCCTAAGTGCGAGATTTTCTTTGCTAAAAAGGTGATCATCATGAAAAGAAACCGCGTTGATTGGAAAAAAGTTAAATTCTCTTTAGTATTAGTCTTCCATAAGTAATTTATTAAGCAAAAGCTTCTTTTTTTTCCCGTAAATTTTATGGGAAGTCAATTTTAGAAATGTCACTGTGGCTTGGCTTTTCTTTGGTCGTAAAGCATAATGCATGTCATGCTTACCTTACCATGACCTATGTCTCAGTTAAGTTCTAATATATGTGGCATCAAAACGATCAGTTCTAATGGCATCAAAATGATCAGTTTTTAAATTATCCTTTTTTTAAATTATATATGTAAATACAATGTTGTCCATGAAACGAAGAAAAAGAGAAGCAAATAAAAAAAGTTATATCCATTTAATTTCATTTCACTCATATGATATATATAGCATTTTTCAGTGTACATAATATAGACCATCATATAATAATTTTGTCGTTCATTAGATTTGTTTTAGATTTGCATATTACGTTTATGCTTGTCTTTTTAGACTTTTTTTGTATTATTACCCAACCACGTGTTAGAACTTTCTGAGTCTCTAATATGTAACGCTTCCCAGTCTTACTAGGTAAATATATAACATTAAAAAATGGGGAAATTTTCTTGCCGTATCATGATGATATTAATACACACACGTATGCTTTAATTCATGAAAAAAATTATATTTTATATTTTTAGTTTGATGACAAAACTTCTTTTATAATTTTATCACAAAAGAAAAAAAAAATCTTTTGTTCTCATATGTAAATAAATTATTTACAAAAGTGATCCTCAAAATTTTCATAGTTTCAATTGTGTATCATATTCATTACATCTAAAAACATGGTATTATATTGTGACATATTTTTGAAGGGTGATTTGGTGATATTACATACTAATGCACGTCTTCCTGTTCATAAAAAAATTAAAAATAAATAAAATATTATTTTAATTAGTAAAGGAAGATAAGTGTAGAATAATTTTTTTTTGTTAAAAGTCAATAAGTGGGATACAAAAATTTTGAAGACTATATTTACATATAATTTTATTGTTAGTGAGGAAAAGTTGTATATTCTCATAGGTTTTTTTTTATAGAACATACAGGGAATAGTTTTAAAATATAAGCTCAAATTTTGTCACTATGAAAAATTGAAGACATTATTATTATTATTATTATTATTATTATAATTATATATATATAAAGTAGAGGTTTGATCTTTAGAGACAAAATCACTATTCAAATGAACAATGATTTGTTTTGGACCCTAAACACAAGTAATACTCGTTCGTACCGATTTTTTTTTAATCAGAAAGATAAAAATATTTCTAAAAAAATTAAAATTCATTTTTTCAAACTTAGATATTTCTGAACATATCTCAATATATAACTTCCTCCAAATTAAAATATATTAACTATTCCGCTGTAATGCACAAGGCATATTCTTATAAAATTGGATTAAATCTACTATTTTTGTATACACACGGTATGAGATGTTTCTAGATGCTCAAAACATTTCAAAGTAAGGTTTGACTCGCATACATATTCACTTCTTGAATACATTATTAAAAAAAAAACATTTTGACATTGTCCGTATTAATTAGCAATATCATATTATTTTTAACGGTAAGAATGATTTACAAACATAAATTGGATAGACTAATCTAGATAAATACCGTAGTCTATCTTCTTCTTTTTTTCATTTAAAAAAAAAAAAAGATAGACTACGGCATTTATCTAGATTAAGAGAAAGTAAGCAAGTACGTAGTAGTAATAAAAAAACAAAAAAGTCTCTACATACGAAGTATATATCATGTGTAGAAACATGGCACGCAATTTCCATGTTTACACACAACTAGGTCAGAGCACATAAACACTACTTGGTAAATTGACCTAATCTTATTTATTTGTTATTTATTATTACCTCAGCGTTCACTTTAGTTGGTGGTGTGATTTTTTCTTGCAACTCAATAACTCGGAATCGTTTCCCGGTCTTGGAGTTTAACAAATCAACTTTGATTAATTGGTCCTAGAATTTTCTTATAGCCATCACAAAGCTATGGTATTGAGAATAATTAATCTCCTAAGAATTTATAGGGGGTGTATTTTTTCAGTTCGTTAACTAGTTCTTTTTCCCTTTTAAATTAATTGTTATGGAAGAAAATCTGGTGATAAGTATAAAAGGAATGGTATCCTTTTCGTTCTTAGATATGGATATGCCTATGGACTCTTCCATGACGCGGTATAATATAATTACACTTGCAATTGTACTTCCGAGATGGTTAATTGACGTTGTACCTTTCAGATGGACAAATTCAATCATATAGAATTAATCAAACTAAACTATTCTATAAGTTTCTCAGAAAATAATTCATATTCAAAAGATCTATTATCGCATCGAAAGTTAAACGAATTTGAGTAAAAAGATAATACTTTTGTTCAAGTTCACCCAATTATAGTTATGTACCACGCCATTCACAATTCTAAGATCGGCGATGAATATATAATCAAATTTTTCTCATACCTAAAAATTGGTTTATATCCTACTAAATTGTATTGACAAACCTCTTCAATGAGTAATACATTAGTTTTTTTTTTTTTTTTTACAATAAAAATACCCTTACATTCCTATTTTTCACATCCCAAACATGATCGATTATGACTGTCAGCTTAAAATTTCGTTGTTAGAGCATCTTTAATAGTAAGCAAATATCATATTTGCTTAACTTGTCACATAAGCAATTTAAGCTACAACTAATTTAAGCAAATTTGTTCTCTATTGGTAAGCTAAATCACTCTCCTAGCTTAACTTTATCCCACATGTCAATAATTAATATTTTATTATTATTTTCTATTCAATTCCCACTTATTAAATAATAAAATAATAAAAAATTGGTCCATTTAATTTGCTAAGCTAGTAGCTTAGTTAAACTAATAGATAAAGTGCAAAATAATGGTAAGCAACTAGCTTACAACTTTTGCTAATTGCTAGTAAGTCCTCACAATTGTTAAGCTACAAATCATTAAAGATGCTCTTATGGCTTGAAAAACTCAGGACGTTCACAAAGTATCGTCTTACTTCAATTAGTCTCTACACAATCTCAAGAATGCTTATCGCTACGTTCATGTATATATCAACTCTTATGAGAAGTATAAAAATGCACTGAAAATTTTAATATCGTTATTATTATTTTTAAAAAAAATTAGTTTATTTTTTATGTTTAGATTGAAAGAAAATATCACAATAATATTATCCTTTTTTACATGTTGTTTCTATAAAACAAAGAGGCAAGAACTGAAATCCCTTTCAAAATCATGTTCTTAAAAAAATACCAAAATATATCTAATCAATATCAATCATGAAGTTATTAATATCAAAACCCCCTGAACAGTGCATATATATGACATTTTCCTTCCACTTTACAACTTGCATCATATCATCTACACTTTTATTTTCTTTTCTCATCTTACCATATATATATAAATAGGGCATAGAAATGCCTCGAGAAGATAGTGGTGACACAGCTGTATTCGCTTTTTTTTATTATTTATTGTTACTTTTATTTGTTTTAACACAACTGTCAAAAAGAGACTCTTTCAAACCCCAAATAGGTCCAAAATCACACACAGAATAAAAAGAGGATAGATTAAATATTAATCCTGACGTTAATAGAGAGAGTGTATATATGTGTGTGTTGGTATGCCCTACCACGTAGACCAATTCATTTTCTGTAGTTGAAAAGTTTTTGTGTACTTCAAACTTCATGCATTAACTTTAATTAACTTTGCAAGAGTAAAATATATGTATATGCTATAATTTCTCGCAGTGGAACTTGAAAAGAATAGTCCAAATGTAAACACACTGAAAACTAGCCACCATTTTTGATATACCATATTCATGTATTCCTTTTTCATACATATAAGTCAGATTCTCTCTGTCATATAAAATGTATATCTAATGCTCAGAGTTTAATATTCTTGCTTCTTTTTGACATTTTGATTTTGTAAATTGCAATTACTAGCCAAGAAATACATACACATGTAAAGTTTATTCTATATTAGCATAACATATTACTTGAAACTTGAAATAAATTAAAATGTCAGTACCAATGAAAAAAAATATATCGAAAAAATATCGAGAGTTCATTTTTATTACTATTATACCCCGAGAGATGCAATGGATATTTTACAAATATTTGAAATAATGTTATCCATGTACATATTATAAAAAATTGAAGGTGAACTTTTTCTTATAAAAAATTGGCTAAAATAACATATGTTTTGTATTAATATTAATATATATATATATATATATACGTACGTGTAAATATATATAATTAGCTATACAACGAATTTTCTTATACTATAGCAACGTACATCGAGATATACGATAGTTTACATACTTGATACTTCTATAATTTTTGAAGACTAGAAGTAATATATAATCAAAACAAGAAGGCAAGGTCAAATTGTGACGCAATAGATGTGACACTGGGCTTTCCTTGTTTTACGACTTCTTCTGAAAAGTCGTTCTTTATACTATATTACTATTATATTATATACGAATATTTTTAATCGCAGTTTTTAAGTGACGAGTGTCGTCAGTATATAATTGGTCCCATCCAATAATTTTTCTTTTCACCAATTGTTTTTAAATTCGTAGTTTCAAACTCTCTCTTTAAGATTAATAAACGTATAATTAAAAGAAACCAATTATTGTTGCTTTAATTTCAAGGCAATGTTGTAGTAATTCGTTTCCCTAGTGGTGATTCGGTCATCTACCTCGACCCAATAATCCAATGTTGCGGATTCCATGTAATTGCTCTCCTTCTAGATGTACTTAAACATCGGATTAACTATAGTTATATCTTAGGCAGATAAATTTAATTATTACGGTCGACCTTTGAAATGTGACTAAAAATGTTTGAGAATCAAATGTAATAAATTCAAATAGATCTAAGAAAAAAGATGAGTATATGAACAATTTGAGAGAAAGAGAGAGATTTGAATGTCGATATTACATCCCATTTATAAAATATCATTAATATTCTAAGTTTGCTAAGAAAGATTATACGGACAAAGTCACTTAAAACGTTGAAATTTTAAAGTAGCCAACATTTGATGTTTTAAAAAAAATAGCCAATATCACTTACGTGACAATCCAACCAAAATTTCAATTCCAAATATAACCTTAAACATGTATTTGATTAAAAAAAATTGGTAGTTTTATTTTTATAAATAATTACTTTTATTTTGAATTCCTAATCCATTTCTCTCTTTCTCTCTCTCGATACCATTTATCTTCTCTGTATAGCCAACGAACATGGTTTTGATTTGTCATCATCTTTTATTTCTTGCCCAATATATATCAAAAACATATTGATGCGCTACAAATATACCAGATATCCAGAAATTGCAGCAATTGAATCCTAAAAAAAAAAAAAAAAAAAAAAAAAACACCCCAAATTCTAGGTATAGTGTTTCTCTATGAATCTCGTTGCAAAAGGCGAAGACGCGTGATAAAGCATATTTCTGCACTTCGTATCCTTCTTCTTTGTTGTCGTCGTGTTTGTGTAGTTTCATTGGGCTGGACAAATTAGTCAATTTTTATGAGAACCAATTATTTTAGAATTTAAGAGTTAGTTGAAATTGATAGATTTATATTCATTGTATTTTTCCTTTTTACAATGATTAAATACAAAAGCATTCACTAAATTATTATTCAAAAAATTAGGTAACTAACTAATTAAAACGTTTGAGATTGCTATATAGTCAACGTTTCGTAAATCTTAGGTATTTCCATAAAGATGACGTGACATTCCCGATTTGCATTTTCATTGAAATAAGAGGGTGTGGTATCTACTTCAATTTGCGCGTGTAAATATATGGACGTGATTATGAATATAAGACAATGAAACGTTGGTTATATAGCGATGTGAAACTGTAAATATATATGACTATAACCTAATGGACTCTTGCTTATTTAACTAATTAAATTAAAATGTTTACTATAAAACCTACAATTATTTATTTTTATTTTTTCAAACGAACATTTCATTTCTATTTTCTCAAGTTAAGAATTAAACTTCTATACACACATGTATGGATAGACCTCTTCAAAAAAACAATTGCATCATAAATAGTGAGCCATTCAAAGTGACATTTGCTTACTTCATATTGATATCCTTCTTTCTAAATTATAGGTTCTTGTTAATTTATTATGCTACCATCACATAATACGCGGAAGATATATCATCTAAAGAACCGGGTAAAAAAAAGGTATATTATATATACATATGAATTATGAACCATTCAACCGGTTACGACTTACAAGACAATTCTTTATCTGGACCCACTTTTTTACTAATATTTTAAAAATCATGCACGGTCATCATCCACCATATCATCGTGATCGTGTGCTTATTATGTGTGTACGTGTAAGAGAGAGAGAGAGAGAGAGAGAGAGAGAGAGAGAGAGAGAGAGAGAGAGAGAGAGAGAGTCAATCAATTAGGTGGATATATGGATCAAATAAAATGGTGTTAAATTCTTGAGCAAAATGTGAAAGCCAGAGAAATTTTTTATTTATGTTATCAGGAGAAGCTATTTTATTTTTCTATATATCTGCTCATTACTATCATATAATTAATCACCCACATAATAAAGGTCTCATATTTTCCCATTAAATTTTTATTTCCCATATCACCTTTTTGAAATTCTGTGACCCCTTCCTTTCCCATATGTTTCTCCTTCTCCAGCTAACATTGTATCCTCTCTCTCCTTTCTCTCAACTCTCTCTCTCTCTCCCTCTATCTATATATATAATCACAATCATATCATAATCTTTACTAGCAACAACAACAACAACAAGGAAGAAGCTCTTAGAATATAATACAAGTTTACCTCACAAACCACTCAGAAAAAGAAAAGCTTATATAAAAGAGAAACGATCAACGATCAACTCAAGAGATAGAGAGAGAGAGAGAGTCATGGGAAGAGCACCATGTTGCGACAAAGCGAACGTAAAGAAAGGGCCTTGGTCGCCCGAAGAAGACGCCACTCTCAAATCCTACATTGACGAAAACGGCACCGGCGGTAACTGGATTGCTTTGCCCCAGAAAATAGGTATGTATATATGCATATATATCAGCTTGAGGTCATGGGTTCTAGTCAAAATCCCCTTATCAATATTTCTTATGCCTATGTGTATATATTATTCGTGTATTTATTTTATGTGATTCAATCATATGATCAGGGCTGAAGAGATGTGGGAAGAGTTGTCGCTTAAGATGGCTTAATTACTTAAGGCCAAATCTGAAGCATGGAGGGTTTTCTGAGGAAGAGGACAACATTATTTGCAGCCTCTATGTTAGCATTGGAAGCAGGTATATACATACATATTAATTCATTCAATTGTTGATTGTGTTATATTAACTAATTAACTAATGCTTGTTTTATTTACTGAATTAAAAGATGGTCTATCATCGCGGCTCAGCTCCCGGGGCGAACCGACAACGACATAAAAAATTACTGGAACACGAGGTTGAAGAAGAAGCTCTTAGGCAAGCACCGCAAAGAACAAGCTTCTCATCACTCCCGCCAAAACACTTCTCAGAAGAGAGCACTAAACCAATACCAATACCACCACGGCAATGCTATAGTCTCTAGTCCTTTTGTTGGGGTTGATTATCATGATCCTCAACACGGGTTTTTCGAATCGGGCCAAATGCCTTACTGGCCCGATTTGAAGCCCGTCCTAACCCTACCCGTGCCCTCGGTAGCCGATCATCACCAACAACAAGCTTCCGCGAAAGAATTCAAGGTTAGAGATCAAGGCATGTTTCAATCAGGGTTAGAGAGTCTTCAGGCCGAGCTGAGCGAGCTCATAAACTACAAGAACTATCAACAAGAGGAAGTCTTGCTATTCGACGGCGGTGAGATCAATAATTACCCTACTTCGATCAATAATAATAACTCGGAGGGTTTCAATGAAAACATCGCAAGCAGTACCGCCACGAGCAGCGCTTCTTTCGAAAGCTCGATTGAGTATTTCTCGTATAACTACGTTGAGAATGCATTGCCTCATCATCAAGATTACAGTGGTTTTGATCATCAAGATCAGTCAAGGTGTTACTTTGGGACTAATTATTGATGCTTTATATATGTATTTTCTGCATACGTCTTAATTAGCTAGAATAATTAGAAACGCAATGATGTTATAAGGGGAATTGTATTCATAGTTAGGAGGGTGAAGGAAATTTGTTTGATTTAATTTGGGGTTGGTATATCTTGATTAAATTTTCGTAGCTAGTTGATGATTCTGGGTGTAATTGTAATTGTAATTGTAGTTTCAAGAACTTTGGTTATTTAAGAAAATAAAGATTTTCTTTTCTATGATCGGATGAGGAAAAATTCAATTGGATCTCTTTTAATTCTTCTGCGTTTGTGTTTGGTTAAAATTAAATCACAAGAATTTCAGAACCCCCTTCAAATATTACATCCTACATGGAATTGTCTCAAACCATCCCATAAAGCTGATCACATGGAAAAGGCAGTATTAATTAATTAGTAATAATAATAAAACGTTAAAACTCAGAAAAAGTGCATGGCCTAGACGTTATTTGGCGCAACTTGCTCGGCTCTACCAAAGTGGATGTTTCCCCTTATTTGTTTCTCAAATCCATTTCCAAATTCTTTAATAACATATTCTTTTTATATCCTATAGGTTCGTATTATATTTAGGAGCGTATATATATATATAGTATATCTTTGACGTGTTGCGACTTGCGATAGAATTTCATGTAGAGAAGAAGCATGAGGAATAAGTACTGATTTCTATGTTTTAAAGATGACTATCGAAAATTATAGATATATAAGAGCTTATTTAATTAATGTTAAAAAAAATGTGGGGCATATTCGTTGGATTTGTTTCCTATGAGTTTTATGCATTCATAAAGTTTCTGGGTCAAATAATATATATCAAGAAGTCATTCTTAAGTTTGCAGCCAACTTGTTCCTCAAGTCCTCGTTAAAACTTGAGTACTCATTTGGACTAATTTCTCATTTGGTATGAAAGAAACCTTTAAACATGTGAGACCTTGCGTTGTGCCACTTCAATTATATTCTTAATTAATTATTGGATTCTGTTTATGATACTTTGATGCCTCTCAAGCTAGGTCAAATTGGTTACGTCAATCTTTGTTGTGTCATGTCGTTTGGTCGTTGAGGTCTATTGATCACGTTGTTTGCTTAATTTTCTATACATGTTTTTCAAATGGATGTGAAATCACCATACTCGAAATCCTAGATTTTAGTCTTATTAGTACAAAGTTTATAAATATCTCTTTTTTTTTCTTGAAAAATCAAATCTTATTTTCTAGCGTCAACTTGGCGGTTGAAATTCGCAATAATGAATGTTCATCTGATGGAATCAAACAACGGAATAATAATAAATGTGAGTGCAAAAGCTATATGATCACGCGAATTATATCTGATTGAGTTGAGTACTGCTCTTGGTGTTGGGCTTTAATGTACAATTTTCACTATATTGAAATAAGTCCCATATATTTAAATAATTGGCCGAAACCCCCCTAACATTCTATTTCGAAAACAAATAAGTACATCGCGCTATTTTGAACACAATTATAATTACAAAATAATTGCTCTCTTTAAGAGTAAGACCCAATACGATGAGCTTTTGCTGAGTCTGATTTGTTCGTTCATGAGCTAAACTTGTTGGCACTAAACTACACTATTTTGAGCAAAAGACCTCTTTGATGATAATGACGAGTTCAACTATATTGACTTTGTCATTTTTCTGGGTCACCTATAACAGTTTTTTATTTTAGCTTAGAAAGATAGATGTTTGCAAGGTCTTCTTCAAAATGATAAAGGAAAATGTAAATAGCACATATTATAGTGAAAAAGTAATGATCGTAATTTTTAAATGCACAGAACGTTGCGCCTATTTTACAAAGTCAAACTAGGCCAACTCCATTATTGGTGTATTATTGATCATTATATAATACCTGCAGTTGTTATATAATTTGTGGACACGGTTATTATGATTTGTAATGCCTATATACCCTAGAAATATATATGCTTCATATTTGAGAATCTCTATGTTGACAATTGACGACGTACCATGCAACTGTTAGATGGGTAGGTCAATATATATGCAGAAACTTCAAAGTCCAAATGACAAAACTCAACTCTCACATCATAAAATTTAAATATACATTTTAAACTTAAAGAGGCGGACCTTCTTAATAATCTACTATATCACCTGGAGTTTGTGAGAATTAACAGTTTTTTCTTTTTTTACATGTTTGTAATCGATTAAAAAATGGTTAATATCGGTTTTTTGAAAAACAAAAACTTATTGTTTTAAATTGAAGTTTGTGGTATTAAAAAAGGTTAATAACTAGCCAACATTTGTTTATATAAGATTGACGTTGAATAAGCTAAAAGTAAACCAAATTATACCATCTCTATTATCACCCTAACTTCTGAGTTTTATAAAAGTGACTATGAACAGATAATTCGCATAACAAAAAATAATATAAAAATATTTTTATAATTTCATGTTAAAATTATCTTTTAAAATAATTTTGAATTTTAATTGGCTAAAAAATTCGTCCACATTTCTCTCAACAAATTAGTAATATATTTTATTCAACCACATATTGAACACTCAATTCGTTAATGGCGGCTAAAAAAAATTATTTGCTTGGTTCTGGTAGTCATGTGTAAATGATTTTACTATGTACGTATCTTAATGATAACTTTTTAGAGAAGATTTAACACTGTTTTTTTTATAGCTAATTTGGGAGTAATTAAAAGAGTTTAGGGCTTGTTTGACTTCTTTTCTATCAAAATGTTAAACTAGAGCTACCATGCAAAGTTTTTAAGTTTCTTATAGCCATACAACTTCCGGACTCTAAACTATATATTTCTCTAGAATTATTAGTGAACTCTAGAGTTATATATATTTACATTTTCTCAATAAATTGAAAGATTTTTTTTTTTCTCGATCACCTTCCTCCCAAAAGAATTATGTAAAAAAAAGAATTTATATATGAATATATACATGATAAAGAACATGCTTTTAAAAGTACGATGTTTGACCGATAGCACAGTTTCATCTCGACCACCAGGGCCACAAAAGGTTGAAGCCTCGGACGTCCTTAATTATCGAGTACCAGCACCTCATAAATGTAAATATTAATTATATTAAATATAATTAATTATAAATATAACACATGTATATAATTAAAGCTTTACTAGCTTTACCAAATATTAAATCTGCCATAAGTTATTTTAAAACATTTATTAAACACATTTGGTTTTTACAACAATTTTTTCCTATAGTCAAATTCAAAGCATTTTTTTTCCTTAACGAACAAAAATGTCAAACTAGAACCAAGACAATATGTATTTGGAGCCTATTTTTATTTTAATTCCCTATTTTGGTGAGTGCATAAGATCTCTAAGAGAACAGGTTATTCATGAGCCCTCGTTGTCACCTAAAAAATATTATGTTAAATCTCTCTCTCTCTCTCTCTCTCTCTCTCTCTCTCTCTCTCTCTCTCTCTCTCTCTCTCTCTCTCTCTCTCTCTCTCTCTCTCTCTCTCACACACACACAATTGAAAGGTGATAATAAATGCAACAAGAGATGCCGGTAAGAAAATTAATCCTAAATTAAAAAGCGTTTATATCTGCAAAATCGAATCAATAAAATGGTGTAAGCAGTGACATCAGTAAAGAAAGAAGACTGTACCGCTAATTACAATAAGGCTTCACTATACATGCATGGTTGGTTTTGCGATCTATTATCATCAATAATATTAGGGAATTATCTTTGTTATTTTGCGACGATAGGGTTCAAAACCGTGATCCTTAAATTTTTCAAACCTAAACTTTTTTTTATTTCAAATTGAATACAATCTATATTAATTAAATTAATTTTAGATTGATCTATTGTTTGATGTTTCAATTTCCTAAATTACTGGTCAACAATTGAAAGTTCAAATTAGGGTTTTTCTTCATGTATCTTGAAGAGATCAAGTTTAACTTTTGAGGCTACTAGATTATTGTATTCATACTTGAGAATCAAGAATCAAAAGACATATATGGCATCTAGAACAACATGCACTTTTTTTCCTTGGTTAATTTTTTATCTTAAGCCTAGTAATTTTATTCGCATATCAGTAGATCCTAACCTGGTTGGTTTTCAACCTTGGTTTTAGTTTTTATTTCTAATTCGGGTTTTGTTTGTAATGACAATTCTGTATTTTTTTTATATAATTTTTAATAAATTTTGAGCTTTTGCATGGGGTAGCGGATTTTTATAGTTTGTGTGTCAATCTAGTTCGGATAAACTCAATTTGAATCCTAGTGGGATATGCTTCATTTGGATAATTGGGATTTCCCAATAATATTCCATACACACACACACTGAGCCAGACAAAAAGATTAAGGGGGGCTAACTTTTCTTTTTTTGAGAGGTGGCTTTTTTTACACAGTTTTTAGCTTCTATTAGTATATATTTTATATTTAAAAAATCAAATGCATGTAGAAAAAATCATTTGTATTTAGAGGGGGTTTAAGCCCCTCTAGACCTATACTGACGCCGTTCATGTATTTATATATATATATATATATATATATATATATATTATATTCTGATAAAATAAATGTATGTATATTTTATGTATATATATACACTACGGTACGGAATACAAAGAGTATACACAGAATACAAAGCACTATTCATAAATAAATAAAATACTATAAATAAAAGGAGGAGCCTATCCTAGGGCTTTGGTTTGTGTGTATGTATATACAATTTGAAATTATAAGTTCATAAAAAATCAGCTGCTATGAAGAACCACACTTAACAGAAAATACCTAAAAGAAAAATAAATATTACCAAAAGAAGGAAGTTTTTTTTTCCGTCCCATTTATCAATTAAATAATGTAAAGCCACTTTATTAAGAGTGGACACATTTCTTCAAGGCCATGAAACTCCAAATGAATAATACCTTGATTGAAGCCTTCAGGTCACTCCGCGAGACGCGACAAAAACCCAACGACGATCTTTGTTTCAACTTTTTATTTTTTTACTATTTTCTTAGCACCACTAAGTCCAATTAACTAACAAGAAAAGTTTCTCTCTGATCTGTTATTTTGTTTATTAATTTTGACGATGATGTTGACACTCACTAACATAATATGGAGAATTATTCTTGATTTTGAGTTTTGTTTTCTTCTCCAAAGGGTTGCTAATCTGTTGTATTATTTATATGTGAAAACGTTATCATATTGACCAAGGAAACCCTCTTTAAATCTGCATATATTTGGTTGTTCCTGTTTGAATTATACTTAGCGAGAATATTGATTATATATCAACCAATATGTGTAACACTTTCACCGGCTAGCTAGTGAGAAATACTATCTGTAAACAATTTTAATACATGTAAAAAAAAATCAATAAAAAGATAAAGGTTGTCCAAAGTATGAGTTAAATCTGAATTTCAGAGTTTCCAAAATTTAATAGGTATTTTTGAAATTCCAGTCTTCAAAATCAATATTCGTTCGTATTTTATTAATATCCCTGATATTCCAAAAATATCTCATTTGAAGACGGTCATTTCAAGAATATCTCACATTTTATAATCTTTCGGTTTTTCTAATTTTCAAACAGGTTTTTCCTTATCATAAATGAAACTATGAACACGGGAAAAAAAAAGATATATGAAACTGTTTTATTTCAACATTTAATTAAAATAAAACTGTGAAAAACAAGAAATGTACGGAGAAATTGTGAAATAAAAACAGTAATGCTATATTTGGGGAATTAAGTTTAAAGAAATAATTTAGTCAATTTCCTCTCATGTTTTAAATGATGGCATAAAAGCCCACTAAGTTTTTCAATCAACACTGGAGGGCCGAAGCCCGTAGCAAGCATAAGCCCATTTGACCTTAGCGGAGATCACCTGCATATAAAGTAGGAAAAAATAATATCAGAAGTAGTGTTTCTAAGGTGTATTATTTCCAAAATAGTGGTTGTTTTTAATTTTTTAAATGTAGTATTTTTTATTAAACTATTTGGTATTATTTTCTTTTTAAATGAAAGGTTAAACAATGAACAAAGTTAAATACAGCTCAAACACTGATAAAAAAAATAAATAAAATATGAAACATAAAAATAAATTTGCTAACGACTTGAAACATACTATTTTCGTGATAAAAAAAATAATATAGGTGCAACTAAGCCTATTAAATATAAATATTGAGAAAAAAAAAATCACCAAATTGCAGGGTAGATTTAAAGACATTTAAGACTTTTCTGCTTCAATTTATTCCCTAAGTATTGTAATTCATTATTCAACAATACGTTGAGTTTTTTTATATCTGTTTATATAGCTAAAACTAACACCATAAGCTGAAATTGTCACATCATTTATATATTATAAATCATCATTTTTTTTCATTATAAACTATCATGTATATAATTATAAATCAATGTTTATATACTCTACTTACTCCAATATAAGAAGGAGACTTGTGTTCTTTAAATAATACTATTCTCCAAAGTTTTGCATTGATAATACAAAGTTTGTCAAAGAACAGCAGTCCGAATCACTAGCTTTGAATGATCAAGATTTGGTGACGAGAGATAAAAGATAAATAAGAGACATAAGTGAATTGAGTATATTCTTATTCACTTTTTTTCTATACAATTAATTTGAAATTTGAAATTCCTTTTTATGACAATTCATAATTAACTTTAACCTGGTTTTGTTGCATGGCATATTAGATATGAGATCGGTCTGTAATCTTCTGATCTTATTATGGATTCGATTTGTTTTTTTTTATATAGAAATATGTGACTGTACAATGTACATATACATATACATATATAAGGAAATTGATCGACAGAAACAACAACAATAAAAGACCTATTTATTTGGCGGCAAGAATGTGTACCTCTTTTTATGTTTATTGTTATATCATTTCTTATTTATATGTCAAATTATATATAAATGTGGGACATTAGTATAATAATATGAAAATATACAAAAACAACCATAAGGGACAATTAGTGTTATCTTTGAAGAAGAAAAAAAATTATAGCTCAATCATCAGTAGAAAACTACAAGGAAAACAGAGGCACGTGTTACTGCTCAAAACATCATCATTTATTGGAAAGAGGATTGTACTGAATGATCTTGGTAAGAAATTTTCAAAATAAATGTTTCTTGGCCTTTATGATAAATTTCTGCCAAGTTCATATGATCTGTAGAAAGTCATTGAATTTCCCTACTATTGAGATCAATGTTGTTGACTAAGGCTACAATGAAATAAAAGTGCTCACAATGGTCAAGGAACATATCCTCTAAATTGATCCCCTCACATTGAAAAATCATAGTCCTTTATTAGAGGGAAAACAAAAGCGAAAAAAAAATGCTATATGAAATTGCGCATGCAAATTGAGTACTTTATATAAAAAAAAAAATTATCTAATATTAATGTGGCTATGATCATTTTAACGTATGTATTCTTGATTATAATTGGTGAATGAGTCTAAATAATAAAAAATAAAAAAAAAAATAAAAAAGGTTTTGCTGTGAGCAAGACAGACTATGTTACAGTGTGAACTCAGACTTAGCCCAATTAAGAATAACAAAACTTGGGTTTCTTTTAGAGAAATTCCACTAACATATCTTGAATGTCTACATTTTCAAAAATTTCATAAATTAATATTTATAATTTCCGATTTGTAAATAAATAAGGAAAACTTAAACGAAACCTTAAACATTAACAATATATGTCAAATAAATCTGTAAACATTGAGGGGAAAAAATGGAAAACAATGAGGTATTCTCAGAATAAAATAAGAAATTAGTTATTCACAGAAGATATTTCTGAAACATGTATCTCCGGTAATTTCTCCATTCTTTTTTACAAACATGGGTTCTATAAAGCCCACTGCCAACGAAAATAAAATCGATTTTTTATTTTATTTTTGTTTTCCCTCTCATCCAATCACCTAAAATCAAGAATCAAATCAGAGTACTTGGATGTCAAAAATGATTATTTTTTGCAGACAGATAGCATTAGGAGTCTTTTATTCATTTTTAGGAGACCTGATAAAGAATTTATACCGATGCAATTTGATGCAGTTGCGGCAAAATATGCATAAAGTTAAATAAAAAAAATAAAAACTCATAAAAATATATGTTTTAAAATATTTTGTCTTCTTATCAAAATATTATTCTCACATTCAATTCACTTTTCAATAAGAAATCTTTTTTACATAAAAAAAAAAAAAACACACACACACACACACACACCTTTTTTTTAGCAAATGTTTTGGTGCAATAATGAACAAAGTAGAAATATAGTTAAAAGTATTATATAAAAATTATATATCTTAACACTCCACTAAGAAAATGATAAATAAATAAATTAAATAAAACAATTATTTCAAACGTTCCTTTCAAAAAAAACTTTGAAGAACATGCAATTATTGTTTGTTGTATAAATTATGGAAGATTTTAGATCAGAATATGAAATGGAGATAATAATAGTTGGTACAAGATGTAAGACAATATTTGGGTCCAACCCATTTAACGCAACTCAGAATGTGCGAGAAGATTTGGGGGTAGAAGAAGAAGATAAGATGTGGTACTGGTGGTGGTGTTTTTTTTTTAAGAAAAACCTTAGGAGATACGCAATCTTAGGGAATAAAAATACAAATAATAATAATAAATAAATCATAGAAGATTTTTTTGGCGGAATTAGTTCCCCAAAAAAAAAAGTTCTTTAGAAGAACTAAAGTTTGTTGGAAGAACGTTATGCTAATAATGGGTTCATTATAAAAATATATAATATATTTATTAAAATAATGTAAATAATTAGTTATTGTAAGGAATGTTCAAAGTAAACTGGGGTGTTAACCGACCCACCAATTGGCAACCCTTAAATTGTTAAATTAAGAGGAATACTAATTAATGTTATACCTTGCCATTATTATTTAATACTTTTTTTTATTAGGTTTGCAGTTAAGGTTCAATTAAGTGCATAACCGCCCATATATTTGTGGGGAAAAGACCAATGCATAACCGAACTATATATTAATTTCAAATCAGATTTGATTTTCAGTTATCATATATTAACGACTTTAGTTTTATAATGTTATATACGTATACATATATACATAGTACACAACTTGGTATTAAATGAACGAATAAATTTGCTATACGTATCTTTTGTTGATTTCAACCTGATCATCACATATAGCTCTCTGCGCCACATTTAAAATTTTAATATGTCAGAAGTCACAGATTCTCACTTAAATAAAAAAATAACGAATAAACAAGTCAGTCTATAAATGCTACGGAAATTTATTATTAAAATGAAAAACGTGATATGTTTCTAATCATAACATTATTATCATTCATAGTTTTCCATTGCCATTCATTGAGCTCTAATTTCGGAGGTTGCACCAACTTAATTGCATAGTGAGGGTCCACGCTAACTAATAAGTGGGACTTACTTCCATATTTTAAATTGGGAAACAAATTTTTCAAAACATGATAATAGTAACTAATGATGTTTAGCTCAGTAAACAATATTCTTAGAGATTGTACATATATGAATATATAATTGGTTTATCTTGAAGAATTACTACATGATTAATTACTTAATTTCGTAATGTTATAAGGTTTATCTCATTTGAGAGGTTAATGGTTAACTCTTCAATAATGTAAAAAGATTCTGCAACGAAAAGTTTAAGATTTATGATTATAATTTGTGTTTAGATAAAATGTTAAATATGCAGCCTAGCGGTTTTTTAACAAGTCGTAGAATTTAACGACGGTAAAAAAATATGCTTTTTCGGATAAAGGCGACTTACGATGGATACCTAAGCGGGACTACGAGTGAGAAAATCATAAATAAAAATGAGAGCGATGGAGGGCCAAATGAAAGTAACAAGGGCATATAGTGAGTCAAGGTGTTATTTATTTAAATTTTATGTCATCATCTTTATATAAAGACAAACCCTCTAATAAATTGCTCAATCATTCAACGACTTCAAAACAACACCAATCTATTTGTGGAGCCTAAGGAAAGACCCCACAAAGGGATAGTGAAATGTCCTATTAGTATGGGAAGAGAAGTGTTTGAGAGAGCCTTCAAAAAAAAGGAAAAAAAAATAGCACTATTTTATGGGCAAATAAGCCATGTTCATGTAGCCCCTTCTTGTCCCCATCACTATGAGCATCACCCAAGGGAGGGCATACCAGGTTGCTCCTCATAAACCCTCACATATATAAATATATATGTACTACTCAATCACTATTTAGCAATCAATATATATATATATATATATATATATATATATATATATATGTATGTATGTATTTAAGGACTATGTATATATTCATGCTCATATTCCACTCACACACATTGAAGAAAATGATGTAATTGGTGAGGAGAGATATAGGCAGGTGTAATATGTTCCCTTGACATGTGATAAGCTTGGTCTTGCTCATGTGAAACCCACATGTCACCCATACCCACGTAATCAAAAGTGTCAAGTCCTTCCATTCAATCCCAAAAATAACTAATCCATATCTTATTTGGAATAATTAACTATTGACCATTAGCTTCTTTTAAATTGTAATCACTGCAACGAATAATTAATCACTTAAATGGCTTAATTAATATACGGCACTCAATAATCTATCCTCACTAATACGATAAAATTAGTACAATTAAATAGATTCAATGAGAATAGAAATATTTTTCTTTAATTCCCAAACTTAGAAATAATAATGAGTTTAATTCAATGTTGATTGTTATTGATCCATTTATAATTAAATTATTGAAAGTTATTAATTTTGTAAGATCGATACTATAAATTATTTTATAGACCTAAAATGGGTTGATGAAGAAACTATTGACATTTTATCAACGTTGAGGTTTATCAAAGTTTATTTCCTTTTCAAAATTGATCATGCATGTGCTTTGTTTTGACAAAAATTTACTAAATTTATGTTAAATTTTGGACTAAAAGGAAAACGTTAGGGATGATCACGGCCTATCTTTTCTACATGCAGTATATTTTTACATACAAATTTATTTATAACCTCATTAGATCAACGTAAGTATAATAAATTATATTTTAATGAGAAAATTAACCTCTGGATTTATTTTTCAATTTTTTTAATATTTCCTAAAATTTATTTGACAATATATAATGATCTAGTGATCTAAACTCCTATTTTTTAAATTCGCGTAAGGACGAGCCATGCAGTGATATAATAAGTACTAATGCCTTAAGTGGGAGTACGTTCGTTCATTTAAAAATATAAAACTTACTATTATCTCTTTTCATAAAAAAGTTATATTAATTATCATAAATTAAAAAAATTATTGCTTCATTAATGTACATCATCTGAAAAAAAAATATTTTAGCCCCCTCAAATATATATTATCAAGTACGTGTAATTGATAATCCATATTAATGCTTATTCTTAAAACATTAATTTTAAACCTATCTTTTCAATGTCTCCAGGAAAAAAAAATGGTAATTTGATTACGGTCTAATTATGATGTTGGTTAGCCTTTGTCGAGAAACAGCTTTATTAATCAAAGATTATCATGTCTCTGAATTTATCTAATGTCTACATATAAAGCCAAACAATATGCACATTGCTGACCTTTGTACTGCTTTATTAGCAAAAGCTTTTTTTTTTTTTTTTTGAAAGGGCGAAAGCTTTTTATCTTTACACATATAGTTTAAAAGGTTTTGCATGTGTATTCCTCTATCAAAGCCAAATTTTTTGTTTAATCCTTATTCGTTATAGTAGTCATAAATATCATGATATTTTAATGAGCTCAAGTTAGAATGGGAAAATTGATTAATTACATGAATGAGAAGTTGTAGACTTTTACTTATGAGATCTAATTCAAACTTCCTGCGCAGCTATATAAGTTATACTGTAATAATATAAAACAAGTTGACATATGGAAAAATATTGAAAACAAACAACCAATGAGATGCCAAAAGAACTAAAATGAAGAAGAAGAAATAAAAATTGAACCTAACAGGATCTCATGATCATCGCAATGAAATATTATATATCAGTTAGATGTATGCAAATAAATAATGTATATTTTTATTATTATATAACAAAGCATTTTTTAGATATTTAAATTAGGTTCTCTAACACATGCATATAAGTCAACAAGAATCGACCAAAATTCTCACTTCTTTAAATTTAATAAATTCCAACTAAATTATTCTAGCGATTTTTTCGCTCATTGTTTAGAAGTAAACAACTACTTTCTCACATGCCATGACCATGGGTCATTTAGGTCATTTAAGTTGGAACCAATAAATTATGTACATATATATAGATTGAGTTGAAAGGATATGCTTTGTTAAGGGATATCTTCCATTTAAATAAGGGCAGTGTAGCGAAATAGCCAAAATGAAACTATGAAATTTGTTTTTAGCTTATGTTTCACAACTTTTAGGAAAATAGCCAACAGACTTACGTGGCAATAATTAAGGTCTGATTTACCCGTATTTATTAACAAATTCGTCACTTTCTCTCTCCTATTTTTTTCCTACACTTTTTTTACATAAAAACTTCAAAAAACCATATCTATCTCATATGAACTCGAAATTGAGTGATTCCAAATCCTACGGATTCGTGACGCCGAGATCTTCAAAAATAGGTCCATTGTGTTTGATGAAAAATCATGTTTAATACCATAGATGTAGAAAAATCACGTTACTTCCTTAAATATGGAAATAACTGAAAATTTTTTAAATTATAAAAAAAAATAAATGGAAACGTAACTATGATGCATTAAACAAAATTTTTCTCAAATACAATGGGTCTATTTTTGAAGATCTCGATGCCACGAATTTGTAGGATCTGAAATCACTCAATTTCGAGTTCGTATGAGAAAGATACGAATTTTTGAAGTTTTGATGCAAAAAAAAATATTTGAAAAAATATAGGAGAGAGAACGTGACGAATTTATTAATAAATAAGGGCCAGTCAGACCTTAATTATTGTCACATAAGCCATTTGGCTATATCCCTAAAAATTGTCAAAAATAAACTAGATCCAAAATCACATGATTAAAGTGACCTAGTTACTTACAAATCTCTTTAAATAAACTCTAATCGTCTAAGAAATGTATATAGAAAAAAGACTGGATATTGGAAGAAAATTTGATAAGGACCATAAAAAAGTAAGGTGTATATATATATATACACTTATGGCTTCATGGATACTATGTGCCTTCGTCCATGCATATATAATTTTCTCTTATGGTGATCGGAGTTTGAGATATGATTGCTTTACCAACTGAGCCAACTCATCTCATTCTTAATGGCCGATTGAAATAATCAATTTGCAATATAGCTAAAATTTGGATAAAATTATAGAAATAGTCAAAGATTAAAAACTTTACAAGTACAAAGTGTTATTATGTTTTTCTCCAATATACAAATTTCTACACATTTGTAAATATTTTATATACAAGTGTCGATATATTTATTGACGCCATCCAATTTTTGTTATAATTTTTTAATTAAATTTCTAACAACACTGATTATTTTACTAATCAATTACGTTTGAATTGCTATTTTTATTATTTTTAGTACCTAAAATACATGTTATCAGAAGGCAGATAGATCAATTAATTCTAAAAATAATGCATGCATGTCTATGAGACTCTAACCGATATTCCACTTAGATATTAAAATAGTTTTCGATTAAATAATTTCGGATTTTATTCCGCCCCACATGGGCCGCTAATATGTATATATCTTCTGAGTCTAATTCCCAATAAATTAGAGTGCTTCTGAAAAACAAAAAAAATTAATAAAAAAAAATAAAAAAATTACTTCTTACTTTTCCACCAAGAGTTGAGTGATTAATTTGGCGGAAAACATAATTTATAAGCCAACAACTTTTAGTTTCGAAAAATAGGTCACACTCGAATATAATTTTAATATGGTTATTGACTAGATCCAAGTAATTGATCTAAAAGAGAGACATATTTATCTGCTACGAAGGAAAACATTTCTTTGCAAGTATAGCAGATTTTGACCATTATCGCATAAAATATATAAACGCCAACTTAGTGCTTTGGTTAAGAAAGTCTATGACTTGCCGATGAATAAAAGACTCAAGCTTTGACATCCAAAAATAAAAGGAGTGGACAGATAAATTTAATTAATAACCAAAGGAGGTTTTTTTGTGGCATGAAATGAAACTATGAAAAACTTGTCTGGTCAAAAGGGACTGTCTATAGCTTTTTAATTATGTATTTAAGTGTACGTGTACTTGAAGTTGATTGTGATTAAAATCTAATGTCTGCTTGAATACAATCGTGTACACTAAGGTGTTCTTCCTATTCAGTGTACCTTAAACTTAAAATATAATAAGTATCGAGCTGAAAATTAAGTTCCCGGTAAAAATAAAAAATAAAAAAATATCTAGATAATATAGCTGATTTTTTTTTTTATCAATTTATGCAGTCATTTTCATTTTTTATATTTATTTAAAAACTATATATTGATAAGCTCCATAATATATTTTTGATTTTGTGTCGATTGGGATTGACAAACTTATGGCTGAAATATTTAGAAAGCCTAATATTTTAGAACCAAATTAGGTTGAAAGAGATCTAAACTTACTTACACACATGTGACATGACATTAGATTCTAATACCATGTAAATTTGTTCTGTTAAGAAATTGACTGAGTAACAGAGTTGTCATCATGATTTTAAGATACTAATAAGAACGGAGAAGAGAACGGACAATAATGATGTTCATGACACTCATACAGGTGAGCTCTATCATCTCAGGTGGGACATACATACATATATATATATATATATATATATATATATATATATATATATATATATGAGTGTCATCAGTGCTGATGAACATTATTAGTACTCAAGAATGAAAATCAAACTCTAAAATTTACTAATATATATTTAGTAGAAAATAAATCTACTGATTTATTACGTATGTGCTAAATATAATTATGATCTCGTGCATGACTTCGGATAATTTATAAAATAAAAAAGATCATATATACCTTATTATATGATCATAGATTTTTTTAGGTGTTACTGTATATCGTATACAATATCTTACGATCATACTTTTTTTTAGGATTTATGATCATACATTTTTTAAGGATTTATGATCATACATTATGTTAGGTCTTACGATATATTTTTATACAAAGTAAATTTACGTAAAGACAAATTTCGGTAAAATTATCCACTCAAAATGGTCCATTTAGATATTTCTGATTAGCATCTTTTAGCCATGGATCTTTAAAATATGATTTTTTAAGTGTAGCTTTGAGTCATAAACCTAAAAAAGGACTAAGTGCTAATGTATTGGCAAACATGCTTTATAGTTTCCTCAAAATTAGCAATCTAAAAGTTATAAGTTATAAACACTATTTTTCGGGAGGATAATTTTAAGTTGGAGAATTGAATATAAACGCGTTACACGTCACTATATCATGTGATCTTCTATTAATTTTATTAGCTGATCATGAATTCTAGGACGTAAGTATGTATTATAATTTTATAAATATCATGACGTGCTATGTATTCATACACTAATACATCACATGTATTTTTTATCCAAAAAAAAAAAAAATACATCACATGTATTATATCGTTTCTCAATGTGTGAAATGATACGAAACTGATCGATAATGTTGATATTATTTAATTAGCAACTAAGATACTAAACAGAAATTGCTAAAATACCATTATATTTGCTCCTTTTTGGATTTCGTGAGTGACACTTTCTCGTGAGACAATTTCAACTTTCAACAAAATTATTATATACAATTAACATGTCTTCTTGAATCTTTTGATTTGCTTTTGAAGAAAGATTATAGGGCTACTAGCCATGTCTTCCGCAAGAAAAATGCAAATTCAGTTAACCTCGATGACCTTTGAATTGATTTTTTTAATTGAAGGACGTCTATCGAATTTTTTTTTTTTTTTTTTTTTTTACAGTTTCATTAACATATACATTATTTAAATAAAAAATTGTAAAATAGTCAATGATAACATAATATTAATTATTTTCTTGTTAAATTAGATCTCTATTTATTTTTCATACTTAATTTTAACCGATTTAAAAAATTAATTAATGAAAAGATCAAACAAAAGAACACTTATCTTCCAAAAAAAATCAAGAGTTGGGTTTTCAATCTTCGATGTTGTCACCTCCCTTGAGATATGAAGAACAATGGAAGACTGACTCTCGACCGAAAAAGGGAAAGTATTTTTCATCGTTATTTTTTCTTCATGTTTTGCCTTTTTTTAATTATGTTTTGATAAATCCAGACTTATTAGATCTAACTTTTGTACTTCCCGATCTTTAATCGGAGTGGTTTTAAATATTTCTTCATATTTGAATCTCAGATCTAAGATATGATTTTCTTTGATTGTGGATCTAGTTAGACAAGACCCCTAAAACCGCAATATGCAACAGGCGAAGACCGGCGTTTCTGCTCGTGATTTGTGTAGTAATTTGACTGGTTACCTATATAGACGGGTAATCCACAAGTTATTTTATTATATTCATAATTGTTTGTGGTCCACTTTTCATCTTCTTTCTGTAAAAAAATTTGAATTTTCTTTGCGATACTTTTATAATTTAAGTCATTGATTTTTATCAATATATTGTTTTGAGGAGCTCTTTATAAATAATAAAAATTAATTAATAGATATGCCAAAAATATATATATAATACTTTCGGAAGTTGTAACCCTAAACCGTAATGCAAATCATGATAAGCTCTTTGACTATCGTAGCTTCTGACCCCATCTATAACACAGAAGTAATTATAACCTTAATTTAATCTACCCACCCATTATTGCGAAATCTTCCATAATATCCGTCTCTCCTATTTACGCGCTCAAAAATATGTAACGAATACACTAATCATTTCTCAACTCACCAATAATCAAAAGAGAGCTGATAATAAAATAGTCGGTTGAAACTTCATATATATATATATATATATATATATATATATATATATATATATATATATATATATATATATATGATTGCATAATGAAAACTCCTCGTCGTCGTCGGCAGCACGAGCCGCTAAACCCGCCAGCGTTATTACTTACGTATTGCATAGATGTATATTTTATATATATAATATAATATTATAACGTTCACACATAAACATGGCATGAGTAGAGTACAGTATTATTAGTGGAATGTACCAATGAAAAAGATTTGTTTTCGATGATCTACAATATAAATATACTCACTTGAGTGAATTATATCAACTATAATAATATTATCATTCATAATAACAAAATAGTATGTAGTAACTCGTAATTACATCAGATAATAATACATATATTCCTTGATTTTTTTTTTCTTTGTACGAGAGGAAAATAATAACACTTTTACACAAAATGTTGCTACTGCTATACGTCCACTTCTAATCCACAAAAAGGACAGAGTGCAGTACATACAAATCCCCCTACACTTAACACCCCTAATTAATTAACTTATAACTTACCCTTAATCAACATTAAAAATAATAAATAATAACCATATAGCATCATCATCGATCACCATATAAACCAATGAACTAGCTTGGCAAAAAATTCTTCCCTTTTTTTTTTTTTTTTTTTTGGAGTTTTAGTGACCGTGTGAGAGTGGATAAAAAAAAAAAAACGACCAGACTATCTTTGCTCGGGCTGGCGATCGCCGGCGTCGAAAGAGAGTCGGAAAACCCACTGCGAGACGGAGCGTCTGCGGTGGCTGCTCTTGGCCTTGGCGGCTCGGTGAAACTCGGCGTTGAGCTGGTCGACGAAAGCCTTGAGCCTCTTGACGGCGGTCTCGAGAGTGTCCTCGGACATGTTGGCGAAGCAGACCCTGAACCAGCCTGGCTCGCCGCAGTGGCACGACGACCCGGGAGAGATGTTTAGACCCACCTCGTAGACGATCCTCTTCCAGAGCTCGATCTCCGCCTCGAACGTGGCGGCTCTCAATAGGTGCCTCATGTCCACCCAGCAGAACAACCCCGCGTTGCTCCTCAGGCAACCGATCCCGGCTTTTCCCAGCCCCGACACCATCAGATTGTGTCGCTTCCTCAGCCTCCGCCGATTCTCCGACAAGTACTTCTCCGTGAACGACTTGTCCGAGAGGATCGCCGCCATCAGGCACTGCGTCTGCGACGACACGAGCCCGAAGCTCGACATTTTCGTCGCGGCCGAGACCACTTCTTCGTCGCCGGAGTAGATCGCTCCCACGCGGAACCCCGGGAGCCCGAGGTCCTTCGACAGGCTGTACACCACGTGGACGCGCTTCCTGAGCTCCACGTGGCGGTCTTCGAGCACTTCCATGACGCTGACGAAGCCGGGGGAGTCGAAGACGGTCCCGGAGTAGATCTCGTCGCTGATGACGTGGATTTTCCGGCTCTCGGCCGTGTCGAGGAGGAGGTTGAGCTCTTCCTCGCTCAGCGTGGTCCCGAGCGGGTTCGACGGGTTCGTGACCAGTACGCCCTTGACGCGTAGGCCTCTCCTCTCGGCTTCGTCGAAGGCGTCGGAGAGAGCCGACTCGGTGATCTTGTAGTCGTTGTCGCTCGAGCAGTGTATCGGGACGATCTCCGCTCCGGTCCGCCATTTCAGGTCTCGGTCGAACCCTGGGTAGTACGGCGTCGGGAGGAGAAAGGCCTCGCCTTGGTCGGCCAGGCAGAAGACGAGGGTCTCGTTTGCTGACGTGGCGCCGGCGGTGAGGACGAGGTTGTTGGGGTTGAATTCGACGCGGCGGCCGCGGATTTCGGACATGAAGTCGGCCAATGCGGATTTGAAGGAGGACATGCCGTGGTAGTCCTGGAAGAGCGCGAGGTCTCTGAACGTTGACTTTCCGTCGCGGCGGAATCCGGCGGCGTCGGGGTTGGCGGCGAGCCAGGCTTCTAGAAGGTCGAAGGAGAGCTGGTTCTCGGCGAGGCCCATTTGGATTATCCCTTTCGGGTTCGAGGCCTCGTCGAACGGGTTTTTCTCATATTCTTCCCAACCCAGGAAATACGACGAGTCTTGGCCGTGGTTATTGCACGAAGCCTTCGTTGACAAAAGAGACATTTTCCTTTCTGATATGTGTTCTTTGTCTTGATTCTAGTTTTGGAGTTCAGTGAGTGTGTGTGACAGTGGTTATGAGGAGAATGAGAGAATTAGGAGAAGATTGAAGAAGAAGAAGAAGATGATGATGAGTTTGTTTATGAATTTTGATGTGTTGTTTTGAGTTGCTGGAGTGGGACGAGACGTCTATTGCAATTGTAGTAACCATATTTATAGGCGCATACGTAGGAGTGATATTTTACTACTATTATTATTATGGTTATTTACAAGAAAATAAAATGAATGCCACGGTGGAAAATCAGGGAGACATACAATTTAAAAAAAAAATGAAAAGGAGAAAAACGAAAAAGGAAAACATACATACATTTGACTAGAGAAAAGATAGGTCTCTCTCTCTCTCTCTCTGCTTGGTATTTGATTAATTAATTAATTTATTGATAGAAACTAAGATATGTCATATGTGTGCTGAGAGACAAGAATGTTACGCGCTTTAGTCACCGTCCGAGAGTTGTCTGTAGTCTAAATGGCAATACTCTCAACTTGAACTCTCACGTATAATTTATGCCGCTATGCGTATAATTATACTCTCGCGTGGGCTTTTATAAAAATGTCTTATTTGACATTAAATCTAAGTCACTGTTTGACTTTGTCATTGCTTTAAAACACACAAAAATCAACTAATTTTATTTTATTTGGCATGAGAGAAAAATTGAGCTTTTTTTTTAATAACCTTATCGAAGGAAATTAATTTAAAAAATTATTAAATAAAAAGTAATTTTATGAATTTTTAAAATCATTTATATTATTATTATTCCAAATAAATGAAGCCTAAGCCAAATATATATATATATATATATGTATATTATATATATATATATATATATATATGAAAAAACAAGAGTTATTAAGATTAAAGGGTGTGTTATGACATATTAGAAAGTGGTTACCGACAAGAAATCACATAGAAAATGGTTAGAGTGGGCTACACGGTCCATGCAAACTAAGACCTACGTTGTGGCAACATTGGTCCATCTGCTTCCTCACATCTAATCTCTGTCTGCCATTTCCTTCACTCTTTTAGGCAATTCCCATTTCTTATTGTTTTTCCCTCTATGCCTTTTTTTGTTTTTCTACTTTCTTTGTTTTTATTAAAACAAACTTTGGAATTGGAAGTCAACCTTGTGAGAATCTGTTGGCAATAAAAGATTATTGTCACCTTGTGACAAAAGATTTTCACCAAAACTAGGTCGGTCCAAATCAAACATTTGATCATGCACTCCTCATATATTTATATAGCGGAATATTTGGGATTACTATCCATATTCCAAATATGTTTCATCTTTGAAGAAACAAATGTAAAGTGTGTATGCTCAAAGAGTAAGACCGCCCTTTTTCTACCTTTGGCTTTGAGACTGAATATTTAGGACGCTGATATTTCTAACCAAAGAAAATATCTTATCCTTTCTCATCTACCCTTGCAAAAATAAATATATGAACCTATTGGTAACAAAGTTGTAATTGTACTATACTACATTTGAGGTTGTTCCTGAATATTATATATAAGTAGAAAGGTTATATCATTCGTTTAAATCGACAATGATCTTGTATTTAACTGTTGTAGAGTACTTTTGGGCGGTGGAGTTGCGTGGGTTATCTTTCAATTTCAAACATTAATTTAAAGTTTTGCCACAACATTAACGTTTGTACCCAAAGTGTATATAAGACTAAAAGTTTGGTCGTTGCTAATTTGATTTAGTGGCATCTATGTTAAGTATAGATTGCTTTTGGTATGAAATATTTGTATATTTGATTTTTAGTGCTCTTTCTCCAATTCACAATTCTGTTTTTTTTTTTTTTTTTTTTTGTTGTTGTTTGTTTGGCATGTGTATTTGGTATAAATTTCATTTATATTTTGAATAAAATTATATGCTTTGAACATATAATTAATTCTGAAGGCATGTTGTAATTTTTTTATGAACTAGGTACATATATATATATATATATATATATATATATATATATATATATATATTTGTAGCATCTGTTTTTAATAATAAGATATATAAATCCTCAAAACATATATACAAATAATATGAACTAGGATGAAACAGGAATTACGAGTGCACAAATTTTTTTTATTCAAAGGAGTCTTTTATCCTCTATTTCTTCATTCGGCTTTCAAATTATTTCTTCTTGTCCTGCTTGTAAAACCATCGACGTCGATAAATATCACAAGTGCATTTCAAATTAAACACTGAGCACTTGCCTTCGTGCTTGCTTCTTATTCTTCATCAATATTATTTCATGTAATTTAAGTTATTTTAATAGTACATTATGCATAAAGGTTAACAAAATGACACATAAAAAAAAAAAATTACAAACGCAAAGTTGGAGGAAATTTTGTAATATAAGTAATATTATGCCATTGAGACAAATCGAGAGTTTATGATATTTTCCTTAAGTGGGTGGATGAAGAAGTATTACAAAGACTTAACAACGAACTAACCAATTGCCCGCCCTTTGTTTTTGGCTACCTGATTTTGTTTATTGGCTTAATTTTGAGTAACATGGTAACCGGATTTTACTACTTTTTATGGTTATAAAAGTAAAATAATAATTAGAATAAGTCAGAGAGCTCAGTTGAATAAGTCACCAACAACTTAAATATTGTGAAGGTAAGAAAAAGGTCATCAATCAAGAGAGACGAGTAAGTTCATTGATTCCTTTCCTTAGAAAAATAAATGTCAGATATCCAAGGTTTAAAATTTGGATACCGCTATTGATATTGATACTGATTTTAGTGAGATATTAGTTATAAATGAATATAATTAAAAATCACATCTATTAATATTTAAATATTAATAATTCAAATACAATATTTATGATTTTATCACTAAATACATTATTTTTACAATAGAAAAATAATATTAAATAATAAAAATGCTATTTACAGCTTAAAATTAATATTGTTTCATTTTATTAATGAAAAATTAAAATTCAACTCGATGACTTGCTCAAAAATACCGAGAGATACTGACTATATTTTATAGGGCACTGTAGCGAAATAGCCAAAATGAAACTATGAAATTTGTTTTTAGCCTATGTTTCACAATTTTTAGTGAAATAGCCAACAGACTTATGTGGCAATAATTAAGGTCTGATTTACCCTTATTTATTAACAAATTCGTCACTTTCTCTTTCTTACTTTTTTCCTACACTTTTTTTTTACATAAAAACTTCAAAAAACCATATCTATCTCATATGAATTCGAAATTGAGTGATTCCAAATCCTACGGATTCGTGACGCCGATATCTTCAAAAATAGATCCATTGTGTTTGATGAAAAATCATGTTTAATACCATAGATGTAGAAAAATCACGTTACTACCTTAAATATGGAAATAACTGGAAATTTTTAAAATTATCAAAAAAATAAATGGAAACGTAACTATGATGCATTAAACATAATTTTTCATCAAACACAATGGGTCTATTTTTGAAGATCTCGACGCCACGAATTTGTAGGATCTGAAATCACTCAATTTCGAGTTCGTATGAGAAATATACGAATTTTTGAAGTTTTGATGCAAAAAAATTATTTGAAAAAAAAATAAGAGAGATAAAGTGACGAATTTGTTAATAAATAAGGGCAAATCAGACCTGGTTACATAAGTCATTTGACTATATCACTAAAAATTATCAAACATAGGCTAGATCCAAAATCACATGTTTAAAGTGGTCTAGTTACTTACAAATCTCTATTTTATATCTATCTACAAACTGAGATAAAAGAATAAAATAAAATAAAATAAAAAAGAGAGAGAAGGTTAAAATTAAGTAGGTGAGTTGCTAGAGTGGAATACGGATGGGCCAATGGGTGTGTAAAAGCAAATATTAGTCCGCTCCCAGATTTGGAGACCCTTTATTTCTTCTTCTTGTCTTTGGCTTTTATGTTTATAGCTTAATTAATAATAGTTTTATAATCAATTTATAGCATTATACATATATTAGTTCATAGTCAATTATAATGCGCCTATTAGACACGGTGTTAAGTGATGAATAACCTAAAGTGTAAGACAGCTCATGATGATCTTACTCTTTTGGCGCTCAACCCGATTGATCGGATATTCCTATATCGAATATATAGAGATATCAAAAAGTGCTTAGAATGTGCTAAGATGCTTCAATTTTATATTAAATGTTATGACTGAATCTATAGGATAAAGTGAAGACGAATTATTATTCAAAATTAACCGGAAGGAACATATCACATATGGAAGATCTTGAAATTAAAAAGAGAGAATAATAAAACACTTGCAAAAAGATTTCGCAAAAAAAAAAAAAAAATAGAATTCTCGAATATTTTAAAGTTTTTGGGAAATTTTCAAAGTTTGTTTTTCTTATTTTTTAAATTCTTAATTATGTTTTTTTACAGAGAATTCAAAATATTACCAGAATAGTAATTCTGTTTTGATACTGTTATATATGTATATATATATATATATATATATAATTTTCGGCGTAGGTAATTAACAAAATTAAATATTATAGAACAGTACAGTTGGAACAAAATTTCTGTTCCGATAGTGTTCATGTATCTATAATTTGGAACAAAAATTCTGGTTCAAAAATTCGGAACAAAATTTACGACGTTCCATTGATTCCTCTGGTTTTACATTATATGATATTATAAATCCTCAGTATTCTATAATAAACTTTCAATTTGTTGTTAGTAGTTGTGAGATGGTATAAATGTGTACAATAAATTTAACAGGGTGAACCACTTCATTATTTACGTGGAATTTCTGAATACCCTCTTCACTACCTTATTAGTAATTTAAGTAGTACTTTTGTCAGCCATTTGACTTGAGAAATTTAAATTAGTCCAAGTAAATGCAGTTGATTTCCGTGATAGCGATTACTGGGATGCAACTTTTCATTTTTAAATAAAAAAAGATAATCGACTTTAATTTATAAACTAACAAACCAGTAACAATAACGTGTCAAGGTGCTTAAACGGATTTTTTTTTTTTTTTTTGCAGTTTTAAATTTGCTTACTGATTAATACGGTTGACTAATACGCTTACCTATTTTAGTGGCTTATCAGTTTTTTTTTTTTTTTAACTGATTATACTGTTTTCAGAAGAGATCTTCTACAACCAAAGAACTTGATGGTAATTTAAAAAAAAAAAAAAAAATCAGATGCAAATGAGGAAACTTAAGAAGGTTATGATTGTAGAGCGCCTTTAATTATATAGTGCAAGATGTTTATGAGTTGTGTACATATTTAATTAAGAAGCACATTAATCTCAGTTAAATCATGATATGCTGAAGCGTTGTAATTGAACCTGATTGAAGCTGGTAAATAAATATATAAATAACGTATAGCTGTATATTTTATTGTTTTATAAGTAATGACATTTTGAACAAACAACGCCCTATAATAAATAAGTACAGCCACTTTGAGGAGTAAATACATAGCGTACATGATTTGACCGTTTTGAAATTCGCCAAAAGTGACCATGCAAAATGGTGCCGTAACTTATATAAACTTACTATACATGTCCATACAAACTAACTGATATTCGAAGGTTGTGCATGCAATATTCCTTTTTAAGGTACGTAGTAGTAGTAATTAGACTAGCTAGTCTTCGTTATATTGTTCTATCTCATTACATGACGTCATCACTTGAGATATGTATGTGAACATATTGACTTCAATATTGGAAACAAAAAGAAATTAACGGAGCCCAATATACATATGTATAAATTACCAAATATATCCTCCTGTAGTTAATGAAAGAAGGAACTCGCTACATGATAGACTGGATGACAAATACTATATAAATGTATACGACAGCAAAATATTATATGTATATAAATATTTATTATGTATATACTTAGTCAATTCAAACTACAAACTAAGTGTCTAATAAAATAGTCAAAGTTTTATAAGTTAGTGTATTGAGTCACTTATATTTTAAAAGTTTTATAAGTTTTATTATGTATATATGAATTATGACAAATATTATCACTCTTTTTTTTTTTTTTTTTTTTTTTTTACTGAAAGAGGGTGTGGATATATTTGACCTTAAGGCTTTAGGCAATTATGCACTTTTCACAAATAAGTTAATATATCAATGACCACGCTAGCTACCACAGTTTGAAGTTTGAAGATGAAATCATTTACAGCGAGGAACACGTATGAAGTAACGTTATCATTATTTACTGAAAGAGGGTGGGGATATATTTGACTTTAAGACAACTATAAAATTTTCACAAATTAATTGCTCAACGACGTGCATATATATACACATATATATATATATATATATATATATATATAATTACATGTATATTATATGTGTGGGTGTGTGTATTTAATATATGAAAAGACAATTGACTGCAAAACAATTACACATTTAAGGATAAAAATCATGTTGTGTTAAAAAAAAAATCCGATTCATCACTTTTTAACTGTACCCCATTACGAATTTTATCTTAATAAAAAAAAAATGTCGGAAATAGTGCTCAATTATTGCGTGGTTAAATTGTCTTGGATACACCATACACGTGCTACAGTAACTGTCCCGGAAAAATAAAACTAATCTCGTTTATAGTATTTTATTTACATGTTATATTTTTTAGGTTATTTTTCCGTTCAATTTCATAATTTTATAGTAAATTTATGGTCGTTTTCTTCCCAATACATCAATGGTAAATAAATTTGTGATTTCGGATCATAAACCTGGCCATTACATTGAGTTGCACATCAAACACACTTATTTATTCATGAGTTCTTGAATGTCTTCACAGCACTTTAAAACGAAACGTACTTTATTATCGATCATAAAAACCGTTTTATTTTAATCCAATTAAATTATCAATTATCAATACATATATTTATAGTGTCACTTTCAAATGTTTGGTCTGTTAATTGGATTATATGTTGAAAATTTTAATATTGCTATCGCTAATTCTTTGTGAACAAGGTAACATTGACTTCATTGATATTCAACTTAGAATTTGGTCGTGGGTTGAATATATCCGCATGCAATATATAATATAACGAAGTAATCCATGAAGTTGACACTCCAGAAAATAATAAAATGCATAATAAGATTATCCATTATATATTGTCAAGAGATAGTTAGTATACATGGCATTATTTTTTTTATATAAATAAAATAAAGGTAATTCGTGTGAAAGGTACTAAAAGTCACTATTGGAAAATGACTTGCTAAAGATGATCAAGTATTCATTAATAAGGGCATGGTTGTGCATATGCATGAGTCAAGCTGTCTAAATTAATTGATTTTTTCATGGCATTAGCTACATAAATATAAAAATATATAGTATTTATCCAGAGATATATGTTGTAGCGTACATAAATATACATAGATGGACCACTCTGTTAATAGAATACCCATGTATTCCTAAGCATGGGCTACAACGATCTGATTGATGTAATTAATTTGTGACAATTTTTTTTGGATTGACCAACGACACGAAAACAACTTGTGCAACTACTTGCGAAGACATCTCGCTTGACGAGATATATAATTGTCCCTAAGTTTTTCTTAATTAATTAGGATATGAAGGCGTACTTTTTTAATTTACAGCTGGATAATAAATTAATTAATTAATTAGACATTATTATTATAATTAAAACCATTTATCCTCTGTCTGATATATAGACGACTAGCCGTATCATACATACATTTAAATTTTCATTAAATGTTATTACAATATTGATGTTCTTAAAAATGAAAGAATTAATATATTTAGCCAAAAAAAAAACATTTTGAAAGAATATCGTGATCTATGTTGGCTAGGTTCATCATAAATAACGTTGCACATATCATTGATTGACGATGGCAAAAACGTAATATTGAATGTCAAGTCACGTGATGATGCAACATTGCACAATATGTATGTGTTTATTTATGTAATATATATATATATATATATATAATAAAAATAACAAAAAATTAGGTGACAAGCCAATTAAAACGTTTAGGATTGCTATATAGCAACTGTTTCGTAAGTCTCAAATAAATATCCATAAATATGACGTGTCATTCCTGAGTTGTCCTTTTATTGAAATAAAATGGTGGGATATTAATTACTTTAATTTACACTTGTAAATATATGGACGTGGATATTTACGAAACGTTGGCTATTTACCTAAGATTTACGAAACGTTAACTATATAACAATGTGAAATTGTATATATAGTTATATAGCTAATGGACCTAAAAATAACTCATTTAATTGTCTAGGTAACACGACAAGCATGTATTAGAATGACACAGTTTATGATGTGCTTATAATAATCATACAATTAAACCATTCAGTTTTATGGCTCTAGCAAGAATATATCCTAATTATATTCATATTATCTCAATCAAGTGCAAATGTTGATGCAATTTTTTTAGTGAAAATGACGTGTATGTAGCTGATTAACAACGTACAAACTTAAATTTTGATTAATGATCAACGTTTTGTTAATTTTGTGAAATAGTTATTAACGATACAAAAATATTTGAATTATAAAAAAATATATAAATTAACATTGTCACGTTAGATTCAGTGACTATATTTGAAACGTTATTAACATTTCAAGTGACCTAATCCGTTATATTTTTTTATCTTTAAATATATAAGAAGAAAATCAAATTTGAGCATAACTAATAATAACTAACTAGATGACATATTATATGTTCGTTATTTAATTGTGATTTTGTATGTAATTGTCAAAATAATAATAAAAATAATGGAAGAGGGGGGCCACGTGGCCTGTGGGAGAGGGAGGGATATTAGGGCATGTGAGAGCCTCGTTGAAGTGCCTCCCAAGGCGTACCCATATAAAACCCACAATCACAAATGCTTCAAGGGACCATCTAAAACTCGCGGTCCTTTGGGTGACACCTAACGTGGCACACACGTTATAACTCTATTCCTATGAGAGACAATTTCATTAACAACTTGCTTCCTTTTTTTTAAATACCCTAGGCCCCAATTATATGCATATATATATATATATATATATATATATATATACATATATTGTATATGATATATCATCTCTCTCGATCTATATATATTATTTATATCAATGTATTGAATTAAAAAAATCTTAATGTATATATATATATATATATATATATATATATATATATATATACACACTAGTGTTCATTGTCAATATAGGTATATATTTGTGATTTTTTTTAGGTAACTTAATAATAGGGGTCAACGAAAATTACGCCTACCAAATCCGAATCAGAAATTAATGGAGAGAGCATGGGCGGAGCCACGTGATGCCCCGGGAGGCAAATGCCTTCTCAAATTTTTGAAATCGTATATTTTACCTGCGATATATATATATATATATATATATATATATATATATATATATATATATATATATATATATATATATATATATATATTAGTCGAAAGTTATATTTTTTTCATAACTGCCCCTACAAAGAATTTCTTTAACATCTACCCCTCTTCAGAGAGAGAAAGATTCTCACTTTTTAACGTAGTTATTGTGATTTTGTTTGTTTATTCAAAATTCCTAAATTTGTTGATTTTTCTTTTGCATTTTGCACTCTCGTAGTATTGACTAAGTTAATCCAGCAAAATTATTGTCAATGGTTTGAAGTCCAACCTTTGACTTTTAAGTTATTTTAATGATAAACGGCTTTAAAAAAATATGCAATATATTTATTATTATTATTATTATCTTTCGTAGCTCAGTCATGGTTATTCTTAGTCTTTCTGTGGAAGGAGCAAGGAAAATTGTGTTGAATTTTATGGCATTGTGTAATATATAAATGCTAGCTAAACAAAAGCTTACCATGTACATGTGGTCTTTTATTTGAATTATTAAGAAATTTGGTTATAATATTATCTATAAAATAAAACCTTACATCACCCTGGTCAACATTTGTCGCTACATGTATTTTGTACATACATATTGAATATTAAATATATTAATAATAAATACCAAAAATATTTGAATCATATCCACATCACACATGCGCAAACAGTTATGCATTGAAAAAGAGATTCAAGGTTGAATATGATTCCATAGAAATGTGACCATGAATGATGATCGCTAATTATTTTCCAAAACTGGATATTTTCTTTTGGCCAAACCGGTTCTTATCCAATTGGGTTGGTATAATCACCTTAAGAAATAAAAGCCACATTTGTACCGCACATATAAAACACTAAGAGTTAAGCATTATCTTTACATATATAGGTTGTGTATATACCAATTTATTGGCTAAAAAAAGCTAACAAAAGATTTTGTACTGCAAAGCATATCAAGTTATTTCAGTGGTTCATGCATGGTATAGTGGAAAATGTACGTGACATGGATATACCTGAAATTATCAATGTAAATAGATAGATAGTCATATCTGACCACACATACTTTCTCTTCCTGAATTATAGAGTAAGAAACACTTCCAATATTATATGCATGTTCATGTACATTAATCTAACTTAACACATACCCTTATATAAATATATATAGGCAATTAATATGTAAACTATCCCAACTATCTCCTATAGAACTACTAAATATTGTTGTCACAAAATTTAGCCAGCGCTCATTCGTCACTACGTACGTACAATATACACATAAATAATTTTGAAAAATATAAATAAATAATAGACCCGGCAGGGATGAAATTAATTGTATGGATATATGAGAAATTAAGACAATAAATAAGCCTTATTTGGCTATACATGCATGAATAAATCAACCAGTGTTCAAAGTCGATCGGTCCAATTTAGTTTAGACAGTGAAGCAAGTTGTTCAAAGTCGCTTATTATTTATGAAGAGATGAGACAAAATTAGACAGAGAGCAAATGTTGAATTGAAGAAAACTCCTGGTCCTGCAAAGAAGAAAATATATATATATATGCTAGGCTTCACTTTCATACCCAGATGGAATTATTTGTCTCGTAGCTCACTGATCATATCACAAACTTTTCAACAAAAAAAAAAAAAAAAAAAAAAAAAAAAAAAAAAAACTGGGCCAGAGTTTTCAAGTTGAAATTGAAGGGTAAACTAAACAGTCAAGCATGGAAGGTTGTGAAATAAGCACAGAAAAGAGGGTCTCATTTATTAGCCCTACACTTCGCTAATTATTTGAAACACCCATCCATATCAAGCAATCTCTCACATTACATTACACACACAAGTAAGTCAATGTTTGTTTGCCCTATTGCTTCTCATATGGGGACTCATCACAACCCACCTTGAAAGCGAGTCTTATCTTGACATATTTGCTTCAATGCGTGTTTATTGTGTAGTATTACATACATATACAGTATACATATATATCCCCCCTAATAATAGTGCTATATAGCTACTACCTTACCTAGCTTTCTCTCTCTTTCCCAATTAATACCAGCTCATCATTTTTTTTTTGCAACAATTTATTTGTTTACAATGTTCATCACTATTATTGGTACCTCACTTCTAATCTTTTGAGAAATGACGTTTGAGTCCTTATATATGGTATAAAATGTGAATATCCGTTTCACAAGGCCTATACTCACTCAACACACTTAAGTCATCATATTCACAATCACAAGCATGTTATCAATTATTAGTGTTATCTTCTTCAATTTTATTATTGTAACGACTTGCAACATAAATAAATAAATAAAATAAATGAAACAAGAAAAACTAGCTAGGCTAGCTCTCTCTAATTTCCTCAAAAGGGCCTGTTCAATCGGGCCATAACAAAAAAAAAAAAAAACACTCAAAAACACAATTGGGACAGAATGTGAGAATTGGAGGCCCATTAGAAGTACTGAATTAACCGACAAGTTTAAGACAGCCGGTATGGGATGCCTATGGGCACTATAAGAATCAGAAACGCCAATTACTCCGACTTTCTAACTTATTATCATATTATCAACTAGAGACTTCTTGACAGCTATATCTATAGGTTTCATATATAAACGGAGAGTTGAAAGAGAGACTAAGAAAATGTGAGCTTCAAGGCTGAAATCAAAATCTCTGCCAAAGGCTGAAAAGGGCCATTGGGCCCAGACCAACTAATAAATGGGCCCATTCTTTGCTAAACATGTGTTCCCATTTCTCTCTCGGCTAGCAAAGATGCTGTCTGAATCTTTGTCTTTCTCTGCTTATGTGTAAATACTATTTTCAAATATCTTTATATGTGGATATGCCAAAATTTTGGAAGATTAGTGGTGGTGGTTTCATATGGGAGACTAGGGTTTGGTGAGATTGAAATATAATGAATGTCGATATTACAAATGATTTTTGAATTATGTGGGGTATTGTGATATGTTATGTTATGTGATGTGAGTATTTGTATCGTTTTTTTACATTATTTTATTTGGTAAGTACCTATACTATAGTATCGTCTTCACTAGTTGTTTCGATGCACAACTCAAGTGTGCATTACATTATACATATGATACAAATAATAAGAAGAAAAAAAATGTATATATATATATATATATATATATATATATATATATATATTGCTTGTGTAAATAATCGTTTGCAAATAGTTATCTTTAATGTCAGGGAAGGGAAGAGGACGATATTGAAGAATTTTAAATATAACAGTTAATTTCTTAAATTCTAAAATGGTCAATTTCATTAGAATGTGGAGAACTTTATCCTCTATGATATTCCGACTTAAATACTATTATCAAACTCAATCGAGTTTTGGAACAACTTGCATGAGCAATCATATTATAATAAGATATTCCGAGAAAGGAAGTCTGTGAAAAATGAAGCTTGGCAAAGGTTTAGATGAAATACAAATATCCGACTCGCAACATGAGTAGAAGAGTAAATGTATAGTATAATAGCGGTATCTTTTAAGCTAATTACGTTGAAATGCTATTCCTAAGATTAAAGGTAATATAAAATAATAATACTAAAAAGTTCTTTTACCAGATGTGAAAATATTGTTTTGGTCCAAAAATTGTGTTTCATGATGCAAGTCGTCATAAAATAATGCATTTTGTGATATTTTATTCATAAAATACTCTTAATTTTGGAAGGAAAAAATAATATTTTGATAATTATATATGTTAAATTTAATTATTTTTTATTTATAAAATATGGTAAAAAAAATATTATTGATGTTCATTTCTATAAAATTAAACTCTTCAAAATTATATGTTAGACATATGTCTCCCTATTTTGGTTTCTTTGTAATATTTGGTTTTTTCTTGAAATTTTCTTCAACCCAATGTTATCCACATAGAATAAATGGACTGTATAAACGTTAAGAAAAGCCCATCATGAGCCCAACAGCCATAGATTGCAATGCACAGCAAAGCTCATGACAATTCCCCAAACGGAAATCACTCGGATTTCAACCCAAACAAATTAGATTGGAGCAACATTTTCTTTTCTTTTTGGGTATCTAATAGATGAGCCAATATTCGTGGAACATCCAAAACTTTGGCCAACGTTTGAAAACATGCATAGCCGAGAGAGAGACGTTGAGAGGGAAATCACTACATGCCTTGTACCTCAAGTCACTCGTCCCTCACACGACCTACCTCTCCAACCACTTCATCATCTTCTACTCCAAATGCGGCTTCCTCCAATCGGCTCGCCGGACCTTCGCCGGAACCCTAAATCCCAACGTCTTCACCTTCAATGCCCTCCTCGCGGCCTACACCGCTAACTCCATGACTCACCTCGCACGCCAGCTGTTCGACGAAATTCCCCAACCAGACTCAGTCTCTTACAACACTCTCATCACCTCTTATGCTGGCTCTGGAGACGCCATTGAGGCTCTCCGGCTGTTCTCCGCCATGAGAGGCGCCGGAATTGACGCTGACGACTTCACTCTCTCGGCCGCCATCACGGCCTGCTCCGGCAGTAGCGGTGGCGCCACGGTCCGGCAGCTTCATTCGGTGGCGGTCTCTGGCGGGTTCGATCGATTCCCCTCCGTGAGCAATTCCTTGCTCACTTGCTATGGAAAATCCGGGGAGATTCGAGAGGCAGAGCGGGTTTTTCGGTCCATGCAGGGGTTTGGAAGAGACAACGTGTCGTGGAACGCGATGATCGCGGCTCTTGGGAGGAACCGAGACGGGCTCGGAGCGGCTCGGATGTTTCAGGAGATGGTCCGAACGAGGGGCTCGAGGGTTGTCGATGTGTTCACGCTCGCGAGCCTTTTGACTGCCATGGAGGGTTCGCCGGCCGGGCTTCAGTTTCACGCCAGGGCGATCAAGTCCGGGTTTAATTTGAACGCCCACGTGGGGAGCGGGTTGCTTGACTTGTATTCCAAGTTACCCGGCGGGGCGTTATGGTTCGAGAAGATATTCGAGGAGGCGGTTTCGCCGGATTTGATTATGTGGAACGCGATGATAACGGGCTACTCTCGGAACCCTGACTTCTCCGTGGCGGCAATCGATTGCTTCCTCGAGATGAGACGGGCGGGACATTTTCCGGACGATTCGAGCTTCTCCGGTGCGATCATCGCGTGCTCGAATCTCTCGTCGCCCTCACAAGGGAAGCAGATTCACTCCTTAGCGATCAAATCGGAGATCACGCCGGGGAAGCTCTCGGTGAGCAACGCCCTCGTGACGATGTACTCGAGGTCCGGGAATCTCCGGGACGCGAGGAAGATCTTCGACGGGATGCCCGAGCGCAACGAGGTCACGATGAACTCGATGATCGCGGCGTACGCGCAGCACGGCCTCGGCGCCGAGTCGCTAAGCCTCTTCGACGAGATGGTCCGGGCCGGGATCGGGCCCACGGGCTCGACCTTCGTCTCGGTCCTCTCGGCCTGCGCCCACGCCGGGATGGCCGAGGAGGGTCGAAAGCATTTCGAGTCGATGAAGAGCCGGTTCGGGATCGAGCCGGACGCGATCCACTACTCATGCCTCGTCGATCTCCTGGGCCGGACGGGGAATCTCGACGAGGCCGAGGAGCTCGTCGAGTCCGCATCGTTCGTGCCCTCCTTCGCGGGCTGGGCCGCGTTGCTCGGCGCCTGCAAAAAGCACGGGAAAGTCGAGCTGGCTCTGAAAGTCGCGGACCGGCTCGTTGAGTTCGAGCCCACGAATGCTTTGCCGTATGTGGTTCTCGCGAACATGTACGCTCGGGCCGGGAAATGGGCCGAGGCCGCCGGAGTTAGGCGGGCCATGCGGGCCCGTAGGGTGAGGAAAAAGCCCGGTTGCAGCTGGATCGAGGTGGGGAAGCGGGTACACTATTTCGTGGCCGAGGACAGTTCTCACCCGATGATAAGGGAGATCCACGCTTACTTGGCCGAGATGATGACGAGGATCGGGCGGGTCGGGTACGTTGTGGACCCGAGGTGGGCCCACGTGAAGGAGGACGAGGCGGTGGAGGGAGAGACTGAGGCGAGGCTCGGACACCACAGCGAGAAGCTCGCGGTCGCGTTCGGGCTCATATCAACCGGAGAAGGAGAGCCGATTCTCGTGGTGAAGAATCTCCGGATATGCGGGGATTGCCACAACGCCATCAAGTTTATATCTGCTGTGACCGGAAGAGAAATCACGGTGAGAGACAACCACCGGTTTCATTGCTTCAAAGAAGGGCATTGCTCCTGCGGGGATTTTTGGTGACTGAAAACATTTTTAGGGTTTGTTTATTATTGAATTTGTAACATGTTAAATGTGATTTCTCTCTATAAATTAATTTATTCATCAACATTGAATGGATAAAAAAAAAGTGAGTAGATCACTGGTAAAAAAAAAAGTACTAGGAAACAAAATTCTTAATTTATAATTGGTTCATAAATAGAACTATAATATCAGCCTATACTTTCATGAATCAAATCAAGTAAAACTCAACCGTGAAGAGGTTGAACAGACAATACAGCAGGGGGATACTCTTTTAACTTTTCTCAATAATCAATATAATGAATGACCTAAAAGCCGGGCATTTCTTACACGCCTAATCGACCTGTCTTCGTGTTTTTTTTTCGGTGGCCTTTAATTCACGCAAAAATCGTGAATGAATCGGCACTGTAATTCACAGATTAGTTATAGGACTTGAGGTGAAACAATTGACAGCTTGGCTCGTACAACTTCTTGGACGCAGCCTGTTCAAACTTCTTGATGGCGACTTCGTTTTCTTCCAAGCTTGTTTGGACGAAAAATCGAATCCACCAAGACGAGCTTCTCATTTTGGCCTAAACCCAGAAAAATAAACACCATAAGAACAAACCACATAACTTCCAGGATATACTAATCCATATAACTTCTAAATCTCTAGCCGAACATAAGTCTACTTTAAGAAGTGTAACATGTGGATCCTGTATCCAGCCATGGATAATATCAAGCTACAGATTTTGACATGTTACTTCTTTTGTTTCTTTGATGCTTGGAATTCCGTTCAATTTGTGATATGTTCTGGTTTCATTATGAATTTGATTAGACCTTTGTAATTCAAGACTAACAAAACATGAAAATACAAAGATAGTTGCAAGATTTCAAGAGTGTTGTTCTTACATGATGGACACGTCCCAATTTAACTCAAGAAATACCTGTCTTGTCCCATGCCTCTTTTCTTTTAAGGCCAAGTATTTTATTTTATTTTTGACATCTTAATGCTTAGTGGATTTAACTAACTAGTAATTTCTTATTACAGTTCACTAACAGAATTCCAATTAGAAATTAAAGCTTCCTGTTCCAGACTGGCTTTACAAATCCTTATTAATTTTACCATCTTAAGTCAGATTAGATCGAATTCAACATAACTTATAATCCACTGATGGAATTCCTTTTGCTAGACCGCCTATCAATTGCATATACTCAGTGATGACAACTATTAGCAAAATTCGTATGAACGCGAATCACTATTAGCATAATTTTTAACACTGCTGCATAAAATAAAATAAGTAAATAAATAATGCATCACAATAAGCATATGTCACTTACAGGGCGTCCAAACTTTGAGAGCTCAGGAAGTTTAGCTCTCTGCTTCCCAGGGTAACCTATGTACGAAAATGGATGGAAAACATTAAATTCGTGATTACCAGAACAAAATAACATGCTCGTAGAAATCATAACCCAAACACAGAGTATATAATATAATGCATCTATTGATTTAAACAGATAAGAACAAAGCATGACCCAAATACTACAGCTGAAAGGTGTGTTTTAATTTGTAATTCACTATCAGCAACAGATCCTTTTCCATAGGCTTCTCTAAACTAGCATGTTTGACGATATCAGTTTATAATCTTGGCTTATTCGACTGGTCTATAGAACACATGGTAAACTACCTCCCAATATTATCCAAATAACAATATTAAAAGCAGCGATACCTGGGATGATCTTAGCTATTGCATTCTCATCGGCATAAAAAATTTCAGGGGATTACCTGCAAAGATTACAAGACTCTCAGAGGACACCCTTGCCAATTCTGGGAGGGTCTTGTTGAGATATTTCGGGGAGAGGTAATCCAAAGCTTCTGAGACAATGACCAGAGAGAATGACTTGGATCTGTACGGAAGTGGGAACTTAAGATCGGCGACTCGGACGATGCCTTTTTGCACAAGACTCTTGCAGTTCGCATCAGCATCCTCGATATCGTACGGTTCAATCCCCCATGCCTCGGTTTCCTCTTCCTTCAATAATGAGGAAACCACCGAGCAAGTGTCGGGGCCGACGTGCAAGACTTTTCGCATACTGTCACCGTACGCTTTTTTGAGAAAAGGGATCGCTCTTTGGACTTCGAACGCACAAGAAAAATCGCCTGAAAAATATAATAATGAATCACCACGACTCTTGCTACATAATTTATCTCAAATTGACTCTTGGGATACAACAAATACACAAAAATGGCTAGATCTTCTTCCACCCCATCTTTTTTTTTTTCCAAAACACATTGAGCTTGAGCTGTATATTTCCTTTTAAATGAAAAAACCCAATCATGATAGATGGAAAAGGGCGATTACCTTCAACCCTGCTGACCATTTTATCCCCTTTGAAAACACCTGAAAAAATAATACAAAAACCAGAAGTTTTAACATTGCAATCCCACTGAAAAAAGTCATCGAAATCCAAAGAAACATGGATTTAAGAAAAGAAAATTGCTAAGCATCGACAAATTTAAAAGTGTGCGGACCTGAGCCACTGTAAGCATAGGTGATCAAAAGCACCGCACCCTGTAATTTTAGATCAAACCAACCAAAACTCAGAATTCGATACAATGCACGCCATTTTCATCATCACAAAATAATAATAATCTAAAATTTTATTACCACGACGACGAGACCTATCGACAGCAAAGGAGAAGCCCTAGACTTCGAATTCAACGCCCCGGCGAACGGAAAGTTCCCGGCGCGGCGGTTCTGATTCGTTTGCGGTCTCCTCGAAGACATGCCTACCTCCGAGCTCTGTCAAAATGAAAATGCCAGTTCTTTAACCACTGGAAATGTTATCTTTATCAATGTACCATTAGAAAAAGAAAAGAAAAAAAACTGTTCTAGTCTTCAGGCATTTGCGCAACATTGTTTTTCGAAAAACGAAAACCACAGATCAAAATCTATACCGAATTCTAAGCAGATCGATTCAGATCCAGAACCAAAACAAACAAAATATACGCATATTCTATATAGATGCACACCGACATGTGAATGAATCATATATTATTCAGAAGTACCTGCAAAATCGAGAGAGAGAGAGATTGGATCGTAGATCTGCGAATTTCTAGTTCGCGTATTTTCGTCGTGTAGCTGTGGCTCGAGAAGAGATAATGTGAATGTGAAGAAGTGAAGTGTGGGAACAAAAGAAAGAAGAGTATAAAGAGGTGTTTTTAATTAATAATTTAATATAATATTCTATATATATAATTTGAAAACGGTAAATTATTGGGAAAAAGCGATGTGCGTACGGGGACACAAAGAGCGCGCAAAAGAAACGCGGAATGGAATTCGGTGTCTTAATGATGTGATTTAACCGATCTGTCTGTCGGCGCGGTGACCCTGGGTATTTTCGACTTTTATGTTGTTTTATTGTTTGTTTCTCCATTCTAATCTAATTACGGGAATGTGTCCACCACAATTCTTCATCTTTGCTGATAAATGATCTTTAATTTAATGGATTAATTAAATATTTTTTCCATCGACTCGCAACGACATGTCATCTCAAGTCTGAAAAATAACATCCGTACTCTTGTAATCTTGCATGGGTGAAATCATACTCTTTATGTCAAAATCTACTTGACGACGTTAAAGTAGTGAAGATAAAATGATATTTTTCCTCTCATTCATTCTTTTATTTTATTTATCCTTTTTATTATTGTTTAAAAGAGTATTGCAGGTATGACAAGTTCAGAACGCCGTTCGTTTCTCGTCGGAGGCTCAATGAAGTTATTTGGGGTTTATGAGAAATACTCATCACTTCTCCAAGGATGCTTCCCTGAGAACTTGAGCTTTCGGGGAATTCTTTTGAGCCTTTTTCTTCAATTCCAATTCCATTACTTTCTCATATGTACATACAAAAAACAATAAAACAAAAATTATTCGGATATCAGTCTAAAAACAAAAGTCGGTCTTGATCATGAAAAACTCCATTGAAGCTTTGACTAGAGCAGTTCCAACCGAAATCTTCAAATATCAGTCCAAAAATTTTGTGGGGACTAAAAATGACTCTTTTCTAAAACTTTTATTGGGCTTTTACGAAGCCCAATGGTTGATGGAAGCCCAATCAGTATCTAGCCCACTACGCCTCAAGGTCCAGCTCGGGCCCTGGTTCGGATAAGGATGATGATCCTTTGTCTTCCCAGCGAAGTATCAAGACGAAGTCTCAGTCAAGGCATGTATTCCCGTCACGAATTCCGGATCTAGGACGATTTCCACCAAGTAGCAGACGAAGTCTTCACCACGTGTCTCTGAGGATTTCGTACCTCGCCTAGTCTATAAATTCTCTCCTTCAGAGAGAATTCACACCGACTCTTTACGTACGCGCGACCTATACTTTTAGTCCGCAATTTACGATCAAGTCTGTAATCTTGAGTTCGCTGAGTATATTCTTATTCAGTGACCTCGTTTGTAATCGAAGTCCCTTCAACATAACAGTTCATTTTCTCTTAATTACGTTTAGCCAATTTCATTTATAAAGTCTTTTGAGATCCACTTAAATATAAATCAAATAAACACTTTATTATATAGTTTTCTTCGTGATTATTGAGGGCTCGGTTTCCGACATCGACAAATTTCATCTTTTTTTCCACCACAAAACAAAATATACATAAACCCATTACAAAATCTGGTTCTGGATTGATAAAAATTTACTTGAACAGAGTGAAATAGTTCATCAGATTTGATCTCAAAGCAGAAATCAACTTTTAAGATTATTTTGTCAATGCCAAGAGATCTTATACCATAATTAACCCCAAATTACAACCCATATTATCACCAAAAAAGTTATGAGTATTTCTCATGCCCTCGCGTTGAAGTCAATGAAGTTATTGCGAAAATTGCTTAAGAAATTCGAATCGAGCTTTACGATAATGAGATGAGCGAACAAACTTTGTAGATCGTTAAATATTGTAGATGAATAAATAAATCGAGGGCTTCGACATAGCTTATTCTTTTCCATCGCCATCGCTGTCAGTGGTGGCCGAATCTTTGTTTTCCCACTTGGTCGTTTCTTATTTTTTCGATTGTTCGTTAATGTTTGTTTTAGGGATTGCCGAGAGAGAGAATCAGAAGAGAGATCACTTCAACGAATTGATCATCGAGCTCTCCAATGCTCTTGCTTCGCTCTCTATCTTTTTATGTGAATCTTAAAACATTTATAGTTCAGAATTATAATTATTTGTATGCTTAGATTGTGACATGATTTTGATTTGTTAGATCTAAAGCAGGACAACGATGGTGATGGAAGAGTGAGAAAAAATTAATTTTTTTGCCTTTAGTTGTTTATTAATGTTTTATTGTATTTTTTTATATATGGGAATTTAGGTGATATCACATATTAGTGGGTCAAATGACCAAACCGTTGACTAAATATTGGATGACCGTTAATAAAAGTTAACAGAAGGGGCACAATATGATCAGTGCAGGATTACAAGGACATAGATGCTATTTTTCAAACTTGAGGGGCTACGTCGTTACGCGTGCAATAGTGGGGGGGGGGGGGGGGGGGGGCACTATATATATTATTATATATAAAAAAGATTTCTGACTGTATGCTAGTCAGATTATGAAAAGTTTTATATAATGATAATTTTGATCATTAGATTGTTGCTTGAGAGTAATTACTTACTGCATTTTTGTTTTATAATTGCCACAAAACAAATATGTACTCTATTTTCAAACTTTTCCACGTAAGATTTACTTGTTGTCTTTATCAAGAAAATATACAAGTTAATATTGCAATGAGAAATTTCATTTTGTAAACTTCAAAAGTGGAGAAATATTAAAGCTAGATTTTTTAATTGAATAATACTTGAAATTGAATTTTTAACTCAAAATCGAACAAAAATGCCTCTTAAACTCATTTAACTATTTTTCTCTCATTATCTCTCTAATTTAACCCAAAGGAGAGAATATGTAATTTATCCAAATTTAATATTTGTAGGCATTCTTGATTTTGTTATAAAGTGATAACTTGGTTTCTAACTATATATATATATATATATATATATATATATATATATATATATATTTTATAAAAAGATTTCTGACTATATACTAGTCAGATTATGAAAAGTATTATATAATGATAATTTTGATCATTAGATTATTGCTTGAGAGTAATTACTTACTACATTTTTGTTTTATAATTGCCACAAAACAAATATGTACTCTATTTTCAAACTTTTCCACGTAAGATTTACTTGTTGTCTTTATCAAGAAAATATACAAGTTAATATTGCAATGAGAAATTTCATTTTGTAGACTTCAAAAGTGGAGAAATATTAAAGCTAGATTTCTTAATTGAATAATACTTGAAACTGAACTTTTAACCCAAAATCGAACAAAAATACCCCTTAAACTCATTTAACTATCTTTCTCTCATTATCTCTCTAATTTTTCTAATTTCCTCTACTCTTTCTCTCTCCATAGCTCTCATTTATGATGATTTCGAAGATTTACAATGAACTTTATAGTTTTTGGGCATTTTGAGTGGTGAAAGTCAAATTTATGCAAAATTTGTCTACCGTAAACCGTTAGAATCGTATCTCGTCGAAATCGGGTGTGAGAAAGTCCGAGTGAGTGAAATGAACAAAGAGGTATGAGATGAATTTATTTGATTTGAGGGGTATTTTTGTCCAATTTTGAATCAAAACTCTAATTTTAGATATTTTCCAACTAAAATGTTTAACTTCAATATTTCTCCACTTTGAAATTAATTACTTACTATTGATAGACATTAATCAAGTGACTAATATGTACATAACATATTTTCGATAAAAGAAAGGAAAAATGGTATGAACTAGCCAATCCCAAACTATTACTTTTGCAAAATAGCCATAGTTTCATTTGTTTGGTAAAATAGCCATCTCTCAAAAACTTTAATCCAGGATTGAATCAGACTTAGGGTACCCGCGCTTCCACGCCCGCCCCGTGCGGCTGTAGAACTCCTCCGCCCCGCCGAACGCCTCGAGGTCCTCCACGATCTCGCGCTTCGTCCCCGGGTCCATCGCCAGCGTGTCGAAGCTCGCCGGGTGCTGGAACGCCATGTGGCTCCAGTAGGCCCCGCCCCCGCCGTTGGTGTAGAGCCGCCGCTGCCGGTTGCGCGCCCTGAAGGCGATCCGGTTCCGCCGCCGCCGTCGGAGCGATCGGGAACATCGCGAGCATCGAGGACGCAAGAATCGCGTCGCCGAAGAAGGAGATGTTTCGGTTCTGCTTCAGATCCTCGTTTCGGTTCTGCTTCAGATCTGTTGGATTTCCAGATTGTCATTAAATTTAATCCTGCCTCGATTAATTTTAATCCAGTCATCATAAACCTTACATTCTGTCTTTATAGTTCGTTGAGATTAAATTTAATCCAACCTAGATTAAGTTGGCTAGTTTGCTTATAATTGACAAACGATGACTATTTTGCAAAAGCTTAAATTCTATTTGGCTATATAGCCGCTTCACCCTAAAACAAAAATATACATAACATAAGTGAAGCCCAAGCAATTACCAATTGATATTGTAATTTTACAGCTGGCTTAATCATAAAAAAAAATATTAATCCAAAAACGGAAACTGTGGAAAATACTCAATATAATATGAAAGTATAAACGCGTGTTGTTTTTTTTTTTTTTTTTGAAGGCGTATAAACGCGTGTTGTTGCACGGTGTTACTAATACTGTGTAAAACAAAAAAGGAAACTAAAAAAATGTAGAAATGAGTTTATAACGGTCACTAATGAGAAGGGTTATAAAAAACGGAAACCTCATTCTATTCTTCTTCTATTTCCCTCTCTTCAGTTTTATGGCAATTTAGGGTAATTGAATGGCGATCTAGGGTTTATTCGCCGCCGTCCCTGCTCGCTCACAGCCTGTCCCTCTGTGACTCGTCGCCAAACCCCGACGCCGTCGCAGGGCCGATCGCCATCGCCGACCTCGGCAAAAAGAATCTCGCCGGTAATGGGTTTTCAATCATATGCAGAGCCAGGATTTGGTGGTGTCGATGAGCGGCGTTGTCCGCGAGGCCGAGTCGCACCACCGCCAGGTCTCAACCCGTTCCGGCTGGTTGATCGGAGAGATTTTGCCGGGGCTCCGGTGATGGAGACGCCTCAGAACCGAGCGGCGGTGATCGGGCTAAAAGCGCAGGTGGAGAACGCGATTCGCTGTGGAAAGAAATAAGTCCCGTCGCGTCCCTCAAAGAACGAGTATAAACCCTAGAAAGCCAAACGAAAACCCTAGAAAGTTAACATTCTCTCTCTGATTCCGTTTTCTTGGGGTTTCTGTTCGCGGGGCAGTCACGACGCCGTCGCCGGAATCTTGCGGCCGATTGTCAACGCCGTCCCTCTCAGAAGCTCGTGCTAGTGCGGATCGTCCGTAGAGCCTATGATTGGGATCGGTGCCGGTTAAGCCAACAGAACCATGGCGGTGGGTGAATAAGAGAGACTAGGTACGACCACACGGTGATCGAATCATCATTCTTGAACAAAGGAAGCTGTAAACAAATGGGTAGTTCTCTCTATTTCGTTTTTCTTTTTCCTTTTTTCCCTGTTTTGTATTTATTTCTAACCCAATATATCTTCACACAGGCTTTGCGAGAAAGGTTTGATTCATTCGGCTCCTTCTTTGGCTAGGGAGATCGTCACTCTTTGCAAGATAGGTCTGATCGAGAGAGCCAGTCATAAGACCACCGTTGTATGTGAACATCTCTTGTTTTACTTACTGATTTTTAAAAGTGGCGTTATTATAAATTTTTCCTCAAGGGAATACGAACAACACTAGCAGATGAGCTAATCGTCGTGTCAGTACTAGCAGTGATGTAAGAGCAAATATTTGTATGCATATTTCTCATATATAATGGACTTGAACAGTTAAGGGACATACCAATGACTTCACAGTTAAGGGTATGAATTTAGAATAATTGATGTTTTTTTAATTACTATATTATCTATATAAATAGATGGGATAGTGAAGAAAATGAATAAATTTGTTTTGGGAGAGAGCGAAGTAGAGCCTGTAATAAACAGATTTGTTCTAAATCTAATGATTATTCCATTGTTAAATAGATATTTTGTAAGAAATTTATGTTGGAAATGGCTCATTAATTCTTTTGTTTTATAGTTTTTTATATATGTTATAATGCTATTTTTACTTGTGTGCTCAATTTTACTTGTTCTGACTACCACGCTGTTTGCATAGGAAGTAGTTTTACCTTCTTTCTATGGTATTGCAAATTATGGCGATATACCCTAGGATAAAGGAAGCCAAGCGCTTTCAAATGGGCCGCCGAGAATCTACTCTCAATACTCTTTCAGGTATTCAACACCTACAATAAGCTTTATTGATTTGACAGAATTAACTTGATTGTGATGTGGTAGCTTTGCAAAAACTCCTTTGATCTAGTGTGTGTTTTCAGGCTTTTGATGTGGTTACTTGACTGTCATCTATGGTTTCCTCTGTGTGTGTTTTCAGGCTTGTGATGTGGTTACTTGACCGTCATCTGTGGTTGTCTCTGTGTGTGTCTTCACTGAGAGCTTCCACGGGAACCCTCCTCCGCCTTGCCCATCATAGAAAGGGTTGGAGGAATATCAGGTTTACCCCCCTTGTTTTGTTTCTTGCAGCGCAAGTATTTTTTTTTCCCGGCGTTTTATTCTTTTTTTTTTTCACTGTGCAGTCTGCGAGCGATTCTAGCTCAAGAGTGGTTTAGCAATGGGGTTAAAGAAGAGGATGACAACAAATATGATTGTGGTGATGATCAGACCTCCAAGGTGTGAATTTATGAAGTAAAATAACTATTTTGGAAAATTATTTTGAATTTACGGCTTATAACCGGTGTCGACCCCAGTCGGAAGCTTGGTGTGTTCGAGTTCGTATTGTCAATCTGCTATGGAACAACTCGCTCAGGTTTGGTTAATTATAAAAAGCATGAGAAATATTAAAAAAAAACATCAATTCCATAAGACTTCACAAAGAACCCAAACATCTTTTGGCATTACTATTTTTTTTTTCTTCGAAGAAACCTGAATAAAACTAAAAAGAAATAGAGGGAGAAAGAAAGCTTTGGCTAGGACCGAAGCAAACCCGAATCTGCCATGATTGCATCTCCTCTTAGCAACCGTTTATGCAACCCTGAATTGGCCATAGTTCGACACTCAAAAAAACAGTTACCACTTCCAAACTTTGCATATTGAAGGTATGTGTGATTTTTTAAGAAAATATCAGTCATTGGTTTTCCTTTCCTTTTCTTTATTAATTTATTTTTTAAAGTGCGATATGGATTGTCATCTTTGATGCTGAGCTTGGAGTTTGGTCGGAAAGCCATAGCGTCAACGGAGATGACAGGTCAGTCGAAGGAGCTCCATCATCTGCAGACCTGGACGGACTCCGGAGTTTGGGCCATCATAATCATCATTTCCGTAATCTTGGAGGAAGTCCTTCACAAGCTCGATGCTGTAAGTCCTTGTTGTGTTTCTTTTTTATGCTGAAAAGTGATTAGGGTTTTGGTCTCTGTTTTTTTACCATTTTAAAAGGAAATTTGGTTTGCTCTATGTCTTTGATATTCTTACAAAGAGTAGAGTTGACTAATTTTTACAGTAATCGAAAAAAAAAGAAAGTAAGTCTGATTTAAATAACCTCATTTTGCTGTCTTGGGTTACATGGTTTTACTCTATAGGCCTATAAAATTGAACTGGCTGATGGGTTTTGGTTATATTTAAGTTTTTTTTAATCATTTCTCGAGTTGATTGTCAAACTAAATGAAAATATTTAATCTCCATCTCGCTTCTCGTGCTCTTTCAGGTTGGAAGGTCAAGGTCATGGAAACGCAGACATTTCTCAGGTACAGAATCGCTATATCTCGCTTACTTAATTCCCCTCTAATACCCATTTTTGACCGTTTTCAATTCTCGCTTTTTAAAGTCCATGAATGGCGGGGATAATAAACAGGCCGAGATTTGGCAATACTTCAAAGAAGCTCAGCAGAGTAAGTCCCTATGCAAATGGATCCGCAATTTGAGTACTCGATTTTTTTTTGTGTGTTGATTAATGGTGGTTTATTTGGTGTTGATGATTAGACATTATGTACTTGAACAAACAACGCGTAAAGGCCGTGGATGAGCTCAACAGAGTCAGTGAAGAGAACCACTCGCTTCGGGAAACTGTAAGCCGGCTTGAGGCCGAGAAAAAGCTAGCTCGTTTCGGGGAAGGTAACTTTTGCTCCGGCCCTCGTTTTTGTTGAATAGAGCTTAGTTTATTAATTCTGTGGCTGTTCCATAATTTACAAAAATTTATAAGGTCGGTTTTGAGATATGTATAAAGCTAAATGTATAAGGTAACTTTTCGGGGAATTTTGATTTTTGTGGTGTCTGATGAGTCTCTTCATTTATGTATCGCTTTGATCAAATGATATACAATTTTTTTCTACACTTGGGCAATGTTGTTTGGCTGAATTGAGTCGAGTCTATGTAGAAAGTCAGACGCTGTGTTGGGAATTACTGCTTCGAATAGACTCGCTGGTTCTGACGGGAATGATTGGCAACTCCGAATCGTCCGATTTGAGGAGGCTGATCATGGATTGTAGAGTTGGTCTACACGATGTTTTTTCCGGCGTTCGTGAAGGGAACGATGTCGAGTTTCTAGAAGCACTCCGTCGGTTCTTGGACAGAAGCAAAAGGTACACACATTTTTTTTTTCTAGATGTTTAATTGGATTTCGGACCCGGAGTGTCACATTCTTTTGATCATGAAAGATTCTCTTTGGCATCAAATGATTTTAGAAAGTATCATATTTCATGGATGGAATTTTATACATTAATGAACTAATATTATTGCCTTGATGAATCGTACGCTAAAATATCTCTTTTCATGCTTTCCTTCCCCGGTTCTATTAATAATTTTTATTTTTATTCTCGACCCAGAAATGCATTCCATGTTGTCCACATATGCACTGAAATGGAACCATTGGTTTCTGTTGGATGTTTGGGATCTTATGTGACGGGATTATCGCGAGCCTTGCAGAGAAAGGGTCATCTCGTGGAGGTTATATTACCCAAGTAATCAACATACTTTTTTATTTTTATTTTTATTTTTTAATCTTGTTCTTTAAGTGTCTTTGGTGCAGTAGATATCCAAATTTGGCCGGATACATGATCTAGGATTATTTTATTATATTTTTGATAGATTTTTTTAAAAATTTATTCGCAATGACTTTGCACTGGACATAGGTATGAGAGCCTGGACCTAGAAGCAATTCAAGGGCTGCGTGAAATCGATGCGGATTCTTATTCATACTTTAATGGCCAATTACATGAGAACAGAATTTGGAATGGGTTGGTAGAGCTCATTTTTTTTCTTCTCATGGGACATTGTAAGAAACTATGTTTTAAACACCTACTTTTTTTTTATTTGTTTTGTTTTTTGCAGTGTTGTTAGTGGTATCGGAGTTACTTTAATTGAACCACGGCTTTACTCTTCCTTCTTCAACCGTGAGCTGATATACGGCTACTCGGACGACTTCGAACGGTTAGAAATAAAACTATTTCGGGTTTATTCTTAGTTCCCCTAAGTCATTGATATTTTTCACGTCGATGATCACAATCATACCAACATTTTAACTTTTTATTGTTAAAACCGCCTTTTATGATTCTCAGATTTTCCTATTTTTCGCGTGCTTCTTTGGATTACATATTGAAATCCGGAAAACGGCCCGATGTATTACACATCCACAATTGGGAGACCGCTATCGCTGGACCACTCTTCTGGGATGTCTTTGAAAAGCAGGTTTACCTTTATTAACACAAATGAAGAACTAACGACTTGGATATCAGTTTTTTATTTCTTGTAACTTTAGATATCAGCTTTAAAAATGTTATGATTAAGCTTGTGAGCAATTGAAAGGTTAGATGTGTAAAAGAGTGAAGAGCGGTAGATTAATAGATTGGACGATGAATCCATGAAGAGGTTCATTAGATCCGTTGCTCTCTTTAGTTAAAAAGTTACGGTCTGTGAATGTGATCGGGTTATACAATTACTTGACTAGTTCACATGGAAATGCCAATAAAGACTTTAAGCGAGAATGAGCAACTATTTCTCTAGATCATCTTTCAGTTAATAATCCTATATGGAAATTTAAGTTCATGTAAAGGCTATTTATTTTTAAATTTTTTTTATGTCAGATTTTGACGTAAAGCTATTTTATTAGAGAAGCTCTCTCAGTTTTACTTCTGTTCCATATGCGATCTTCAATTCCAACAAATGATCCTTTTAGAAGTGTAATTTTTCTTCGATGATTGTTCGTTCCTTAATTAGTATTTTTCTTTATTTATTTATTTTTTAAAGTGCGATATGGATTGTCATCTTTGATGCTGAGCTTGGAGTTTGGTCGGAAAGCCATAGCGGCAACGGAGATGACAGGTCAGTCGAAGGAGCTCGATCATATGCAGACCTGGACGGACTCCTCTTAGCAACCGTTTATGCAACCCTGAATTGGCCAAAGTTCGACACTCAAAAAACAGTTACCACTTCCAAACTTTGAATATTGAAGGTACGTGTGATTTTTTTAAAAAATATCAGTCATTGGTTTTCCTTTTCTTTATTATTTAATTTAATTTTTTTTTAAGTGCGTTATGGATTGTCATCTTTGATGCTGAGCTTGGAGTTTGGTTGGAAAGCCATAGCGGCAACGAAGATGACAGGTAAGTCGAAGGAGCTCGATCATATGCAGACCTGGACGGACTCCGGAGTTTGGGCCATCATAATCATCATCTTCGTAATCTTGGTGGAAGTCCTTCACAAGCTCGGTGCTGTAAGTCCTTGTTGTGTTTCTTTTTTATGCTGAAAAGTGATTAGGGTTTTGGTCTCTGTTTTTTTTACCATTTTAAAAAGGAAATTTGGTTTGCTCTATGTGTTTGATATTCTTACAAAGATTGATTTGACTAATTTTTACAGTGATCGCAAAAAAAGAAAAGAAAAAAGAAAGTCAGTCTGATATAAATAACCTCATTTTGCTGTCTTGGGTTACATGGTTTTACTCTATAGGCCTATAAAATTGAACTGGGTGATGGCTTTTGGTTATATTTCAGTTTTTTTTAATCATTTCTTGAGTTGATTGTCGAACTAAATGAAAATATTAAATTTCAGTGGTGCGCTGAAAGGCCCGAGAGAGCTCTGTTTGAAGCTCTTGAGAAGGTCAAACCCGGTAGATTTTACTGAGTTCGGCTCTCTTTTTTCAGAGCTTATATTGAGTTATGTAAAATCTGAAATTGTAATTTTGGGTATGTTGATTTCACAGAGCCTGATGATTCTGGGCTTCATTTCGCTGCTCTTGACTCAGTCAGACCCACATTGCCAAAATATGTATCGGAGACCATGTTGCCGTGTTCTGTCAAAGAAATGAAACCAAGGGAAGAAGAACACGGGAGAAAACTCTTGTGGGTTTGAGCGCCAATATTTAGCTTTCGGCGGCTACGCTACTATTTAAAAAACGTAAGTCTCTACCATTTTATTTAAGAAACTAACACACGCTCATGATATTGATAAAGAAAATTGTAATATATGGGGAACTTGAATGCTGTATTAGGATTCTTCACTTTTGTCTGTTACATTCCCTCTCTGACTTAAAAACAATACTAATGAAGATTTTTTTCCGTTGGTGTCACAGATGGTTCATTTTTATTTTTATTTTTATTTATTTCTTATATTTATTTACTATAATTTAGCAGACAACAAATTTTTGGGAGGTAAGTGACCGTGGTTCTGTTTTCTCAGATTCATGGATGGAATAAATGGTAGCAGGAAACATCTACTCATTACTTATAAATTTACGGTGATGATCAGACCTCCAAGGTGTGAATTTATGAAGTAAAATAACTATTTTGGAAAATTATTTTGAATTTATGGCTTCTAACCGGTGCGATATGGATTGTCATCGTTGTTGCTGAGGTTGGAGTTTGGTCGGAAAGCCATAGTGGCAACGGTGATGACAGGTTAGTCGAAGGAGCTCGATCATCTGCAGACCAGGACGGTCTCCGGAGTTTGGAGGAAGTCCTTCACTTCACAAGCTCGGTGCTGTAAGTCCTTGTTGTGTTTCTTTTATGCTGATAAGTGATTAGGGTTTTGGTCTGTGTTTTTTTACCATTTTAAAAGGACATTTGGTTTGCTCTATGTGTTTGATGTTTTTACAAATAGTAGAGTTGACTAATTTTTACAGTAATTACAAAAAAAATTGTAAATCTTATGTAAATAACCTCGTTTTGCTGTCTTGGATTACATGATTTTACTATATAGGCCTACAGAATTGAACTGGCATCAGGGTTCTGGGTTTTTTTTAAAAAAAAAAAAAAAAAAATCATTTCTTGAGTTGATTGTCAAACTATATGAAAACATTTCATTTCAGTGGTGCACTGAAAGGCCCGAGAGAGCTCTGTTTGAAGCTCTTGAGAAGGTCAAACCAGGTAAATTCTGGTTTTTTTTCATTTACTGAGTTCTAATCTTTTTTTCAGAGCTGACATTGAGTTATGTGAATTCTGAAAGTGTAATTTTGGGTGTGTTGATTTCGCAGAGCCTGATGACTCAGTCAGACCCACATTGCCAAAATATGTAGCAAAGACCATGTTGGCGTGTTCTGTGAAAGAAATGAAACTGAGGGACGATGAACACGGGTGAAAACTCTCGTGGTTTGAGCGTCAATCTTTAGCTTTCGGTGGCTATGCTACTATAAAAAAAACGTAAGTCTCTATTATTTTATTTTATTTTATTTATTTATTTATGAAACCAACACACGTTCATGATATTGATGAAAAAAACTTGTAATATCGGGGTAACTTGAACGGGTCTATTAGGATTCGTCACTTCTGTCTGTTACATTCCCTCTCTGACTTAAAAACAATATTAATAAAGATTTTTTCCGTTGGTGTAACTTATGGTTAATCTTTATTTTTATTTTTTATATTTTCCTTATATTTATTTACTATGAATTTAGCAGACAACAAATATTTGTGTAAAAATGAGAAATAAGTGACCGTGGTTCTGTTTTCTCAGATTCGTGGATGGAATAAATAGGAGCAGGAAACATCTACTCGTTGATTATAAATTTACGGATGGTGAGTCGTCCAATCCGATGCTCTCTGATATATATTTTTTAAAGTTTCCTTATAAAGTGCAGTGTCGTTCTTGTTATAACAAACACATATAAATCAATATAGATCCTTCATGAGTCCGGCTTACTCATGAGACGCATTTGTGAGAGCACATGCAAGTTTCTGGACCAGAATTCCCGTCTTCTTCTACATTGTGAGAAATTTTAACTAAGTTCGTTGATTCCATATTTTTTTTTGTTTGACAAAGAAAAATAACTACATAAATTGCGTGTTGACTTGATATATAATGCAAGGCACTGGATTACTGTTTCAAAAAAAAAAAGTACAATTTTATTTTCCATTGTAGGAGATGGAAGGAGCTTCAAGCTTAAGTTAGGATTAGGGTTCGGGAAAAGGGAATTAGAGTTTTATTAGGTTTTTTTTTTAAAACTGTGATCGGCGAGAGAGCATGATAAATTCTTCTAATTCGTTGCTGAAATTCGTCTATAATTATCAACTCATTCGATAGTCCTCATATATTTCTTAAATTCGTCGTTTTTCATTTTCAATTTCTGAAACGAACGATTTGGTATTATGTCGTTTCTCAAGATTGTCTATTTTTATTTATTTTCTGAAACGAAGGATGTCGTTTTGTAGGATTGTCGTTATTTAGACAATGTCGTTTTGTAGGATTGTTGTTTTTGGACAATGTCGTTTTGAAGGATTGTCGTTTTTTAGGATTGTCGTTTTGTAGGATTGTCGTTTTTTTGACAATGTCGTTTTGTAGGATTGTCGTTTTTGTGGACTGTCCTTTTCTAGGACTGTCGTTTTTTATTTTCTGAAACGAACGATGTCGTTTTTTGATATTTTGTCCAGGATTGTCGTTTTTTTAATCGAAATATCACGTATTTATGAAATAGGACCGTATGCAGCGTAGAAAAAAAAAATAGTAGTTTGGGTGGGTTAGTTGGGACAAAATAATTGGGCAAAATAAAATTCTGCTAAAGACAAAATGATAAATTCGATGATGATTCAAGATTTCGGTTCGATCATATGGATTGCTATGTCCTCTCCTGTTCGTTATGCGTTGATAGGTTTCGGATTCGAGTCTCTGATTTTTGGGGTTCATTGATTTGGGATTGTTAGAAATCTTGGGGTTTTTGAAGAAAAAAGAAATATAATTAAAAATACTAACATTGTCTGAGAAGAATACTTGATTTGAGCAAATATCTAAAAAAATGCTGAGAGCAGCAATCTCTCTAACGAGGTCGTCTCTCTACCGAGCTTCGATTTCTCTCTCGCCGGCGAGAATTAGGGTTCCGGCAGAGCCGTATTCCCAGGACGCGAGCTCCGGCGATGACGCTGCGACGCTTCTGGTGGTCCAGCCTCGACTCCGCCCTGATTCGTTGCTTCAGGCCAAGCTTGACGAAGCTGTTTGCCTCGCCGACTCTCTCGGCGAAATCCGCGAAGAGTACTTCGACCATGTCGTCGCCGCCGAGAAGAAGGTTCCTGAGCACATAGTCGTTCAAAACCCCTCCGCCAGAGGTCATAGGGCTCACGCTGGTTAGCTTCTTCAACTCTCTCTCTCTCTCTCTGTGCTTTAAGCCGATATTTTTTTTTTTTCATTTCTGAATGAATGTATGTTTGTGCAGATACGTATTTTGGTGGAGGGACAGTGGAAAATGTTAAAATCCACCTAAATCATGTCGAATCAAAGGCATAAACTTATTTCGTTTTGTATACAAGATTGACGTTAGAGAGCAGTATTGATTAACGTGTTACTGATATGTGATAATACAAACCAGGGTGATGAAGTTGATGCTGTTTTCGTGAATGCAATGCTGAGCGGGGTTCAGCAGAGGAATTTGGAGGTAAATTCGTTTGGCTTTCTTGACAAAGGTTCTCAATTGTGACTTTTTTTATTTTATTTTATTTATTTATTTTTAATTCGGCTTCCGAAACAATGCAGAGATTGTGGGGAAAGCCAGTGCTGGACAGGGTCGGTCTCATAATCGAGATATTCCATGCTCACGCCAGCACAAAAGAAGGGAAGTTACAGGTGCGCAGTTTCGACCTTGATTTGGAATAGTTGCTGATCGATTTCCGAGTTCATGGGATGAGTTATTTTATTGAAGGGGCTAGCTTTTTACAGGCCGAATTGGCAGCTCTAATGTATAAGAAGACCAGACTTGTTCGTGTACGAGGCGATGATGGGAAGCTTACTTTCGGGGCTGGCGGAGATACTGAAGTTGTTAGCGCTCGGGGGTAATGTGTTGGTTAGTTCGTATGCTGTGAAAAAAAATTGATTCAGAACATTACTTCTAGCTTTCTAATGTACCGACGTGCTTTTGAAAGTCTGTTGTGCGTTTTAGATTGCTATAGATTTATGACCCATCTGTATTTGACTTCAGGAGAGGAAGTGGTGGACGTGGATTTATTGGCGGTGCCGGTGAAACCGAAATTAATCTTCAACGTCGAAGGTCCGGTTCACAATCGGTGTTTTTGTATAATTGTATCATAGTGAGTGACTTGGAACTAACTTCAAGCTATACCCTGTGTAGTTTAGGCTCTTGTGGGAACTAACTTCAGTTTGTTAAGCTTGACTCTTGTGTCAGATGATGACTATACTTCACGGATTTAGATTTTATAGATATAATATACTTCTATGATATATGATATCTTTATCTTATAATCTTGTTTTTATAGGTTAAGGATAGAGTTACCATTTGTTTATTTGGACATGTGATTCACATCTTCTTTTCTCGGATTACTCATTTACTGTATCATTACGTTTGTGGAACTTCTTATCTTAATTATCGAGTGTCGTCTCAGAATTTCAGACCGGCGAAAAATTTTGACGGCACAAATCGAAGAGGTTCGTCGCACTAGAGCTGTGCAGCGGGCTTCACGGAAAAGAACTGGAGGCTCACAAGGACAAAGCTTACCCACTGTAGCTATTGTTGGCTATACCAACGCTGTACGTTATCAACACTTCTTTTTCTTCAGATTTAGATTGTAAGTTCAATTGAACTGCTAGAACACGACCCAGCTTCTGTTGATTTTCAGACAAGATCACATTTGCTTCCCGTTAGTTTTTAATTATTTATTGATTTGGTAACTCTGATCTTGCTGTAACAGGGAAAATCTACATTGGTTAGTGCACTCTCAGACAGTCCTCTATTTAGTGATTCTCGGTAATTTATCCATTTTTATTACTACGTTCCTTCCCAGGGTCAAAGAGTTATGCATACTAAGTCATGATATTCCTTCCTATTTTTTGTTTTGTTTTGGTGTAGACTCTTCGCAACTGTGGATCCTAGATTAAGAAATGTTGTTCTTCCATCGGGGTAAGAAATGGTCTATGTTTGAGCCGTGTAATGTGCTTGAATTTGAAGAATGAATTTTTTGACTTATCTTTGCCAATTTTTTCTCTTATCCAGAAGGAAAGTCCTCCTGAGTGATACAGTGGGATTCATTTCGGATTTGCCAGTGCAGGTATGTTGTTGTTATAGCGTTAAACAATAAACAACTCTATTCTTTGCCGATTTCGTGACACTCTTCTTCACCTTCTTCATTACGAACACAATGTTGAATCTATTTTTGCAGCTAGTGGAAGCGTTTCATGCAACTCTGGAAGAAGTAGTGGAAGCCGATCTGCTTGTGGTAAGCTCACCCAGCTCTTTAATTTCTTTCTATATATTGACTTCCACGGCAAAAAAAATCGTTAATTGTGAGGTATGAGCTCACAAAGTAGAGAGAGATCTCGATAAATTGAAATTAATCTAATTTAAAAACTTCAGTAACAGATTACTTATTGAATTTCATTCTATTACGTTGTACTGAAAAGCAACGTGGGTGACAAGTTTATGAAATATATCAATAAAGTTGAAAATGAACCAATTTGAGGAATTTTTTTCACTATATTTTCTGTCATAACAGCATGTGTTAGACTCCACTGCCCCAAATCTCGAAGAGCACCGCTCAACCGTTCTCGGCGTTCTAGAGCAAATCGGAGTTCCAAAAGAGAAGGTCAATAATATGGTCGAAGTTTGGAATAAGGTAATGATATTTCAAGCCTCTGCTTCATACTTGTAGTTTTTTTTTTTTTTTTTTTTTTTTTTTTTTTTTTTTCTTTTGCAAAAGCAAATTCAGATCATCTGCGAAATGCTCAGATTGATGTTCAAGATTCATTTATCGATGGTGAGAATAGCCATATCTCCGAAGAAGACGAAGCTGACACCATTGATGGTGAAGACGATCTCGAGTCCATTGGCAATGGTGATCAAGAAAATGACGGGTCTCCGGAGAAAAAGTCGATGCAGTTCGATGCACAGTCCGGCGAATTTGAGCCTGTTGAGTGGTCCGATCAGGAAGATCACCATAACCATCAAATCAACGACGATGGTTCTTCCGTTTTGGAGAAGAGCGCCACGAACGAGCCACACAGAGAGTGGTCAAAGGGCGTGGATTGTTCTCGAGATCCGGATGTGAAAACATCGGCCTTGAAGAGGACTGGTTTGCAGGAGCTGCTTGAGCTCATCGACCGGAAGTTGAAGCCTGAAAATGTTGTCGAAAGGACCGACTTTGACAGAAAATGGAGACCTCCACGAGAAGGAGAAGATGGGACCGGAGTTGCGATTTGAGGTTGAATTAGAGGGTTCCTGAAAGAAAAGCCCATGGATTCTCCACCAAACAAAGCCTTTAGTTTTTTCAAGTTTTGTCTTGGATAAAAATAGTCGTCCTGAAAGTTGAAAATTGAATTTTTTACGCAAAAACTCCCCCATGTAGTTGTATTTCTTTTAAAAATTGAAAAAATGCAAGTAATTTTGTTTCGGACAAAATATATAATGACACAAGTGTTATGGTGTAAATTTTTCAAAGATAATTTTGATAGAATAAGACATCTTTTTTTTTTTTTTTTTTTTTTTTTGGTAATAACATACTAAATTAAGTTTTATCCCCAAATATTATAACTTCTAAAAAACGGATATTTTGCTTTGCACAAAAATATATTGTAGATAATTTATCACTAAATTGAGTTTTTATCCCGAAAGATCAAGATTTTAAAAACGTTGCTCTATAAAAGACTAGTATATTAAAGAGAAATTGTTTTATTTGTCACTTTTTTGATAACTTTTTTCCACATTCCACTAAAACCTTAATTTGTCTCGAAATGCCACCATGACAAGAGTAAAAAGTCAAGTTTGCCCTTCACTATCTATTTTCTTTACAAATTGGCATCTATGTTTACTCAGCCATTTTCTCGTCCAGTACATCTAGGTCTCAGTCTCTCTCTCTCTCTTCCAGTCCATCTCTTCTCTGTCTCTCTCTCTCCCCCATTTCGTCTAAGCTCTCTCGTCCAGATCTTCTCTCTCTCTCTCTCTCCCCCACTCTCCCCCATCTCGTCCAAACTGAGAAAACTCGTGAACACAGCTCAAAAAAGTCGTCGGAGGAGCTCAGTTATCGTCGGAGGAGCATTCCGAATGTCAGCCCAAAAAAAGAGAAGTTGCAATCCACGAAATAAAACCCTAGGTTCGTTTTTTTTTTTTTTCATTTTCCGGTTATGAAAAAGCTTTTCGTCTTGAAATAATGAAATTTTTGTTGTTTAAAAGCATGAGTTTGTTATGAGTATGTTATGTGATTTTTCAAGATGACGTTCATTATTTGTTGACATATATGTCAACAATGTTGACATCGGATGTCTTCAATGTTGACATCTATGTCTAATGTCAACATTGTAGACACATATGTCTTCAATGTTGACATCTGTGTCTGATGTCAACATTGACACATATGTCTACAATGTTGACATCAGATGTCAACATTGTAGACATAGATGTCAACAATTTATTGTTTTTTTTATTCTCATATCATTTCCTTATCTGTTAATCTTTATTTTCAGGGTTGGTCGAGATTTGTTCCCGAAGGAAACATTGTTGACCATAATTTCAGTTTCTTTGGATCCCTCGAGGAAGCTGCGGATATGAACGATATGATCAGTGCAGGATTACAAGGACACGTACGCTATTTTTCAAACTTGAGGGGTTATGCCGTTACGTGAACAAGAGGGGGGGGGGGGGGGGAGGGGGATATGTAATAGGATAATTTAATATTTGTAGGCATTCTCATTTTTTTTTATAAAGTGATAACTTGGTTTCTAACTATAAATATATATAAATATATACATATATATATATATTTTATATAAAAAGATTATAAAGATTTCTGACTATATGCTAGTCGGATTATGAAAAGTTTAATTTAATGATAATTTTAATCATTAGATTGTTGCTTGAGAGTAACTACTTACTACATTTTTGTTTTATAATTGCCGCAAAAGAAATATGTTCTATTTTCAAAACTTTCCATGGAAGATTTACTTGTTGTCTTTATCAAGAAAATATATTAATATTACAATGAAAACTTTCATTTTGTAAACTTTAAAAGTGGAAAAATATCAAATCTAGATTTCTTAATTGAATAATACTTGAAACTGAATTTTTGACCAAAAATCGGATAAAAATGCCCCTTAAACTCATTTAACTATTTTTCTCTCATTATATATCTAATTTTTCTAATTTGCTATACTTCTTCTCTCTCAATAGCTCTCATTTATGATGATTTCGAAGATTTACAATGAAGTTTATAGTTTATGGATATTTTGAATGGTAAAGGTCAAATTTATGCAAAATTTGTCTACCGTAACCCGTTAGAATTGTATCTCGTTGGATTTCTTCGTATCTCGCCTGAATCGGGTGTGAGAGAGTCCGAGTGAATGAAATGAACAAAGAGGTGTGAGATGAATTTATTTGATTGGGGGCATTTTTGTCCAATTTTGAATCAAAACTCTAATTTTAGATATTTTCCACTAAAAAGTTTAACTTTAATATTTCTCCACTTTGAAATTAATTATTTACTATTGATAGACATTAATGAAGTGACTAATATGTACATAACATATTTTCGATAAAAGAAAAATATACATAATATAAGTGAAGCCCAAGCACTTACCAATTGATATTGTAATTTTACAGCTGGCTTAATTATAAAAAAAAAAAATACTAATCCAAAAACGGAAACTGTGGAAGATACTTGGTCAATATAATATGAAAGTATAAACCCGTTTTGTTGCACACTTGCACGGTATTAATTTATACTGTGTAAAACAAAAAAGGAAACTAAAAAAATGTAGAAATGAGTTTATAACGGTCACTAATGAGAATGGTTATAAAACACGGGAACATCAAACTATTCTTCTTCAATTTCCCTCTCTTCAGTTTTATGGCAATTTAGGGTAATTGAATGGCGATCTAGGGTTTATTCGCCGCCGTCCCTGCTCGCTCACAGCCTGTCCCTTTCTGCCTCGTCGCCAAACCCCGACGCCGTCGCAGGGCCGATCGCCATCGCCGACCTCGGCAAAAAGAATCTCGCCGGTAATGGGTTTTCAATCATCCGCAGAGCCTGGATTTGGTGGTGTCGATGAGCGGCGTTGTCCGCGAGGCCAAGTCGCACCACCGCCAGGTCTCAACCCGTTCCGGCTGGTTGATCGGAGAGATTTTGCCGGGGCTCCGGTGATGGAGACGCCTCAGAACCGAGCGGCGGTGATCGGGCTAAAAGCGCAGGTGGAGAACGCGATTCGCTGTGGAAAGAAATAAGTCCCGTCGCGTCCCTCAAAGAACGAGTATAAACCCTAGAAAGCCAAACGAAAACCCTAGAAAGTTAACATTCTCTCTCTGATTCCGTTTTCTTGGGGTTTCTGTTTGCCGGGCAGTCACGACGCCGTCGCCGGAATCTTGCGGCCGATTGTCAACGCCGTCCCTCTCAGAAGCTCGTGCTAGTGCGGATCGTCCGTAGAGCCTATGATTGGGATCGGTGCCGGTTAAGCCAACAGAACCATGGCGGTGATTCGGCCACACGGTGATTGAATCATCATTCTCAAAAAAAGGAAGCTGTAAACAAAAAGGGAGTTCTCTCTATTTCGTTTTTTTTTTTTTTTTTCTTATTTTGTATTTATTTCTAACCCAATATATCTTCACACAGGGTTTGCGAGAAAGGTTTGATTCATTCGGCTCCTTCTTTGGCTAGGGAGATCGACACTCTTTGCAAGATAGGTCTGATCGAGAGAGCCAGTCATAAGACCACCGTTGTATGTGAACATCTCTTGTTTTACTTACTGATTTTTAAAAGTGGCGTTATTATAAATTTTTCCTCAAGGGAATACGAACAACACTAGCAGATGAGCTGATCGTCGTGTCAGTACTAGCAGTGATGTAAGAGCAAATATTTGTATGCATATTTCTCATATATAATGGACTTGAACAGAGTAAGTAATTGTTAGGATCTCAGGATTAAAGGGACATACCAATGACTTCACAGTTAAGGGTATGAATTTAGAATAATTGATGTTTTTTTTATTACTATATTATCTATATAAATAGATGGGATAGTGAAGGAAATGAATAAATTTGTTTTGGGAGAGAGCGAAGTAGAGCCTGTAATAAACAGATTTGTTCTAAATCTAATGATTATTCCATTGTTAAATAGATATTTTGTAAGAAATTTATGTTGGAAATGGCTCATTAATTCTTTTGTTTTATAGTTTTTTATGTATGTTATAATGCTATTTTTACTTGTGTGCTCAATTTTACTTGTTCTGACTACCACGCTGTTTGCATAGGAAGTAGTTTTACCTTCTTTCTATGGTATTGCAAATTATGGCGATATACCCTAGGATAAAGGAAGCCAAGCGCTTTCAAATGGGCCGCCGAGAATCTACTCTCAATACTCTTTCAGGTATTCAACACCTACAATAAGCTTTATTGATTTGACAGAATTAACTTGATTGTGATGTGGTAGCTTTGCAAAAACTCCTTTGATCTAGTGTGTGTTTTCAGGCACACTTTCAAATGTGGTAGCTTTGCAAAAACTCCTTTGATCTAGTGTGTGTTTTCAGGCTTTTGATGTGGTTACTTGACTGTCATCTATGGTTTCCTCTGTGTGTGTTTTCAGGCTTGTGATGTGGTTACTTGACCGTCATCTGTGGTTGTCTCTGTGTGTGTCTTCACTGAGAGCTTCCACGGGAACCCTCCTCCGCCTTGCCCATCATAGAAAGGGTTGGAGGAATATCAGGTTTACCCCCCTTGTTTTGTTTCTTGCAGCGCAAGTATTTTTTTTTCCCGGCGTTTTATTCTTTTTTTTTTCACTGTGCAGTCTGCGAGCGATTCTAGCTCAAGAGTGGTTTAGCAATGGGGTTAAAGAAGAGGATGACAACAAATATGATTGTGGTGATGATCAGACCTCCAAGGTGTGAATTTATGAAGTAAAATAACTATTTTGGAAAATTATTTTGAATTTACGGCTTATAACCGGTGTCGACCCCAGTCGGAAGCTTGGTGTGTTCGAGTTCGTATTGTCAATCTGCTATGGAACAACTCGCTCAGGTTTGGTTAATTATAAAAAGCATGAGAAATATTAAAAAAAAACATCAATTCCATAAGACTTCACAAAGAACCCAAACATCTTTTGGCATTACTATTTTTTTTTTCTTCGAAGAAACCTGAATAAAACTAAAAAGAAATAGAGGGAGAAAGAAAGCTTTGGCTAGGACCGAAGCAAACCCGAATCTGCCATGATTGCATCTCCTCTTAGCAACCGTTTATGCAACCCTGAATTGGCCATAGTTCGACACTCAAAAAAACAGTTACCACTTCCAAACTTTGCATATTGAAGGTATGTGTGATTTTTTAAGAAAATATCAGTCATTGGTTTTCCTTTCCTTTTCTTTATTAATTTATTTTTTAAAGTGCGATATGGATTGTCATCTTTGATGCTGAGCTTGGAGTTTGGTCGGAAAGCCATAGCGTCAACGGAGATGACAGGTCAGTCGAAGGAGCTCCATCATCTGCAGACCTGGACGGACTCCGGAGTTTGGGCCATCATAATCATCATTTCCGTAATCTTGGAGGAAGTCCTTCACAAGCTCGATGCTGTAAGTCCTTGTTGTGTTTCTTTTTTATGCTGAAAAGTGATTAGGGTTTTGGTCTCTGTTTTTTTACCATTTTAAAAGGAAATTTGGTTTGCTCTATGTCTTTGATATTCTTACAAAGAGTAGAGTTGACTAATTTTTACAGTAATCGAAAAAAAAAGAAAAAAAAAAGAAAGTAAGTCTGATTTAAATAACCTCATTTTGCTGTCTTGGGTTACATGGTTTTACTCTATAGGCCTATAAAATTGAACTGGCTGATGGGTTTTGGTTATATTTAAGTTTTTTTTAATCATTTCTCGAGTTGATTGTCAAACTAAATGAAAATATTTAATTTCAGTGGTGCATTGAAAGGCTCGAGAGAGCTCTGTTTGAAGCTCTTGAGAAGGTCAAATCAGGTAGATTTTACTGAGTTCTGCTCTCTTTTTTCAGAGCTTATATATTGAGTTATGTAAAATCTGAAATTGTAATTTTGGGTGTGTTGATTTCACAGAGCCTGATGATTCTGGGCTTCATTTCGGTGCTCTTGACTCAGTCAGACCCAATTCTGGGCTTCATTTCGGTGCTCTTGACTCAGTCAGACCCACATTGCCAAAATATGTCTCGGAGACCATGTTGCCGTGTTCTGTCAAAGAAATGAAACCGAGGGAAGAAGAACACGGGAGAAAACTCGTGGGTTTGAGCGTCAATATTTAGCTTTCGGCGGCTACGCTACTATTTAAAAAACGTAAGTCTCTACTATTTTATTTATGAAACCAACACACGCTCATGATATTGATAAAGAAAAATGTAATATCTGGGGAACTTGAACGCTGTATTAGGATTCTTCACTTTTGTCTGTTACATTCCCACTCTGACTTAAAAACAATACTAATGAAGATTTTTTTCCGTTGGTGTCACATATGGTTCATTTTTATTTTTTTGTTTTTTTATTTTTTCATATATTTATTTACTATTAATTTAGCAGACAACAAATTTTTGTGTCAAAATGAGAGGTAAGTGACCGTGGTTCTGTTTTCTCAGATTCGTGGATGGAATAAATGGGAGCAGGAAACATCTACTCATTGATTATAAATTTACGGTGATGATCGTCTCCTCCAAGGTGTGAATTTATGAAGTAAAATAACTATTTTGGAAAATTGTTTTTATTTACGGCTTATAACCGGTGTCGACCCCGGTCGGAAGCTTGGTGTGTTTGAGTTCGTATTGTCAATTTGCTATGGAAAAACTCGCTCAGGTGTGGTTAATTATAAAAAGCACGAGAAATATTAAAAAAAAACATCAATTCCATAAGACTTCGCAAAGAACCCAAACATCTTTTGGCATTACTTTTTTTTTTCTTCGAAGAAACCAGAATAAAACTAAAAAGAAATAGAGGGAGAAAGAAACCTTTGGCTAGGACCGAAGCAAACCTGAATCTGCCACAATTGAATCTCCTCTTAGCAACCGTTTATGCAACCCTGAATTGGCCATAATTTGACACTCAAAAAGCAGTTACCACTTCCAAACTTTGCATATTGAAGGTACGTGTGATTTTTTAAAAAAATATCAGTCATTTTTTGTTTTTTCTTTTGTTTTTTTAAGTGCGATATGGATTGTCATCTTTGTTGCTGAGCTTGGAGTTTGATCGGAAAGCCATAGCGGCAACGGTGATGACAGGTTAGTCGAAGGAGCTCGATCATATGCAGACCAGGATGGTCTCCGGAGTTTGGGCCATCATAGTCATCATCTCCATAATCTTGGAGGAAGTCCTTCACAAGCTCGGTGCTGTAAGTCCTTATTGTGTTTCTTTTATGCCGATAAGTGATTAGGGTTTTGGTCTGTTTTTTTACCATTTTAAAAGGACATTTGGTTTGCTCTATGTGTTTGATGTTTTTACAAATAGTAGAGTTGTCTAATTTTTACTGTAATTACAAAAAAAATTGTAAATCTTATTTAAATAACCTCGTTTTGCTGTCTTGGATTACATGGTTTTACTATATAGGCCTACAGAATTGAACTGACTGATGGGTTCTCTGGTTTTTTTTTTTTTTTTTTTTAATCATTTCTTGAGTTGATTGTCAAACTATATGAAAACATTTCATTTCAGTGGTGCTCTGAAAGGCCCGAGAAAGCTCTGTTTGAAGCTCTTGAGAAGGTCAAACCAGGTAGATTTTACTAAGTTCTAATATTTTTTTCAGAGCTGATATTGAGGTATGTGAATTCTGAAAGTGTAATTTTGGGTGTGTTGATTTCACAGAGCCTGATGACTCGGCCAGACCCACATTGCCGAAATATGTAGCAGAGACCATGTTGGCGTGTTCTGTGAAAGAAATGAAACCGAGGGACGATGAACACGGGAGGAAACTCTTGTGGTTTGAGCGTCAATCTTTAGCTTTCGGTGGCTACACTACTATTTAAAAAACGTAAGTCTCTATTATTTATTTTTATTTTTATTTTTTTATGAAACCAACACACGCTCATGATATTGATGAAAAAAACTTGTCATATCGGGGTAACTTGAACGAGTCTATTAGGATTCGTCACTTTTGTCTGTTACATTCCCTCTCTGACTTAAAAACAATATTAATGAAGATTTTTTCCGTTGGTGTAACATATGGTTAATCTTTATTCTTATTTTTATTTTTTCCTTATATTTATTTACTATGAATTCCCGTCTTCTTCTACATTGTGAGAAATTTTAACTCAGTTCGTTGACTCCATATTTTTTTGTTTGACAAAGAAAAATAACTAAATAAATTGCGTGTTGACTCGATATATAATGCAAGGCACTGGATTACTGTTTAAAAAAAAAAATTACAATTTTTTTTTTCCATTGTAGGAGATGGAAGCAGCTTCAAGCTTAAGTTAGGATTAAGGTTCGGGAAAAGGGAATTATAGTTTGATTAGGTTTTTTTAAAAAACTGTGATCGGCGAGAGAGAGAGAGAGAGCATGATAAATTCTTCTAATTCGTTGCTGAAATTCGTCTATAATTATCAACTCATTCGATAGTCCTCATATTTCTTAAATTCGTCGTTTTTCAATTTCAATTTCTGAAACGAACGATTTGGTATTATGTCGTTTCTCAAGATTGTTGTTTTTTTTATTTTCTGAAACGAAGGATGTCGTTTTGTAGGATTGTCGTTTTTTGGACAATGTCGTTTGTAGGATTGTCGTTTTTTGGACAATGTCGTTTGTAGGATTGTCGTTTTTTGGACAATGTCGTTTGTAGGATTGTCGTTTTTTGGACAATGTCGTTTAGTAGGATTGTCGTTTTTTGGCCAATGTCGTTTTGTTCGATTGTTGTTTTTTTGGACAATGTCGTTTTGTTGGATTGTCGTTTTTTGGACAATGTCGTTTTGTTGGATTGTCGTTTTTTGGACAATGTCGTTTTGTTGGATTGTCGTTTTTTGGACAATGTCGTTTTGTTGGACTGTCGTTTTTTATTTTCTGAAACGAACGATGTCGTTTTTTGATGTTTTGTCCAGGATTGTCGTTTTTTTAATCGAAATATCACGTATTTATGAAATAGGACCGCATGCAGCGTAGGAAAAAAAAATAGTAGTTTGGGTGGGAATCAGTTGGGACAAAATAATTGGGCAAAATAAAATTCTTCTAAAGACAAAATGATAAATTCGATGATGATTCAAGATTTCGGTTCGATCATATGGATTGCTTAATGTCCTCTCCTGTTCGTTATGCGTTGATAGGCTTCGGATTTGAGTCTCTGAATCCGGATTATCGGTAGTTTAGGGTTCATTGACTTGGGATTTTTAGAAATCTTGGGGTTTTTGAAGAAAAAAGAAATATAATTAAAAATACTAACATTGTCTGAGAAGAATACTTGATTTGAGCAAATATCTAAAAAAATGCTGAGAGCGGCAATCTCTCTAACGAGGTCGTCTCTCTACCGAGCTTCGATTTCTCTCTCGCCGGCGAGAATTAGGGTTCCGGCAGAGCTGTATTCCCAGGACGCGAGCTCCGGCGATGACGCTGCGACGCTTCTGGTGGTTCAGCATCGACTCCGCCCTGATTCGTTGCTTCAGGCTAAGCTTGACGAAGCTGTTTGCCTCGCCGACTCTCTCGGCGAAATCCGCGAAGAGTACTTCGACCATGTCGTCGCCGCCGAGAAGAAGGTTCCTGAGCACATAGTCGTTCAAAACCCCTCCGCCAGAGGTCATAGGGCTCACGCTGGTTAGCTTCTTCAACTCTCTCTCTCTCTCTCTCTCTCTCTCTCTCTCTGTGCTTTAAGCCGATATTTTTTTTTCATTTCTGAATGAATGTATGTTTGTGCAGATACGTATTTTGGTGGAGGGACAGTGGAAAATGTTAAAATCCACCTAAATCATGTCGAATCAAAGGCATAAACTTATTTCGTTTTGTATACAAGATTGGCGTTAGAGAGCAGTATTGATTAACGTGTTACTGATATGTGATAATACAAACCAGGGTGATGAAGTTGATGCTGTTTTCGTGAATGCAATGCTGAGCGGGGTTCAGCAGAGGAATTTGGAGGTAAATTCGTTTGGCTTTCTTGACAAAGGTTCTCAATTGTGACCTTTTTTTTTTTTTTTTTTTTTTATTATTTTATTCGGCTTCCGAAACAATGCAGAGATTGTGGGGAAAGCCAGTGCTGACAGGGTCGGTCTCATAATCGAGATATTCCATGCTCACGCCAGCACAAAAGAAGGGAAGTTACAGGTGCGCAGTTTCGACCTTGATTTTGAATAGTTGCTGATCGATTTCCGAGTTCATGGGATGAGTTATTTTATTAAAGGAGCTAGCTTTTTACAGGCGGAATTGGCAGCTCTAATGTATAAGAAGACCAGACTTGTTCGTGTACGAGGCGATGATGGGAAGCTTACTTTTGGGGCTGGCGGAGATACTGAAGTTGTTAGCGCTCGGGGGTAATGTGTTGGTTAGTTCGTATGCTGCGAAAAAAAAAATTGATGCAGAACATAACTTCTAGCTTTCTAATGTACCGACGTGCTTTTGAAAGTCTGTTGTGCGTTTTTGATTGCTATAGATTTATGACCCATCTGTATTTGACTTCAGGAGAGGAAGTGGTGGACGTGGATTTATTGGCGGTGCCGGTGAAACCGAAATTAATCTTCAACGTCGAAGGTCCGGTTTACAATCGGTGTTTTTGTATAATTGTATCATAGTGAGTGACTTGGAACTAACTTCAAGATATACCCTGTGTAGTTTAGGCTCTAGTGGGAACTAACTTCAGTTTGTTAAGCTTGACTCTTGTGGCAGATGATGACTATACTTCACGGATTTAGATTTTATAGATATAATATACTTCTATGATATATGATATCTTTATCTTGTAATCTTGTTTTTATAGGTTGAGGATAGAGTTACCATTTGTTTTTTTGGACATGTGATTCACATCTTCTTTTCTCGGATTACTCATTTACTGTATCATTACGTTTGTGGAACTTCTTATCTTACTTATCGAGTGTTGTCTCAGAATTTCAGACCGGCGAAAAATTCTGACGGCACAAATCGAAGAGGTTCGTCGCACTAGAGCTGTGCAGCGGGCTTCTCGGAAGAGAACCAGAGGCTCACAAGGACAAGGCTTACCCACTGTAGCTATTGTTGGCTATACCAACGCTGTACGTTATCAACACTTATTTTTCTTCTGATTTAGATTGTAAGTTCAGTTGTACTGCTAGAACACGACTCTGCTTCTGTTGATTTTCAGACAAGATCACATTTGCTTCCCGTTAGTTTTTAATTATTTATTGGTTTGGTAACTCTGATCTTGCTGTAACAGGGAAAATCTACATTGGTTAGTGCACTCTCACGCAGTCCTCTATTTAGTGATTCTCGGTAATCTATCCATTTTTATTACTATGTTCCTTCCCAGGGTCAAAGAGTTATGCATACTAAGTCATGATATTCCTTCCTATTTTTTGTTTTGTTTTGGTGTAGACTCTTCGCAACTGTGGATCCTAGATTAAGAAATGTTGTTCTTCCATCGGGGTAAGAAATGGTCTATGTTTGAGCCGTGTAATGTGCTTGAATTTGAAGAATGAATTTTTTGACTTATCTTTGCCAATTTTTTCTCTTATCCAGAAGGAAAGTCCTCCTGAGTGATACAGTGGGATTCATTTCGGATTTGCCAGTGCAGGTATGTTGTTGTTATAGCGTTAAACAATAAACAACTCTATTCTTTGCCGATTTCGTGACACTCTTCTTCGCCTTCTTCATTACGAACACAATGTTGAATCTATTTTTGCAGCTAGTGGAAGCGTTTCATGCGACTCTGGAAGAAGTAGTGGAAGCCGATCTGCTTGTGGTAAGCTCACCCAGCTCTTTAATTTCTTTCTATATATTGACTTCCACTCCAAAAAAAAATCGTTAATTGTGAGGTATGAGCTCAAAAAGTAGAGAGAGATCTCGATAAATTTTTTTTTAAAAGAAACACCTCCTTTATTAATAAAACGGCTCAGCCAAAAAGATTACAGGCAAAAGAGTTGAATAGAACACAAAACCAGCTCCGAAAGAAAAGGAAAAAACCCTTACAACAGTTACAAAGCACTGACCCAATCCCTACCCAGATCTGTAAGAGAAAACGCCCCAAAAACTTTACTATTAGAATGAAGCCATAAGGCAATACAGGTGTTAATTCTGTCGATCAACTTATCCCTGTTCCAAGCCTCGTCTTTAAAAATCCGGTTGTTCCTGGCAGTCCAGATACACCACAAAGAGGATAAAACTCCAGCCTTTGACGCTTCAATCCATTTGTCGTTACGTCCTGTCGACTCGTGGATCCGAAGCAGCCCTTCGATAGAAACAGGCAGGGTTTGGATGTTCAATTTTTGAAACAACCATTCCCAAATTAACACCGCCACGGGACAGAGGATGAAAAGGTGGTTGGCATCCTCACTCGCTCTGACGCAAAGATGGCAGAGACTAGGCATCAAAGACATATGCGGGTTAATCTTTTGAACCCGATCAGCCGTGTTGACTCTGTTGAGCGCTAGTTGCCACTCAAAAACCTGGACTTTACTCGGGACAGGAGACTTCCAGACCGTCTCGAAAAAAGGAACAGAAGCATTTTCCCCGTCGTCTGAGAGATCAGCCACCATGGACCTCACTGAAAAATCTTCCTTATCTCCTAACCAAACTCGGTGATCTCCGACACCTTCCCAAAGCCTAAAAGACTCCAAAGACTCCATCAAATCCACAGCTTCACGAGATTCCCGATCCGTAAGATTCCTGGGAAAACAGAAATCCCAGTTGACGAGGTCGGGATTATCGGGCGAAAGAGACGCAAAACTTTGGACATTCCCATTCTTGATCGGGCATAACCTGGCCAGCCCCGGGAAGCGGTCCTTGAAACACCTATCACCAGCCCAAACATCTTCCCAAAACCGAACCACTGACCCGTCTAGAACCCTCCAAGAGACACGGCTGAAAAAAACTTCCCGCACCACAGAGATCGACCGCCACGGACTGCGAAAAGAGCGATCTACCGCTACTCCCGGATCCCAACCGTTAGGTAGAGTTCCGTAAATCGCTGAGATCACCTTATGCCATAACGCGTCTTCCTCAAGGGGGAAACGCCAAAGCCATTTAGCAAGGAGCGCTGAATTCTTGTTCACAACACTTCCGAAGCCCAAACCTCCTCTTTCTTTGGATTTCGAGCAAACTTCCCAGGACACAACCGCTCGCGTTCGCTTCGAATCGAAACCTTCCCAGAAAAAAGATTTCATCAACTTCTCGAAATCATCAGCCACTCCTTTCGGCATTTTGAAGATAGACATGAAGTAAGTGGGAAGGGCTGAAAGAACCGATTTAATAAGCGTCATCTTACCTCCCTTCGAAAGAAAACCCTGTTTCCATCCGGCCAATCTTTTGGACACCTTAGCCAACACAGGATCCCAAAAGCTTTTCCTTCTAGTAGAGAGAGATCTCGATAAATTGAAATTAATCTAATTTAAAAACTTCGGTAACAGATTGCTTATTGAATTTCATTCTATTACGTTGTACTGAAAAGCAATGTGGGTGACAAGTTTATGAAATATATCAATAAAGTTGAAAATAGTCTTTAGTTTTTTCAAGTTTTGTCTTGGATAAAAATAGTCGTCCTGAAAGTTGAAAATTGAATTTTTTACACAAAAACTCCCCCCTTGTAGTTGTATTTCTTTTAAAAATTGAAAAAATGCAAGTAATTTTGTTTCGGACAAAATATATAATGACACAAGTGTTATGGTGTAAATTTTTCAACGATAATTTTGATAGAATAAGACTTCTTTTTTTTTTTTTTTTTTTTTTTTTGTAATAACATACTAAATTAAGTTTTATCCCCAAAGACTATAACTTCTAAAAAATGGAAATTTTGCTTTGCACAAAAATATAATGTAGATTATTTATCACTAAATTGAGTTTTTATCCCGAAAGATCAAGATTTTAAAAACGTTGCTCGTTAAGGCTCCGTTTGGAACCCGAAAAATAGGAGGGAAAAGAAAATGGAAATCCCTCTTATTTTACTTAGGTTGTTTGGATTGAGGAAAATATGATGGAAAATGCGAGAGTGTATAATTAAAATGAGGATTTCATTTTCCTTCGAAAATCAAATGGAAAATGAGAATCTCTTCAAATTTGTTTATGAGGGGATCACATTTGTATGTCTCGTCTAGGGACCAAGCTAGAAAAGCTAAATAAGGGGCTTATTTGAAAAAAAATATTTAGAGGGGCTAATTAAAAAAATTCATGGTAAAAAATGAATTTTAAAAAAAATGAGTCAAAAGTGTAAATTTTTAGGGTAAAAAATGTAAAACTTTTTTAAAATGGGCAAAAAATGTAAATAAAAAATATTTGAAGGGGGGCTAATTAAAAAAATTCATGGTATAAATGAATTTTTTTAAAAAAATGGGTCAAAAGTGTAAATTTGTTAGGGTAAAAATGTACAACTTTTTTAAAAAAGCAAAAAATGTAAATAAAAAAAAATTTAAGGGGGGCTAATTAAAAAAATTGATGGTAAAAATGAAATTTTTTTAAAAAAAAGGTTAGAAGTGTAAATTTTTTAGAGTAAAAAATGTAAAACTTTTTAAAAATGGGTAAAAAATGTAAATAAAAAAAATTTGAGGAGAGCCAACTTTTGACCTGAGCTCCATCTCTCATCTCATCGTTACTTTCTCGTCAATTTTCTCTCATATTTTCCATAATTCCAAACACAATTAAAATTTTGACTTTTTCTATTATTTTCTCTCACATTTTCATTTTTTTCTATAATTTTCACTTTCTCTCTTATTTTCCGGGTTCCAAACGGAGCCTAAAAGACTAGTATATTAAAAGACTAATATAACCTCGTGTTTATTATATACATCTTTTCATTTAGTACCATGGAAAATAGCTGTAAAGGAGAATATGGTAATAAACATTATTGGGAATGGGATGGCTGTGTGCCCGTTCTCCTCGTCATTCTTCAATCATTCTCCTTCGCATATTTTCCTTCACAGCTGTTCTCCAATATTATCCTTTTCATTCATTTTGTTGTATATATTGCTGAAAATATAATAAACAAGAGTTTGTATTAGTCTTACAGTAATACAAGTATATATATGTGTCTGTGTTTCACCGTTTACAAACCAAGCTCTGACGGAGCATTAGAGTGAGTTGAGCTGTGAAAAAAGTTCCAAAGTTGGAAGATGGCTGAAGCTGTTGTTTCTCTGCTGATTGAGCATCTGGGTTCCATGGCATTCGATGGAATTGAATCGGAGATCAGATTGGTGAGCGGAGTCAAAGAAGATGTCCGAAATCTGAAGAGCAATCTCGAGGACATTCAAGCTGTTCTCGAGGATGCCGAGGAGAGGCAACTGAACGACGCTGCTGTGAAAAGATGGCTTCAAAAGCTCAAGAACGCTTCCGAGGACATCGAGAACGTTCTAGACGATTGGAGCACTGCTGTTCTCCAGCACGAGATCAAGAAACAAGAAAAGAGTTCTTCAAACAAGAAGGTGTGTTTTCCAGTTTCTTTCTCTCCCTTCGCTTTCACCAAAGCCGGTCGCCTCGTTATGAGCCGTGATATTGCTCTCAAAATCAAGAAACTTAACGGAGAGTTGACTAGGATTTCCGAAGATAAGAATAGGTACAATCTCAGCATAAACACTGTTGTTGAGAGGCCTAGGCCGCTTCAGACGACCTTCCTTGTTGATGAGACCAAAGTACACGGTCGAGACGAGGAAAAGAGTGTTTTAGTGAGCAAGTTATTGCGCGAGAGCAGTACCGATGACGATGATGGGACATCATCTCTTCACGTCATCCCCATTTTGGGATTGGGGGGTCTCGGCAAAACAACTCTCGCACAACTTGCTTACAATGACGAGGCGGTTAAGACCCACTTTGATAAGCGAATTTGGGTGTGCGTCTCTGATCCTTTTGACGAGATCAAGGTTGCCAAAGCGATCGCTGAAGGCCTTGGAAGTAATTCTGAAAACTCTGAACTGAATGCCGTTGTCAAATGCATTCACAAGTCCATTGAGGGAAATAGAGTTCTCATTGTCTTAGACGATGTCTGGCTTGAAGATTATAGTAGATGGGAAATCTTTGGAGAAGCTCTTAGGAATGGGGGTAGAGGAAGCCGGGTATTGTTGACCACGAGAAAGCAAGAAGTTGCGATAATGATGGGAGTGCGCACCGACCAGATAATTAGTCTAAAAAAGTTGAGTGAAGAGCATTGTTGGTTGATTTTTTCCCAGTTGGCATTCATGGATACGAGTGCCAAGGAGCGTCCACATCTTGAACCGATCGGCCTGCAAATCGCTGCTAAATCGAGAGGCTTGCCTCTAGTTGCTAAAACTCTAGGAAGTCTTATGCGGTTTAAAAAGACGGCGAATCAGTGGGAGGACATTTTGGGTAGTCAACTGTGGGATTCGAATGACGCTAAAGTTAGGAATGTTTTCGCTCCTTTTCTACTAAGTTACTACGACCTACCACCGCTGGAAAAACGTTGCTTTTTGTATCTCTACATTGATGAGTGTTGGGAGTTAGAGGGGCTTCCGAAAGGGTTAGGAAAAATAAGTGGTTTGCAAAGTCTAGACGAGATAGTGGTGCCCAAGGAGAGGGGATCCTATCTAGACATTGGAGATCTGAAACACCTTCAGTTTCGAGGGCGTCTAACCATCCTAGGGTGTGGAAATGTAGCGTTGACAGTGAATGATGTCGCGAAGCTGAACCTCTCGCATGTGCTTGAGTTGGAGTTGATCTTCAGATCGTATTCTGAGTCGGAATCAGTAGATAGCAACAATCACAACGACACCGAAATCCTGAGTTCCATTCATCCACATCCCAATTTGAAATCCCTGGAAATTTATAATTACTTGGGTCTCACCGCGTGGCCCGCTGGGATGATGTCTCTTTCCAATATCACCAGTCTTACATTAGAAAGATTCAAGAATTGCGAGACTTTACCTCCGCTTTGGAAATTGCCTTCACTTAAGGAACTAAAGCTACAGGAATTTCCCAAGATGTGTAGGGTGGGTGAAGAATTCCTCGGAATCACTGAGGCCGATCGAGAGGTCATTTCATTTCCGAAATTGGAAGAGCTTCGTTTTGTTACAAATTCGCAGTGGAGAGTGTGGGAAGGATGTTGCACAAAGATGACAACAAAAGTTATGCCATGTCTACGCACCTTGTTCATTCTCGATTGTCCAAGCCTTCAAACACTACCAGAGTTTCTGAAAATGACACCACTGCAAGAGCTGTCCATTGGAGATGGATCCCACAACTTGCAAAGGCACTGCCAGAAAGAGGTCGGGAAGGAATGGCACAAGATTTCGCATGTCTCCAACATCCTCTTCGATTGGAAACACGTGCAGAAATATGGTGTTTGGATCCAAACAGACGAGACGGAGTGATAGAGCTTGGATCACAACAATCTATACACACGTCCCTGGTAATTTCATTTTTTCTTGCTTCCGAAAAATTATCATGTTTAGTATCATCATATTCTAATCCTCCATATCAAGCACTTGCATTAGCTTTTTGACTTGGAGATTTCAATATCCACTTTTAATATTTAAAAAAAAAAAAAAATACTGGCCTTCTCTGGTGGTGATGCTTTCTTTTGCAATCAGTTTCCCTTATTCTATAAGCTAAATCCAATTCTTGTTTGTTGAAATACTTGCAGGAGAACAGTACTGAACATACAACGATCGATTGCAAATGCAAATAGTCTGATGTTTATTTTGTAAAGAGAAAGGAAAGTTTAAATCTCGTCATCTGTGTTTGTCTGGGTTCTCTTAGATCAGTCCGGTCTAGCTTGGCTTCCACGCTTTTTCATCATGATTGAAAATTGAAGGATTATTTACACCAGTCTCGTACGTTAAAGCCAAGCTTCTTCTTCCTCACTGCAATTTTGGGTTTAGTCCTTTTCTTCCTTCCCCAATTCCTCAGAAAATTGGAGCTGTCTTCCGAATCTCTGCCGTTTTTGAGCCGATTCCTCATCTGGTATTTTTCTAATCTATTGTTTGACTCAATTTTTTTTTTTTTTTTTTTTTTTTTTTTTCTGTTTTCTTGGTAACTCTATCATGAATTCATAATTGATTTTTCATTGATATAAAAAAGTTACCAACCCTTGTTCATCAGTAGAAGTCCACTTAGTCCAGACTAATTTCTGCTGTTTTAAATGCGGTCTAGCTTCTTTGTATATGGCCAATGAAGACTCTCTTAAGTTTCTTTCATTAATTAATGCACTCTATATGTTTTGAGAATTTGTTGTTGGCATCCAGTCTGTTGTACTGTTCTGTTCCATTGCTGTACTTGATCTGATATGATTAATCGCCTTCAGACACCGATTAGAGTTCATCTGGGTGATAATCTTGATTGATTATTAGTAACGTTTTGTCCATTTTGTTCATAGATAGTAATACTAGTAGAGAGGTTATACTCGCGATGGCTGAGAAGAAGACAGTCCACGGAGATTAAAAGCAGCAAAGTTTGGCCGTGTTATAGCAGCGATTCGCAGCTGCGAAAACAGAGCTCAATCTTAGCCACAACAAACTCACGCACACCGATTCCAAACCTTCTTCCCTCAGAAAAAGGTCTCTCTCTCGCTCTCTCTCTCTCTCTCTCTCTCTCTCTCTTAAAAAGACTGAAGCTTGATCTTCTTCTGTTATGAGTAAAGTCTGAATCTTTATTGGTTAGAGGCTATTTCTATGCTTCTTCCTTTTTGTAGTTCCAACTATTTTTTGTAGTTGCAACTATTTTTGAACGCTGGAAAAATATGATGGCCCAACATCTGAAAAAAGAATGGCTAATTTACATACAAAATTGTTTCCTTTGGTTTTACCTAATATGATCGTAGTTCTGTTGAACTCAACTTAATAGGTTAAATCACCTCGCTCAACATTTTATGGATATAGACTTACACGATGCTCTTCTTTCAGGTATGGGCCTACGAAGAACCGATGGCTGTGATTGGAACGAGACAAATAAAAATTGGGTATGGTTCTAACAATGACTCATTAATTAACTAGATTTGCAATCAGTATCCCTTGTTGTAAAAAGCCAAATCCAAATTTTGTTTATTGAAATTACTTGCAGGAGAACAGTACTGAATATCCATCAAAGGAATGCAAATAGTGCGATTTTTATTATGGAAAGAGAAAGCAAGAGTTTAAAGATCGTAATTTGTCTTAGTTGTCGATTCCGTTGGATCAGAGAGAATCGTCTCAATCAGAGACTTTTTATATTAAGGTTTCCAATTGTAGAAGATGAAAATCAGAGAGAATCGTCTCAATCAGGTTGATATTGAACGTATTATATTCTGTTGGCTACACTGTATCTCTTTGGAATTGTATATATTATTACATCTTGACATCATTTTAGGCTTATGTCTGTAAATACCGTTTAGAATTTATTGTTGTATCAACTATTGGTATATTACATTGACTTTGGCCCTGGGAATATTTCTTTACAATCTCTGTGGATAGCTGTTGAGATCAACTCTGTGCATATATCTTGTTATTCCTGGAAAATAATATTTGGGGTAAGCTTCACTCTTTTTTTTTTTTACTGTTACAACAACGCCTAATATATTGCATATCTGAAGGGTGTTATGTTTAACTTCGCGTGTATCTAAATATGTAGATGAGACTTTTGATTATTTTTTAAAATGAATCTGTTTTTAAAAGGCACAGATCAGCCCCTGATGATATGAGTATGGCGCAAATGTGGTCATATGGGATCCCGCGGGACCCCGTTTTCAGTATTATTGGTACCATATAGGAAATGAGAAAAAAACCGTATTATAAAATGTGATACTGGGACTTTTGAACCATCCGGAAAATGAGATGGAACTGGGATCCCCATTTAACACCATTTAGTACCATATTTTTAAAATTGTATTTTTTAATTGAAAATATATGAATTTTTTTATTTATTTTTAAATGCATTCATGATTAAAATAAAATGAAAAAAATAAATATGGGAATCCCGGAACCGCGAAATATGGTACAAGGAATTCCCGGTACCGTGGAAAATGGTTCCGGGATTTCCCGGTACCATTTTTACGGTTCCGGGAGTCCCATTCTCCGCAAAATATGGGACGGGATCAGGGGATTCCATTTCCCGGGTTGAAGAATTCCTAGGCATCACTGAAGCTGATTGAGAGGTCATTTTGTTTCCGAAATTGGAAGAGCTTTCTTTTTATAAAAATTCGCAGCGGAGAGTGTGTGAAGGATGTTGCACAAAGACAACAAAAATTATGCCATGTCTACGCACCTTGAGAATTAATTTTTGTAGAAGCCTCGAAACACTGCCTGAGTTTCTGCAAACGACGCCACTGCAAGAGCTGGCCATTAGTTACGCTGAAACTCTGCAGAAACACTGCAAGAAAGAGATTGGGAAGGAATGGCACAAGATTTCACATGTCCCCAACATCTTGTTCAATCGCAAACACGTGCCGAAAGATGGCGCTTCGGTTCAAACAGACGTGATAGTGAGAAAACATGGATCACAACAATCCACAATTACTGGTAATTTATCTGCCCTTCCCTCCAAATAAAAAAATATTCATGTTTAATGTTACAAATAATTAGGAAACTAGCCAATTAAAACTAGAGCAATTTCTAATTAACCAACGTTTTGTACAATTTTAGGTGAATAGCCAATGATTTTTAAGTTATTAGTAAACTTCAGTTAAATAACCAACACTTTAATAGACAATTTCAGTCAATTTACGCGTGTAAATATTTGATCATGATTATTTACCAAAAATTTATTAAAAGTTGGCTAAATGACAAATCAAAACTGTAAATAAGTCAAATATTAATAGTCATATTCTAATTCTTCATATCAAACACTTGCATTAGCTTTATTTACTTTAAAGATTTTAATATCCATTTTTTTTAGAAGAATGTCCGTCTCTTGTGGTGATGTTTTATTGTTCGATTTGATTCATGGAACCTTATTTTTTGTTTTGCGTGCGGTCCGTTGGTCTCCGGCTTCCACCCATTTCTATTTTTTTTTTTTTTTTGTAATTCATGATGTGTAACACTGGCACAAGTGAGGGTTATCAATAAAGAATTCGTGGTGCCGCCCAGTGACGGAGCCAGAAAAGCCCATCAGGGGGGGCTAATTTGAAAAAAAAAAATTCAGGGGGGGTTTGATTGTAAAAAATTTATAAAAATTTGGCCAAAAGTATAAATTTTCAAGGGAAAAAAATGTAATTTTTTTTTAAAATTGGCAAAAAGTGCAAAAAAAAATTTAAGCCCCCCCTGGGCCTTAGCTGGCTCCGTCACTGGTGCCGCCAACGCTTCTAAACAAACAAAAAAATACTTATAACTAAGGTACCTGTTTCTATTTAAAATAAATAAATTCAAAACTCGCAACAAAGAAATTATTGAAGAGAAAACAGCTCTTCATCTCTCATAAGATTTAATACTTATTATTCTGAAGCTCATCACATGAATCATCTGAACCTTTCGAGCATCATTCTATGGAACTTTACCAGTGGTCAGTGGCGGATCCAGACTCGGAAGGCGGGGGGGGGGGCGGCGGGGGGGCCAAAACTGAATTTTGGCCGAAAAAAAAAAAAAAAAAAAATTTAGCCTGAATTTTTTTTTTTTGTGGGGGGGCCAGGCCTCTTGGGCCTTCAACGTGGGTCCGCCACTGCCAGTGGTTTGATTGACAGCATCAACCACTGGATTGCACTGTGGCTATTTTCTTCTTGTGGGGAGTTTAAAAGGGAAAACTTGAACAGCAAGGAATTTTTTTGCTTTTTGGTTAGTGTAGTTTTTATCTGTCGTTACATATTGTTCACAGTCTATATAAAGGCTGGTTTGATGTACAAATCGATAAGTCAAATAAAACTGTTTTGGGTCTCTGATTCATTCAAGAACATAGTCCAAATTCCCAATTTGATTTCATCTTCTCAAATCCTAGAATTGTAATATGGTATCAGAGCGAATCTTCCGCGGTCTCTGAGTTTTCCGATTTCCGATCTCATCTCCTCGATTTCAAGCTTCCTTTTTGTTGCTGTGATGCCGGATAACGAAGCTTCATCGACGGAGACGAGTCGCCCGGTTCAGAGCGATTTTCAGCAAAGTTTCTGAGATTAGGTCATCGATTCGGCCCCCAAATCCGAGATTTGTTTCGTTTTCATCGTCTCTTCAATGACGATTGAAGAAACCTCGACGGGATCGGCGACGCCTATCCTCAATCCATTTCTGGGTTTGTCTTTCTCTCGTTTCTCAATTGCAATTTCTGATTCCTTTCCCGTGTGTCCATGGCGGAATTCGGAGATTCATCGACGGGGAGTTCTTTATTTCGATCCGATGAAGATTCTAGACGACGTTCCTTTCTCTCGATCTAGGGAAAGAACGAGATGGCGTCCATTCTTGAAGTTCAGACGGATTCTCATTAATTCGGAGACAATTCCGTCTCTGAGTTGCGATCAAGACGACGTTGCATCAAGTGTCAATCGATCGAGATCATTTTCCGGCGATTCCAGCCGTGTCAAACCTTCAAGATCATTCTCTGGCGAGTCTCGCCATGTCAAGACATTCAAGATTCAACTCCAGCGAGTCCCTGCCATGTCAAAGCCCTCCAGATTCATTCGTCTACCTCGCCTGAAAAGCCACAACAACCCCTCGCCGAAGTCAGTCCGAGATTCTCTCTATTAAACCCCGATGTCCAGACTTTTTCGGTGGTTCAACCGCTGTCTGGAGTCGTGGGACTGGGAGAGGATCAGCGCCGCTGAGGTGAAGAGAGCTTGGTCATCGTGGAGGAAGGCTATTCGTGGAGGTGTACTACGAGTTTTGGGGCGTTCAAGTAGAGTTACATCTTTGTCAGAGTTTTGTCTTCATCTTCGTCGAGCTCTTGTCTTCTCCAACTCTACGAAGAGCGAATTTTTTTTTTAACCGGAGTTGTATATGTTTTCTCCGGAGTCCACGTTCAGTCCAAGATGAACTTTCATCACAAGTTCATCTTGAGGGAGTGTATTAGAATTTAGATTTGGTCATGTCGTTTACAGTTTTAGTTTAGTTTAAGCAGTCTTTGTTATGTCGTTTTTGGTTGATGTAGTTTTTATCTGTCGTTACATATTGTTCACAGCCTATATAAAGGCTGGTTTGATGTACAAATCGATAAGTCAAATAAAATTGTTTTGGGTCTCTGATTCATTCAAGAACATAGTCCAAATCCCAATTTGATTTCATCTTCTCAAATCCTAGAATTGTAATAATTTTGTTGACTTTTAATCATTCTATTGAACATGTTAGTATATTTTCCATACATATATAAAATTATGTGTGATTTTGCTGATAGATGATAGACATGATATTTTTATAAATTTCTCGATGGATGGTTGTCCAATGTGATCTCTCGTCTGAAAAAACATAATTCATATAGAGAAGTTAAAGTGGACATTTGCTTTCGAGCAAATAAAAAAAAAAAATAATAAATAAATAAATAAAAAAGTGGACATTTGCGACGAAATAACTTATGTTTCTTCGAAGAGCGATAGAAAGATTAAGTTGTTGAAGAAATGGTCAACCAACTTCGGATTGGACCTTTTGCGGGCTGATAAAGAGCCGTTTCCGATTCCCAACGAAGCTGGGAAACCCGTCGCGATTATAACGCTGGAAGACATTATTCAATAGCTGTTACATGTAACCAAAAATCGACCGGCCGGTTTTCTTTAGTTGCTTTGAAGCAAGTTCGGCAATGAAGTTGCTTATTACAAGCGCGCCATTGATGCAGGAGGAGATTTACAACGAAGACCATCCTAACGAGTATGTTTATCACTTTTGAAAGGAAGAAAAAAAATGATGTATATGTAACAAAGTAGAGATAAAAAAGAGTTTATGGCTGTTAGTGTTTTTTTTTTTTTTTTGGTATCTTTCTCTAGCTTAGTACTTCATTAGAGTCAGCGGATGGTACATGAGGAAAAAAAAAATAGTATGGAAAATCAGATTTATTTGTCAGCACTATCAATCCCTTGCTTTAAAAGTGAATGTGTGTGAGAATGAAGATGACACCCCATTTTTTCCATTGTGCTTGCAAGTTCTTTGCACAACTCTGCAAAGCCTTTTTTAAGCAAACCATGTATGAGTATCTCCCAAGCCACTTCGTCACAGTTATATCCGCACCGTAACAGCTTACAAAACACCGATTTCGCCTCTTCTTCTTTACCCTCTTCGCAGAGCTTGCACACGAGTGACTTCGCGCGGTCGAGCGAAGGAAGGTATTGCTTCTCGGCCATCACGTCCAACAGCTTCGTCGCCTCTCCGTACATTTTGGAGGACTCGCAACAGCAATTAAAGAGAGCGCAGTATATATCCTCGGTGGGCGAAATTCCATTTTCGCCCATGTGGTCCAACAGCCTAAGGGAGATATCCAGTCGGTTTTCGCCGCAGAGGCCCACGATAAGCTTCTCGTACGCCCCTGCGTGGGGCCCGCATCCACGCCGACCCATTTCCTCGAAGAGCCTCGTGGCGTCCTCGAGCTCCAAGTCCTTCCAAACCTCGACGACCGGTTTCAGATAATCTTCTTCGTCACTTTTCTTCTTCTTCTTCTTCTTCATCATCATAGGCTGGATCAGGCAGCGATACGTTTCGCAGGAGGGCTCGCAACCCGCGGCGATCATGCGGGTCAGAGCGTCGAAGGCTCGATCAATCGAGCCGAGATTCCCGTACATGTCGATCAAGAAAGTGTAGCTATACGAATCCGGGGAAACCCCGTCTTCGATCATCTTCGCGACCAGAGACTCGGCTTCTTCCGTGTTCCCTTGGTTGCAGAGGGCTTTGAGGAATTTGTTGTGGAAACGCGAGTCTGGTTTCGTTCCGCCCGAGATCATCCGGTCGGCGATTCTCCGGGCGTTCTCGAACTCGCCGGATTCCAGTAACTCTCCGGCGAAGATCGTGTACGTCACCACCGTCGGATTCACGCCCTTCCTCAGCATCGCCTCGAGCAACAGCTCGATTTCGACCCTCTTCTCCTCCTTGCAGATAGCGCTGATAAGGGCGTTGTAGGCGCAATCGCTCGCCGGAAAATTCTCGTCGGAGATCATCTCCAGCGCCTCGGCGATCAAAGCGTTGCACATCGTCTCGTTGGCGCTTATGCCCTTTTCTCGGAGAGATTCGAATATCGAGTCGGCTTTGTCCAATCGGCCGTTCTTACAGAGCCCGTCGATGAACACTCCGTAGGTGACCTCGTCAGAGACCAGGCCGGAATCGTTCATCATCCCGAGAAGCTTGTAAGCGATGTCTATGTGGCCGGCCTTTAACTGGCCGTGGATGAGCGAAGTGAAGGTGATCTTGTTCGGTGAGAGCTTTCTTTTGAGCATCTCGGAGAGTAGAGACATCCCTCTGTGGACCTGATTCCGCCGGCAATGGCCTCCGATCAGGGACGTGAATGTGACGGAATCCGGAGGACACTTCTCAGATTCCATGAGACGAAAAACCCGGAGGGCGGAATCGACCATTCCTCTCTTGCAATACCCGTCGATCAGCACGTTGTATGTCACCACGCTCGGGACCACCCGATTCCTCGACATCTCTTTGACCAAATCCGAAGCCTCGTCGAACTTCCCGTCCCTCGCGAGGCTTCCGACGAGGACATTGTAGCTCTGAGCGTCCTTTTCCTTCATCTCTCTGAAGAGCTCGAACGCCTCGGTAACTCTGCCAAGCCGGCACAGAGATTGGAGGAGAACGGTGTGAGTCTTAACACTTGGAGAAAAACCGTCCGTCCTCATCTGAGCCAAAAGCTCGAGAGCCTCGTCGTCCCTTCCGACAATATGCTAGTCAGATTATGAAAAAGTTTTATTTAATGATAATTTTAATCATTAGATTGTTGCTTGAGAGTAATTACTTACTACATTTTTGTTTTATAGTTGCCACGAAACAAATATGTACTCTATTGCCACGGAAGATTTACTTGTTGTCTTTATCAACAAAATATACAAGTTAATATTGAGAAATTTCATTTTGTAGACCGAGAAATATTAAAGTTAGATTTCTTAATTGGATAATACTTGAAATTGAACTTTTAATCAAAAATCGGACAAAAATATTATTTAAACTCATTTAACTAATTTTTCTCTCATTATCTCTCTAATTTTTATAATATCCTCTACTCTTTCTCTCTCCATAGCTCTCATTTATGATGATTTCGAAGATTTACAATGAAGTTTATAGTTTTTGGGCATTTTGAGTGGTAAAAGTCAAATTTATGCAAAATTTGTCTATCGTAAACCGTTAGAATCGTATCTTGTTGGATTTCTACGTATCTCGTCAAAATCGGGTGTGAGAGAGTCCGTGTGAGTGAAATGAACAAAGAGGTGTGAGATGAATTTATTTGATTTGAGGGGTATTTTTGTCCAATTTTGAATCAAAACTCTAGTTTAATTAGATATTTTCCGACTAAAAAGTTTAACTTTAATATTTCTCCACTTTGAAATGAATTACTTACTATTCAAGTGACTAATATGTACATAACATATTTTGGATAAAAGAAAAATATACATAACATAAGTGAAGCCCAAGCACTTACCAATTGATATTATAATTTTACAGCTGGCTTAATCATAAAAAAATATTAATCCAAACGGAAACTGTGGAAAATACCTGGTCAATATAATATGAAATTATAGACGCGTTTTGTTGCACGGAGTTAACTTGTACTGTGTAAAACAAAAAAGGAAACTAAAAAAAATGTAGAAATGAGTTAATAACGGTCACTCAAGAGAAGGGTTATAAAAAACGGAAACCTCATACTATTCTTCTTCTATTTCCCTCTCTTCAGTTTTGTGGCAATTTAGGGTAATTGAATGGCGATCTAGGGTTTATTCGCCGCCGTCCCTGCTCGCTCACAGCCTGTCCCTTTCTGCCTCGTCGCCAAACCCCGACGCCGTCGCAGGGCCGATCGCCATCGCCGACCTCGGCAAAAAGAATCTCGCCGGTAATGGGTTTTCAATCATCCGCGGAGCCTGGATTTGGTGGTGTCAATGAGCGGCGTTGTCCGCGAGGCCAAGTCGCACCACCGCCAGGTCTCAACCCGTTCCGGCTGGTTGATCGGAGAGATTTTTCCGGGGCTCCGGTGATGGAGACGCCTCAGAACCGAGCGACGGTGATCGGGCTAAAAGCGCAGGTGGAGAACGCGATTCGCTGTGGAAAGAAATAAGTCCCGTCGCGTCCCTCAAAGAACGAGTATAAACCCTAGAAAGCCAAACGAAAACCCTAGAAAGTTAACATTCTCTCTCTGATTCCGTTTTCTTGGGGTTTCTGTTCGCGGGGCAGTCACGACGCCGTCGCCGGAATCTTGCGGCCGATTGTCAACGCCGTCCCTCTCAGAAGCTCGTGCTAGTGCGGATCGTCCGTAGAGCCTATGATTGGGATCGGTGCCGGTTAAGCCAACAGAACCATGGCGGTGATTCGGCCACACTTGGGTGAATAAGAGAGATTAGGTACGACCACACGGTGATCGAATCATCATTCTTGAACAAAGGAAGCTGTAAACAAATGGGGAGTTCTCTCTATTTCGTTTTTCTTTTTCTTTTTTTCCCTGTTTTGTATTTATTTCTAACCCAATATATCTTCACAGGCTTTGCGAGAAAGGTTTGATTCATCCGGCTCCTCCTTTGGCTAGGGAGATCGACACTCTTTGCAAGATAGGTCTGATCGAGAGAGCCAGTCATAAGACCACCGTTGTATGTGAACATCTATTGTTTTACTTACTGATTTCTAAAAGTGGCGTTATTATAAATTGTTCCTCAAGGGAATATGAACAACACTAGCAGATGAGCTAATCCTCGTGTCAGTACTAGCAGTGTTGTAAGAGCAAATATTTGTATGCATATTTCTCATATATAATGGACTTGTACAGAGTAAGTAATTGTTAGGATCTCAGGATTAAAGGGACATAACAATGACTTCACAGTTAAGGGTATGAATTTAGAATAACTGATGTTTTTTTATTACTATATTATCTATATAAATAGATGGGATAGTGAAGAAAATGAATAAATTTGTTTTGGGAGAGAGCGAAGTAGAGCCTGTAATAAACAGATTTGTTCTAAATCTAATGATTATTCCATTGTTAAATAGATATTTTGTAAGAAATTTATGTTGGAAATGGCTCATTAATTCTTTTGTTTTATAGTTTTTTATATATGTTATAATGCTATTTTTACTTGTGTGCTCAATTTTACTTGTTCTGACTACCACGCTGTTTGCATAGGAAGTAGTTTTACCTTCTTTCTATGGTATTGCAAATTATGGCGATATACCCTAGGATAAAGGAAGCCAAGCGCTTTCAAATGGGCCGCCGAGAATCTACTCTCAATACTCTTTCAGGTATTCAACACCTACAATAAGCTTTATTGATTTGACAGAATTAACTTGATTGTGATGTGGTAGCTTTGCAAAAACTCCTTTGATCTAGTGTGTGTTTTCAGGCTTTTGATGTGGTTACTTGACTGTCATCTATGGTTTCCTCTGTGTGTGTTTTCAGGCTTGTGATGTGGTTACTTGACCGTCATCTGTGGTTGTCTCTGTGTGTGTCTTCACTGAGAGCTTCCACGGGAACCCTCCTCCGCCTTGCCCATCATAGAAAGGGTTGGAGGAATATCAGGTTTACCCCCCTTGTTTTGTTTCTTGCAGCGCAAGTATTTTTTTTTCCCGGCGTTTTATTCTTTTTTTTTTTCACTGTGCAGTCTGCGAGCGATTCTAGCTCAAGAGTGGTTTAGCAATGGGGTTAAAGAAGAGGATGACAACAAATATGATTGTGGTGATGATCAGACCTCCAAGGTGTGAATTTATGAAGTAAAATAACTATTTTGGAAAATTATTTTGAATTTACGGCTTATAACCGGTGTCGACCCCAGTCGGAAGCTTGGTGTGTTCGAGTTCGTATTGTCAATCTGCTATGGAACAACTCGCTCAGGTTTGGTTAATTATAAAAAGCATGAGAAATATTAAAAAAAAACATCAATTCCATAAGACTTCACAAAGAACCCAAACATCTTTTGGCATTACTATTTTTTTTTTCTTCGAAGAAACCTGAATAAAACTAAAAAGAAATAGAGGGAGAAAGAAAGCTTTGGCTAGGACCGAAGCAAACCCGAATCTGCCATGATTGCATCTCCTCTTAGCAACCGTTTATGCAACCCTGAATTGGCCATAGTTCGACACTCAAAAAAACAGTTACCACTTCCAAACTTTGCATATTGAAGGTATGTGTGATTTTTTAAGAAAATATCAGTCATTGGTTTTCCTTTCCTTTTCTTTATTAATTTATTTTTTAAAGTGCGATATGGATTGTCATCTTTGATGCTGAGCTTGGAGTTTGGTCGGAAAGCCATAGCGTCAACGGAGATGACAGGTCAGTCGAAGGAGCTCCATCATCTGCAGACCTGGACGGACTCCGGAGTTTGGGCCATCATAATCATCATTTCCGTAATCTTGGAGGAAGTCCTTCACAAGCTCGATGCTGTAAGTCCTTGTTGTGTTTCTTTTTTATGCTGAAAAGTGATTAGGGTTTTGGTCTCTGTTTTTTTACCATTTTAAAAGGAAATTTGGTTTGCTCTATGTCTTTGATATTCTTACAAAGAGTAGAGTTGACTAATTTTTACAGTAATCGAAAAAAAAAGAAAGTAAGTCTGATTTAAATAACCTCATTTTGCTGTCTTGGGTTACATGGTTTTACTCTATAGGCCTATAAAATTGAACTGGCTGATGGGTTTTGGTTATATTTAAGTTTTTTTTAATCATTTCTCGAGTTGATTGTCAAACTAAATGAAAATATTTAATTTCAGTGGTGCATTGAAAGGCTCGAGAGAGCTCTGTTTGAAGCTCTTGAGAAGGTCAAACCAGGTAGATTTTACTGAGTTCTGCTCTCTTTTTTCAGAGCTTATATATTGAGTTATGTAAAATCTGAAATTGTAATTTTGGGTGTGTTGATTTCACAGAGCCTGATGATTCTGGGCTTCATTTCGGTGCTCTTGACTCAGTCAGACCCACATTGCCAAAATATGTCTCGGAGACCATGTTGCCGTGTTCTGTCAAAGAAATGAAACCGAGGGAAGAAGAACACGGGAGAAAACTCGTGGGTTTGAGCGTCAATATTTAGCTTTCGGCGGCTACGCTACTATTTAAAAAACGTAAGTCTCTACTATTTTATTTATGAAACCAACACACGCTCATGATATTGATAAAGAAAAATGTAATATCTGGGGAACTTGAACGCTGTATTAGGATTCTTCACTTTTGTCTGTTACATTCCCACTCTGACTTAAAAACAATACTAATGAAGATTTTTTTCCGTTGGTGTCACATATGGTTCATTTTTATTTTTTTGTTTTTTTATTTTTTCATATATTTATTTACTATTAATTTAGCAGACAACAAATTTTTGTGTCAAAATGAGAGGTAAGTGACCGTGGTTCTGTTTTCTCAGATTCGTGGATGGAATAAATGGGAGCAGGAAACATCTACTCATTGATTATAAATTTACGGTGATGATCAGACCTCCAAGGTGTGAATTTATGAAGTAAAATAACTATTTTGGAAAATTGTTTTGAATTTACGGCTTATAACCGGTGTCGACCCCGGTCGGAAGCTTGGTGTGTTTGAGTTCGTATTGTCAATTTGCTATGGAACAACTCGCTCAGGTGTGGTTAATTATAAAAAGCACGAGAAATATTAAAAAAAAACATCAATTCCATAAGACTTCACAAAGAACCCAAACATCTTTTGGCATTACTTTTTTTTTTCTTCGAAGAAACCAGAATAAAACTAAAAAGAAATAGAGGGAGAAAGAAACCTTTGGCTAGGACCGAAGCAAACCTGAATCTGCCACAATTGAATCTCCTCTTAGCAACCGTTTATGCAACCCTGAATTGGCCATAATTTGACACTCAAAAAGCAGTTACCACTTCCAAACTTTGCATATTGAAGGTACGTGTGATTTTTTAAAAAAATATCAGTCATTTTTTGTTTTTTCTTTTGTTTTTTTAAGTGCGATATGGATTGTCATCTTTGTTGCTGAGCTTGGAGTTTGATCGGAAAGCCATAGCGGCAACGGTGATTACAGGTTAGTCGAAGGAGCTCGATCATATGCAGACCAGGATGGTCTCCGGAGTTTGGGCCATCATAGTCATCATCTCCATAATCTTGGAGGAAGTCCTTCACAAGCTCGGTGCTGTAAGTCCTTATTGTGTTTCTTTTATGCCGATAAGTGATTAGGGTTTTGGTCTGTTTTTTTACCATTTTAAAAGGACATTTGGTTTGCTCTATGTGTTTGATGTTTTTACAAATAGTAGAGTTGTCTAATTTTTACTGTAATTACAAAAAAATTGTAAATCTTATTTAAATAACCTCGTTTTGCTGTCTTGGATTACATGGTTTTACTATATAGGCCTACAGAATTGAACTGACTGATGGGTTCTCTGGTTTTTTTTTTTTTTTTTTTAATCATTTCTTGAGTTGATTGTCAAACTATATGAAAACATTTCATTTCAGTGGTGCTCTGAAAGGCCCGAGAAAGCTCTGTTTGAAGCTCTTGAGAAGGTCAAACCAGGTAGATTTTACTAAGTTCTAATATTTTTTTCAGAGCTGATATTGAGGTATGTGAATTCTGAAAGTGTAATTTTGGGTGTGTTGATTTCACAGAGCCTGATGACTCGGCCAGACCCACATTGCCGAAATATGTAGCAGAGACCATGTTGGCGTGTTCTGTGAAAGAAATGAAACCGAGGGACGATGAACACGGGAGGAAACTCTTGTGGTTTGAGCGTCAATCTTTAGCTTTCGGTGGCTACACTACTATTTAAAAAACGTAAGTCTCTATTATTTATTTTTATTTTTATTTTTTTATGAAACCAACACACGCTCATGATATTGATGAAAAAAACTTGTCATATCGGGGTAACTTGAACGAGTCTATTAGGATTCGTCACTTTTGTCTGTTACATTCCCTCTCTGACTTAAAAACAATATTAATGAAGATTTTTTCCGTTGGTGTAACATATGGTTAATCTTTATTTTTATTTTTATTTTTTCCTTATATTTATTTACTATGAATTCCCGTCTTCTTCTACATTGTGAGAAATTTTAACTCAGTTCGTTGACTCCATATTTTTTTGTTTGACAAAGAAAAATAACTAAATAAATTGCGTGTTGACTCGATATATAATGCAAGGCACTGGATTACTGTTTTAAAAAAAAAAAATTACAATTTTTTTTTTCCATTGTAGGAGATGGAAGCAGCTTCAAGCTTAAGTTAGGATTAAGGTTCGGGAAAAGGGAATTATAGTTTGATTAGGTTTTTTTAAAAAACTGTGATCGGCGAGAGAGAGAGAGCATGATAAATTCTTCTAATTCGTTGCTGAAATTCGTCTTTAATTATCAACTCATTCGATAGTCCTCATATTTCTTAAATTCGTCGTTTTTCAATTTCAATTTCTGAAACGAACGATTTGGTATTATGTCGTTTCTCATGATTGTTGTTTTTTTTATTTTCTGAAACGAAGGATGTCGTTTTGTAGGATTGTCGTTTTTTGGACAATGTCGTTTGTAGGATTGTCGTTTTTTGGACAATGTCGTTTGTAGGATTGTCGTTTTTTGGACAATGTCGTTTTGTAGGATTGTCGTTTTTTAGACAATGTCGTTTTGTTCGATTGTTGTTTTTTTGGACAATGTCGTTTTGTTGGATTGTCGTTTTTTGGACAATGTCGTTTTGTTGGATTGTCGTTTTTTGGACAATGTCGTTTTGTAGGACTGTCGTTTTTTATTTTCTGAAACGAACGATGTCGTTTTTTGATGTTTTGTCCAGGATTGTCGTTTTTTAATCGAAATATCACGTATTTATGAAATAGGACCGCATGCAGCGTAGGAAAAAAAAATAGTAGTTTGGGTGGGAATCAGTTGGGACAAAATAATTGGGCAAAATAAAATTCTTCTAAAGACAAAATGATAAATTCGATGATGATTCAAGATTTCGGTTCGATCATATGGATTGCTTAATGTCCTCTCCTGTTCGTTATGCGTTGATAGGCTTCGGATTTGAGTCTCTGAATCCGGATTATCGGTAGTTTAGGGTTCATTGACTTGGGATTTTTAGAAATCTTGGGGTTTTTGAAGAAAAAAGAAATATAATTAAAAATACTAACATTGTCTGAGAAGAATACTTGATTTGAGCAAATATCTAAAAAAATGCTGAGAGCGGCAATCTCTCTAACGAGGTCGTCTCTCTACCGAGCTTCGATTTCTCTCTCGCCGGCGAGAATTAGGGTTCCGGCAGAGCTGTATTCCCAGGACGCGAGCTCCGGCGATGACGCTGCGACGCTTCTGGTGGTTCAGCCTCGACTCCGCCCTGATTCGTTGCTTCAGGCAAAGCTTGACGAAGCTGTTTGCCTCGCCGACTCTCTCGGCGAAATCCGCGAAGAGTACTTCGACCATGTCGTCGCCGCCGAGAAGAAGGTTCCTGAGCACATAGTCGTTCAAAACCACTCCGCCAGAGGTCATAGGGCTCACGCTGGTTAGCTTCTTCAACTCTCTCTCTCTCTCTCTCTCTCTCTCTCTCTCTCTCTCTCTGTGCTTTAAGCCGATATTTTTTTTTTCATTTCTGAATGAATGTATGTTTGTGCAGATACGTATTTTGGTGGAGGGACAGTGGAAAATGTTAAAATCCACCTAAATCATGTCGAATCAAAGGCATAAACTTATTTCGTTTTTGTATACAAGATTGGCGTTAGAGAGCAGTATTGATTAACGTGTTACTGATATGTGATAATACAAACCAGGGTGATGAAGTTGATGCTGTTTTCGTGAATGCAATGCTGAGCGGGGTTCAGCAGAGGAATTTGGAGGTAAATTCGTTTGGCTTTCTTGACAAAGGTTCTCAATTGTGACCTTTTTTATTTTTATTTTTTATTTTATTTTATTCGGCTTCCGAAACAATGCAGAGATTGTGGGGAAAGCCAGTGCTGGACAGGGTCGGTCTCATAATCGAGATATTCCATGCTCACGCCAGCACAAAAGAAGGGAAGTTACAGGTGCGCAGTTTCGACCTTGATTTGGAATAGTTGCTGATCGATTTCCGAGTTCATGGGATGAGTTATTTTATTAAAGGAGCTAGCTTTTTACAGGCGGAATTGGCAGCTCTAATGTATAAGAAGACCAGACTTGTTCGTGTACGAGGCGATGATGGGAAGCTTACTTTTGGGGCTGGCGGAGATACTGAAGTTGTTAGCGCTCGGGGGTAATGTGTTGGTTAGTTCGTATGCTGCGAAAAAAAAAATTGATGCAGAACATAACTTCTAGCTTTCTAATGTACCGACGTGCTTTTGAAAGTCTGTTGTGCGTTTTTGATTGCTATAGATTTATGACCCATCTGTATTTGACTTCAGGAGAGGAAGTGGTGGACGTGGATTTATTGGCGGTGCCGGTGAAACTGAAATTAATCTTCAACGTCAAAGGTCCGGTTCACGATCGGTGTTTTTGTATAATTGTATCATAGTGAGTGACTTGGAACTAACTTCAAGATATACCCTGTGTAGTTTAGGCTCTAGTGGGAACTAACTTCAGTTTGTTAAGCTTGACTCTTGTGGCAGATGATGACTATACTTCACGGATTTAGATTTTATAGATATAATATACTTCTATGATATATGATATCTTTATCTTATAATCTTGTTTTTATAGGTTGAGGATAGAGTTACCATTTGTTTATTTGGACATGTGATTCACATCTTCTTTTCTCAGATTACTCATTTACCGTATCATTACGTTTGTGGAACTTCTTATCTTACTTATCGAGTGTTGTCTCAGAATTTCAGACTGGCGAAAAATTCTGACGGCACAAATCGAAGAGGTTCTTCGCACTAGAGCTGTGCAGCGGGCTTCTCGGAAGAGAACCGGAGGCTCACAAGGACAAGGCTTACCCACTGTAGCCATTGTTGGCTATACACTTCTTTTTCTTCTGATTTAGATTGTAAGTTCAGTTGTACTGCTAGAACACGACTCTGCTTCTGTCGATTTTCAGACAGGATCACATTTGCTTCCCGTTAGTTTTTAATTATTTATTGGTTTGGTAACTCTGATCTTGCTGTAACAGGGAAAATCTACATTGGTTAGTGCACTCTCAGACAGTCCTCTATTTAGTGATTCTCGGTAATTTATCCATTTTTATTAATATGTTCCTTCCCAAGGTCAAAGAGTTACGCATACTAAATCATGAAATTCTTTCCTATTTTTTGTTTTGTTTTGTTGTAGACTCTTCGCAACTGTGGATCCTAGATTAAGAAATGTTGTTCTTCCATCGGGGTAAGATATGGTCTATGTTTGAGCCGTGTAATGGGCTTGAATTTGAAGAATGAATTTTTTGACTTATCTTAGCCAATTTTTTATCTTATCCAGAAGGAAAGTCCTCCTGAGTGATACAGTGGGATTCATTTCAGATTTGCCAGTGCAGGTATGTTGTTGTTATAGCGTTAAACAATAAACAACTCTATTCTTTGCCTATTTCGTGATACTCTTCTTCACCTTATTCATTACGAACCCAATGTTGAATCTATTTTTGCAGCTAGTGGAAGCGTTTCATGCGACTCTGGAAGAAGTAGTGGAAGCTGATTTGCTTGTGGTAATCTCACCCGGCTCTTTAATTTCTTTCTTTAATTTCTCCATTGCTTATTGAATTTCATTCTATTACGTTGTAGTGAAAAGCAATGTGGGTGACAGGTTTATGAAATATATCAATGAAGTTGAAAATGAACCAATTTGAGGAATGTTTTTCACTATATTTACTGTCATATCAGCATGTGCTAGACTCCACTGCCCCAAATCTCGAAGAGCACCGCTCAACTGTTCTCGGCGTTCTAGAGCAAATCGGAGTTCCAAAAGAGAAGGTTGATAATATGGTCAAAGTTTGGAATAAGGTAATGATATTCCAAGCCCTTCCTTCATACTCGTAGGTTTTTTTTTTTTTTTTTTTTTTTTTTTCTTTTGCAAAAGCAAATTGAGATCATCTGCGAAATGCTCAGATTGATGTTCAAAATTCACTTATCGATGGTGAGAATAGCCATATCTCCGAAGAAGACGAAGCTGACACCATTGATGGTGAAGACGATCTGGAATCCATCGGCAATGGTGATCAAGAAAACGACGGGTCTCAATTTGATATAACAACCACAATGACACGGAAATCCTGAGTTCCATTCATCAACATCCCAATTTGAAATCTCTGACCATTGAGAATTACTTGGGTCTCACCGTGTCGCCCGCTTGGATGATGTCTCTTTTCAATCTCACCCATCTCGTATTAACTGGATTCGTGAATTTCGAGACTTTACCTCCGCTTGGGAAATTGCCTTCACTTAAGGAACTAGAACTAAATAAATTTCCCAAGATGTGCACGGTGGGTGAAGAATTCCTAGGACTCACTGAAGCCGATCGAGAGGTCATTTCATTTCCTAAGTTGGAAGAGCTTACTTTCTATGATAATTGGCGGTGGAGAGTGTGGGAAGGGTCTTGTACAAAAGGAACAATAATCATGCCATGTCTACGCTCCTTGAGCATTCTAGGTGTTGCAAGCCTCGAAACACTACCGGAGTTTCTGCAAATGACGCCACTGCAAAATCTTTCTATCATTGTCTGCGATACTTTGAAAGAGCACTGTAACAAAGATGGTGTTTGGATTCAAACGGATGAGATTGAGTGAGAAAACATGGGTCACACACTCCTACACTTACTGGTAATTTCATTTTCTCATTGTTTCAGAAAAATATTTATGTTTAGTATTATCATATTCTAATTCTCCATATCAAGGACTTGCAGTAGCTTTCTGACTATACAGATTTAAGATCCAATTAAAATATAAATTCCTTTCTCATAGTGATGCTTTGTTTTGAAGAAGTTGTTTCAATTTGATTCGGGTTTTGGTCTGTGTTTTTTTACCATTTTAAAAGGATATTTGGTTTGCTCTATGTGTTTGATGTATTTACAAATAGTAGAGTTGACTAATTTTACAGTAGTTACAAAAAAAAAATGTAAATCTGATTTAAATAACCTTGTTTTGCTGTCTTGGGTTACATGGTTTTACTATATAGGCCTACAGAATTGAACTGGCTGATGGGTTTTTTTTTTTAAATTTTTTTTTAAAATCATTTCTTGAGTTGATTGTCAAACTATATGAAAACATTTCATTTCAGTGGTGCACTGAAAGGCCCGAGAGAGCTCTGTTTGAAGCTCTTGAGAAGGTCAAACCAGGTAGATTTTACTGGGTTCTAATCTTTTTTTTCAGAGCTGATATTGAGTTATGTGAATTCTGAAAGTGTAATTTTGGGTGTGTTGATTTCACAGATCCTGATGACTCAGTCAGGAACATTTGGAAATTAGAAGCAACAAAAAGCCTGAAGATCCACTTGACTTTAATGACCTCAAGTCAATGACCTTCACTCGTGCGGTAAGTTAACACATTTCCCATCTTTTTTTTTTCTTTTCTTTTCACTTGAATAAATAAATTAAATTATTGATTTACGCACATGTTGGCATGTTCTGTGAAAGAAATGAAACCGAGGGACGATGAACACGGGAGAAAATTCTTGTGGTTTGAGAGTCAATCTTTAGCTTTCGGTGGCTACGCTACTATTTAAAAAACGTAAGTCTCTATTATTTTTTATTTATTTATGAAACCAACACACGCTCATGATATTGATGAAAAAAACTTGTAATATCGGGGTAACTTGAACGGGTCTATTAGGATTCGTCACTTCTGTCTGTTACATTCCCTCTCTGACTTAAAAACAATATTAATAAAGATTTTTTCCGTTGGTGTAACTTATGGTTAATCTTTATTTTTATTTTTTATATTTTCCTTATATTTATTTACTATGAATTTAGCAGACAACAAATATTTGTGTAAAAACGAGAGATAAGTGACCGTGGTTCTGTTTTCTCAGATTCGTGGATGGAATAAATAGGAGCAGGAAACATCTACTCATTGATTATAAATTTACGGATGGTGAGTCGTCCAATCCGATGCTCTCTGATATATTTTTTTTAAAGTTTCCTTATAAAGTGCAGTGTCGTTCTTGTTATAACAAACACATATAAATCAATATAGATCCTTCATGAGTCCGGCTTACTCATGAGACGCATTTGTGAGAGCACATGCAAGTTTCTGGACCAGAATTCCCGTCTTCTTCTACATTGTGAGAAATTTTAACTCAGTTCGTTGATTCCATATTTTTTTTTTGTTTGACAAAGAAAAATAACTACATAAATTGCGTGTTGACTTGATATATAATGCAAGGCACTGGATTACTGTTTCAAAAAATAAAAGTACAATTTTTTTTTCCATTGTAGGAGATGGAAGGAGCTTCAAGCTTAAGTTAGGATTAGGGTTCGGGAAAAGGGTATTAGAGTTTTATTAGGTTTTTTTTTAAAACTGCGATCGGCGAGAGAGAGAGAGAGCATGATAAATTCTTCTAATTCGTTGCTGAAATTCGTCTATAATTATCAACTCATTCGATAGTCCTCATATATTTCTTAAATTCGTCGTTTTTCATTTTCAATTTCTGAAACGAACGATTTGGTATTATGTCGTTTCTCAAGATTGTCGTTTTTTTATTTTCTGAAACGAAGGATGTCGTTTTGTAGGATTGTCGTTTTTTGGACAATGTCGTTTTGTAGGATTGTCGTTTTTGGACAATGTCGTTTTGTAGGATTGTCGTTTTTGGACAATGTCGTTTTGTAGGATTGTCGTTTTTGGACAATGTCGTTTTGTAGGATTGTCGTTTTTTTGACAATGTCGTTTTGTTGACTGTCGTTTTTGTTGACTGTCGTTTTTGTTGACTGTCGTTTTCTAGGACTGTCGTTTTTATTTTCTGAAACGAACGATGTCGTTTTTTGATATTTTTTCCAGGATTGTCGTTTTTTTTAATCGAAATATCACGTATTTATGAAATAGGACCTTATGCAGCGTAGAAAAAAAAATAGTAGTTTGGGTGGGTTAGTTGGGACAAAATAATTGGGCAAAATAAAATTCTGCTAAAGACAAAATGATAAATTCGATGATGATTCAAGATTTCGGTTCGATCATATGGATCGCTATGTCCTCTCCTGTTCGTTATGCGTTGATAGGTTTCGGATTCGAGTCTCTGAATCCGGATTATCGGTAGTTTAGGGTTCATTGATTTGGGATTTTTAGAAATCTTGGGGTTTTTGAAGAAAAAAGAAATATAATTAAAAATACTAACATTGTCTGAGAAGAATACTTGATTTTTTTTTTTTTATTATTTTATTCGGCTTCCGAAACAATGCAGAGATTGTGGGGAAAGCCAGTGCTGACAGGGTCGGTCTCATAATCGAGATATTCCATGCTCACGCCAGCACAAAAGAAGGGAAGTTACAGGTGCGCAGTTTCGACCTTGATTTGGAATAGTTGCTGATCGATTTCCGAGTTCATGGGATGAGTTATTTTATTAAAGGAGCTAGCTTTTTACAGGCGGAATTGGCAGCTCTAATGTATAAGAAGACCAGACTTGTTCGTGTACGAGGCGATGATGGGAAGCTTACTTTTGGGGCTGGCGGAGATACTGAAGTTGTTAGCGCTCGGGGGTAATGTGTTGGTTAGTTCGTAAGCTTACTTTTGAAAGTCTGTTGTGCGCTTTTTATTGCTATAGATTTATGACCCATCTGTATTTGACTTCAGGAGAGGAAGTGGTGGACGTGGATTTATTGGCGGTGCCGGTGAAACCGAAATTAATCTTCAACGTCGAAGGTCCGGTTCACAATCGGTGTTTTTGTATAATTGTATCATAGTGAGTGACTTGGAACTAACTTCAAGATATACCCTGTGTAGTTTAGGCTCTAGTGGGAACTAACTTCAGTTTGTTAATCTTGACTCTTGTGGCAGATGATGACTATACTTCACGGATTTAGATTTTATAGATATAATATACTTCTATGATATATGATATATGATATCTTTATCTTATAATCTTGTTTTTATAGGTTAAGGATAGAGTTACCATATGTTTATTTGGACATTTGATTCACATCTTCTTTTCTCGGATTACTCATTTACTGTATCATTACGCTTGTGGAACTTCTTATCTTACTTATCGAGTGTTGTCTCAGAATTTCAGACCGGCGAAAAATTCTGACGGCACAAATCGAAGAGGTTCGTCGCACTAGAGCTGTGCAGCGGGCTTCTCGGAAGAGAACCGGAGTCTCACAAGGACAAGGCTTACCCACTGTAGCTATTGTTGGCTATACCAACGCTGTACGTTATCAACACTTCTTTTTCTTCTGATTTAGATTGTAAGTTCAGTTGTACTGCTAGAACACGACTCTGCTTCTGTTGATTTTCAGACAAGATCATATTTGCTTCCCGTTAGTTTTTAATTATTTATTGATTTGGTAACTCTGATCTTGCTGTAACAGGGAAAATCTACATTGGTTAGTGCACTCTCAGACAGTCCTCTATTTAGTGATTCTCGGTAATTTATCCATTTTTATTACTATGTTCCTTCCCAGGGTCAAAGAGTTATGCATACTAAGTCATGATATTCCTTCCTATTTTTTGTTTTGTTTTGGTGTAGACTCTTCGCAACTGTGGATCCTAGATTAAGAAATGTTGTTCTTCCATCGGGGTAAGAAATGGTCTATGTTTGAGCCGTGTAATGTGCTTGAATTTGAAGAATGAATTTTTTGACTTACTTTGCCAATTTTTTCTCTTATCCAGAAGGAAAGTCCTCCTGAGTGATACAGTGGGATTCATTTCGGATTTGCCAGTGCAGGTATGTTGTTGTTATAGCGTTAAACAATAAACAACTCTATTCTTTGCCCATTTCGTGACACTCTTCTTCACCTTCTTCATTACGAACACAATGTCGAATCTATTTTTGCAGCTAGTGGAAGCGTTTCATGCAACTCTGGAAGAAGTAGTGGAAGCTGATCTGCTTGTGGTAAGCTCACCCAGCTCTTTAATTTCTTTCTATATATTGACTTCCACTGCAAAAAAAATCGTTAATTGTGAGGTATGAGCTCACAAAGTAGAGAGAGATCTCGATAAATTGAAATTAATCTAATTTAAAAACTTCGGTAACAAATTGCTTATTGAATTTCATTCTATTACGTTGTACTGAAAAGCAATGTGGGTGACAGGTTTATGAAATATATCAATGAAGTTGAAAATGAACCAATTTGAGGAAATGTTTTTCACTATATTTACTGTCATAACAGCATGTGCTAGACTCCACTACCCCAAATCTCGAAGAGCACCGCTCAACCGTTCTCGGCGTTCTAGAGCAAATCGGAGTTCCAAAAGAGAAGGTTGATAATATGGTCGAAGTTTGGAATAAGGTAATGATATTCCAAGCCCCTCCTTCATACTTGTAAGTTTTTTTTTCTTTTGCAAAAGCAAATTCAAATCATCTGCGAAATGCTCAGATTGATGTTCAAGATTCACTTATCGATGGTGAGAATAGCCATATCTCCGAAGAAGACGAAGCTGACACCATTGATGGTGAAGACGATCTCGAATCTATCGGCAATGGTGATCAAGAAAACAACGGGTCTCCGGAGAAAAAGTTGATGCAGTTCGATGCACAGTCCGGCAATTTTGAGCCTGTGGAGTGGTCCGATCAGGAAGATCACCATAACCATCAAATCAACGACGATGGGTCTTCGGTTTTGGAGAAGAGTGGCACGAACGAGCCACACAGAGAGTGGTCAAAGGGCGTGGATTGTTCTCGAGATCCGGATGTGAAAACATCGGCCTTGAAGAGGACTGGTTTGCAGGAGCTGCTTGAGCTCATCGACCGGAAGTTGAAGCCAGAAAATGTTGTCGAAAGGACTGACTTTGACAGAAAATGGAGACCTCCACGAGAAGGAGAAGATGAGACCGGAGTTGCAATTTGAGGTGAATTAGAGGGTTCCTGAAAGAAAAGCCCATGGATTCTCCACTAAACAAAGCCTTTAGTTTTTTCAAGTTTTGTCTTGGATAAAAATAGTCGTCCTGAAAGTTGAAAATTGAATTTTTTACACAAAAACTCCCCCCTTGTAGTTGTATTTCTTTTAAAAATTGAAAAAATGCAAGTAATTTTGTTTCGGACAAAATATATAATGACACAAGTGTTATGGTGTAAATTTTTCAAAGATAATTTTGATAGAATAAGACTTTTTTTTTTTTTTTTTTTTTTTTTTTTTTTTTTTTTGTAATAACATACTAAATTAAGTTTTATCCCCAAAGATTATATAACTTCTAAAAAATGGAAATTTTGCTTTACACAAAAATATAACTAAAAAAGTTTTTGTTTTCTATTTTCTAATTTTTGTAGTTGTACTGAAAAATTATTTTGCAGTTGTTTTCAAAAAGTTGTTTGGTATAGTTTTCATTTTTGTTTTTGAGAAATTGAAAAAACTGTTTGGTACAATTTTCATTTTGTTTTTTAAGGAGAAAGAGGAGAGAAGAGAAGAATTTTTTTTTACAAAACATTTTTTATTTGTTTTCAGGTTTCTTTACTCTTTTACAAAACAACTTCAAAATTTTTGAAATTTTTTTCCGAAAAATTAAACCAAACGCAACTTTCATTTTTTGTTTTCAATTTTTTCCACTAAAAAAAGTCAAAAACACTTTTTGAAATGAAAACCAAACACTCTCCAAGATTTTAAAAACTCCCCAAGATTTTAAAAACGTTGCTCTATAAAAAGACTAGTATATTAAAAGACTAATATAACCTCGTGTTTATTATATATATATATATATATATATATATATATATATATATATATATTTTCATTTAGTACCATGGAAAATAGCTGTAAAGGAGAATATGGTAATAAACATTATTGGGAATGGGATGGGTGTGTGCTCGTTCTCCTCGTCATTCTTCAATCATTCTCCTTCGCATATTTTCCAATATTATCCTTTTCATTCATTTGGTCGTATTGCTGAAAATATAATAAACAAGAGCTTGTATTAGTCTTACAGTAATACAAGTATATACATGTGTCTATGCTTCACCGTATACAAACCAACCGCTGACGGAGCATTAGAGTGAGTTGAGCTGTGAAAAAAGTTCCAAAGTTGGAAGATGGCTGAAGCTGTTGTTTCTCTGCTGATTGAGCATCTGGGTTCCATGGCATTAATTCGATGGAATTGAATCGGAGATCAGATTGGTGAGCGGAGTCAAAGAAGATGTCCGAAATCTGAAGAGCAATCTTGAGGACGTTCAAGCTGTTCTTCAGGATGCCGAGGAGAAGCAACTGAACGACGCTGCTGTGAAAAGATGGCTTCAAAAGCTCAAGAACGCTTCCGAGGACATCGAGAACGTTCTGGACGATTGGAGCACTGCTGTTCTCCAGCACGAGATCAAGAAACAAGAAAAGAGTTCTTCAGACAAGAAGGTGTGTTTTCCAGTTTCTTTCTCTCCCTTCGCTTTCACCAAAGTTGGTCGCCTCGTTATGAGCCGTGATATTGCTCTCAAAATCAAGAAACTTAACGGAGAGTTGAGTATCAAGTTGAAATTCTATTGCTAAAAAATAGATCAGCCATAACGATACATAGAAGGTATTTAATATATATCATATTTTATATCGAAACAACATTTTATTTGTATCCTTGTTCACATTAGTAATCTTGTTTATTGAAGGTGTGGTGTTCCATCTAAAACCAAGCTTGACAATTAGATGAGTAACCCACAAGCCCATGACCGTAATACCCAGTCGATATGAGACTATCCTTGATATTGTTTGTGTTGAACTTTGTGTACGAACGTGATTTGGGATTTTGAGCTTCATATCTTTACGAACATTTATTTCACATATACACAAAATGGTTATTTTTTTTATTATCATTTTATAATTTTATAGAACGTATTCAAGAATCGATAAGATCGCTATGGGAATTTCAAAATAACCATAAAACACATGAAAATTATAATCAAAAGAGATCAAATGTAAATACGAAAAAAAACTTGGGCGGAGCTAATGTAAGTATGCCCATGAGTGCATACTTAATAAACTGTAATTACACACCTCTAAAACTAATACTCTACTCCATTTTTTTAATTTCTTTTTAAGATTATAAAGTATTTAGAATAGAATTCAAATAAATAGTGAAAAAAAACACCATTAGAAATTCAAAAACAGTTATAAAAAAAAAAAAAAAAAAAATTGAGAGCCATTTCATTAATAAAGGGCAGCAACTTACCCAGCTATTACACCTTCAAGACATAATGAACATCATCTTAGTGGACTCCTGAGCTAGCTAGCATGTGAGTAATATTTGTTTTCCTTTCGAGAAACAAATTTGCACGTACAATTGTCAAGCTCGGATAATCGATAGAATTTACAATAATCGATAATTGGATAACAGCCTAATGGGGCATTTAGATACAAAATATTGTCAACTCTAGTTCACGGTTGGCTCGACAAGGTAACTCCCTCTCGGATTCAATCAATCATTAGTAATTGTATATCTCTCGAGCTAAAAACATAAATCATTGTTTAAGCAATTATTGTATCGCTTACGTGTCTCTTAATTGTTCTTATGTCCTTGTTTAACGACAACTTTTGGGTTTTTAACGGTTCTAATGAGTTACGGTCAACTCTACTGTAAAATATGTTGGTTCCACGAATTTTTATTTTATATTACAACAATCTCACACGATTCACGTACGTGACAAATGTTAGCAAGTGCTTAGCTGTTGCTTATACAAGACTTATATTAGAAAACTATTTTATGTACCTTTTGCTAAAAAATAAAATTTATTCGTATATTAAATTTATCCAGACTGATCTAACTTCCTTATCACATGGATCTAACATATAGAAATATTGTCAACTCTAGTTTACGGTATCTTCCTCGGAATCTGTTGAAAGAATAAAGAAAGAGAGAATCGGAGAAGAGAGAGAGTGTTCCGAGACTTTGAATATTTCTTATGTTTGATATGAACTTGTATCACCTATTTATACATATGGTGGATACGAGAGAGAGTGTAAAAAATACATGTAATAATTCTATCTAGGAAATAGAAAGTAATAAATGTTACACAGAAAATAAGACATAGAAAATAGATGACAAATAAATTAACACAATTTCCCATGTGATGAGCTCCAATGAGAGAGGACTTCCGAGGCACGCTTGTCAGGAGCTGGCGAAGTGACGAGCTGACGAGCTGGCGAAGTGACGAGCTGACGAAGTGGCGAGCTGACGAAGTGACGAGCTGGCGAAGTGACGAGCTGGTGAAGTGGCGATCTGTCGAACTGACGAGCTCGATTTCAACACTCCCCCTGAAGCTTGACTGTATATGTTGAGGAGATCAAGCTTGCTACATAGCTCGGAGGCTCGAGGAAGGGCTTTGGTGAGAATGTCGGCGAGCTGACGACCTGATGGAACGTATTCCATATCGATTATTTTTTCTTCAATCTTTTCACTGATGAAGTATCGGTCGATCTCGATATGTTTTGTTCTGTCATGATGGACTGGATTTTTGGCTATGCTGAGAGCAGCTTGATTATCGCAAAAGAGCTTGATTGGACCTTCGATGATGATCTTGAGGTCGTCGAGAACTCTCTTCAGCCAGATGCCTTCACATACTCCGCTTGCTAAAAACCTGAGCTCGGCTTCAGCACTACTTTTTAAGACAACTGACTGCTTCTTGCTTCGCCAGGTAACAAGATTTCCCCAGACGTATGTGCACATGCCTGATGTTGATCGTCTGTCTGGAACATATCCGGCCCAGTCCGCATCTGTGAACACTTCGACACCTCGACTTCGTCTTTTCTTGAAGGCGAGACCAGTCCCTGGGGCAGCTTTGAGGTATTGGAAAATCCTCATGACTGCGTCCATGTGAGTTTCCGAGGGATTACTCATGAATCGACTTACCATACTCACTGCGAATCCAATATCTGGTCTCGTGTGAGTTAGGTAGATGAGTTTTCCTACGAGCTGCTGAAATATTTCTTTGTCGGTGGCGGCCTCGGTGGTGCGAGCTAGAAGTTTCACATTAGCATCCATCGGAGTGTCAACTAGTTTACAGCCAAGCATGCCAGTTTCTTTGAGGAGATCCAACGTGTACTTGCGCTGGGAAACAGAGATGCCCTTTTCTGATCGAGCTACCTCCATGCCGAGGAAGTATCGTAGGCTGCCGAGGTCCTTGACTTCGAACTCAGATGACAAAGTTTGCTTCAGTCTCCTGATCTCTTCTAGGTCGTCTCCGGTGATGACTATGTCGTCCACATACACACTCAGGATGTTGAGATCTTTGAGAAGAGTGTTGGATCGGCTTGACTCTGCTCGTAGTCGCAACGCTTGAGCACATTGGTGAATTTTCCGAACCATACTCGAGGGGACTGTTTTAGACCGTATAGAGACTTCTTGAGTTTGCAGACTTTGTTGGCTCCTTGATCATTGTCAAATCCCGGTGGGAGTTGCATGTAGACTTCCTCTTCCAGTTCGCCATTTAGAAACGCATTCTTCACATCGAGCTGAATGAGAGGCCAATCTAAGTTGGCTGCTAGTGAAAGGAGGATTCTGATGGTATTGAACTTCGCAACTGGAGCGAACATCTCTTGATAATCAATGCCATATGCTTGAGTGTACCCTTTCGCGACAAGGCGGGCTTTGTATCTCTCCACTGTCCCATCTGGATTGTGTTTGATGGTAAAGAGCCATCTACATCCAACAGTTCGCTTGCCTGGTGGTAGCTCGACTATATCCCACGTATCATTCTGTTCGAGGGCTTGGATCTCGGCATGACTCGCATCTCGCCACTCAGGACTTTGAAGGGCTTCCTTGATGGATTGTGGCACTTTACCTTCATCTAACTTCGCCACATAGGCTTGGTAGCTCGTAGATAGGTTCCTATAATACACGTAATCCTCTATTCTGTATTGACCACACGACCGAGCAGGTTTTCTCAATGCAATTGGTAAGTTTGGAGATGAGATGTTACCTTGTTCAATAGTGTCGTGGTTCAGGTTCGGAGAGACATTTTGTTCACGAGCTTGTACCGGACTCTGGGTGATGTTCAGTTCGCATGGAGAGGGTTCAGAGGCTTGCGAGCTGGGGATCAGAGTCGGACTGGGCGAGCTGGGAATTTCTTGAGCAGGTGAGGTCGGACTGTGGGGCGAGCTGAGAATTTCTTGAACAGATGAGGTCGGATTTGGGAGCGAACTAGGTGGACTAAGTGGCGAGGTGAATTCTGGGTTTATGATGAGCCAATTTGGGAAGTCATCTCCATTATTCTCCCCCTGACGAGCTGAATTGACGAAGTAAGGACTTAACTCATGAAATGATACATCCATGGAGACTATGAATTTACGGGACCGGGGTTCATAGCATTTGTAGCCTTTCTGAGTTGCTGAATAGCCAAGGAAGATGCACTTGAGAGATTTTGGATCAAGTTTACCTTGGTCATAAGAATGGGTGAAGACTGTACATCCGAATACTTTCGCAGGTAGAGTTGAGATGAGTCGAGAGTGAGGGTATGACTCTAGAAGGACTTGGGATGAGATTTTGTAGCCAAGGACACGAGATGTCATTCTGTTTATGAGGTAGGTGGCTGTGAGGACTGCTTCTCCCCAAAAATGAGATGGAACGTTTGAGGAGAACATGACGGCTCGAGCGACCTCGAGTATGTGTCGATTTTTCCTTTCGGCTACCCCATTTTGTTGTGGGGTGTGAACGCACGAGATGGAGTGAATTATGCCATGTGTTTTGAAGAAATGGCCGAGCTCGGAATTAAAGTAGTCTCGGGCGTTGTCGGTGTGGACAATTTGGATGGAGGTGTCGAACTGTGTTTGGACCATTTTGTGAAAGATTTTGAATAGGTTGGATGTTTCGGATTTTTGTTTCATCATGTATATCCAACTGAGTCTAGTGTGGTCGTCAACAAAGAGAAGAAACCATCGAACTCCATTGATATTGAGAATTTTTGAGGGTCCCCATATATCACTGTGAATTGTGGCAAATGGGCGAGATGGTTTATACGAGGTGGAGTGATATGAACTTCGAGTATGTTTAGCGAACTCACACATGTCACACTGAATGGAATTGATATTTTTATTGATAAACAAAGAAGGAAATAGTCTTTTGAGATACATGAAATTTGGATGTCCTAGTCTAAGGTGATTGAGCATGATCTCTTTGTACTAGGGTGATTGTTGGGCGAGCTGACACATGGCGGACTGATCTGATTTGATGACATAGAGTTCGGTACTCAGCTCGGCATTACCAATCTGTCTCCCCGTGACTTGTTCATGAAACACACATGAACTTTCATAAAAAATAGTTCGGCACTTAGAGTCTTTGTTGATCTTATGCACAAATAAGAGATTGCATTGTAATTGGGGAAAAAAGAACACCGATTCTAGCCTCATAGACTTCGTCAAGACCACAGTGACAACACCAGTGACTTGAGTTTTGGCTCCGTTGGCGATGGTGACTGATATGCTTCTATTACAAACGGAGTAAGTTGTGAATAGACTTCGATTACCAGTCATATGATCAGAGGCACCGGAGTCGACAATCCATGCTGTGGGATTCTCTGAGCTTACATTGAGGGCTCTAGGAGAGTTACCTAGAGGACCAATGCTGGAGGTTTCTCCACTGAGTTGGACTTGTTGGACAAGCTTTTGGAGAATAGCGATCTGGTCGTTGTTGAAGGGAGAGTCCGAGGTCGAGGTCGAGGCAGCGGACGAAGTGGATACTAAGTTTCCGACTGAGTTCGGATCCTTAGTGTCTCGGGTTGACTTCGAGCTTGGTGGTTTCCCATGTAGCTTCGAGCAGTTTTCTCGGAGGTGTCCAGGTCGTCTGCAATGATCGCAGTAGGGGCGAGGTTTGCGAGGTCTCTCTGTTGAGACGCGGACGGCAAGTACTTCGTCTCCATGCGTGGTGAGGGCGGACGAGTCTGAGGATGAGCCCGGAATTGAGCTCGATTGGATAACTCCCAGCATGAGTTTCCTCCTGCTTTCCTCGTGTCTGACCGCGGAGAAGGCTTCACGGAGAGATGGTAGTGGTTTTGTACTAAGTATCCGACCTCTGACCTCATCAAGGTCTTGGTTGAGACTGGATAGTAGTTTAAACACACGTTTGGTCTCCACTATCCTGCGGTAGAGTTTTGAGTCTTCGGGGCAGGTCCACTGGTGCTGTTCGTAGAGGTCGATCTTCTGCCATAGGTGTGTGAGCGAGCTGAAGAACTGAGTAACAGACATTTCTCCTTGACGTAGGTCGTGGAGAGTGTTCTCAGTCTCAAACAGCTCGGACACATCTTCGGAGTTGGAGAAGATTTCTCTAGCTGCTTGCCAGATTTCTGCTGCCGTTGGGTAAAGGAGGAAGGTTTCCCCGATTTCGGGATGCATAGAGTTTATGAGCCAGGACATCACCATGTTGTTATTTGCCTTCCAACTCTTGAACGTCGGATCTTCGATCTTTGGAGATTTTGCCGCGCCTGTGAGGTAGTCATCTTTACCTCGTCCCGATATGAACATGAGCACGGATTGTGACCACTGTAGGAAGTTGTGACCATTGAGTTTGTGGCTCGTGATATGTTGGGAGAAGGATTCCGATTGAGACTGGAAGGTGGTCGGAGTAGTGTTCATGGTGATTGATTTTCCCTGCTCTGATACCATGTTGAAAGGATAAAGAAAGAGAGAATCGGAGAAGAGAGAAAGTGTTCCGAGACTTTGAATATTTCTTATGTTTGATATGAACTTGTATCACCTATTTATACATATGGTGGATACGAGAGAGAGTGTAATAAATACATGTAATAATTCTATCTAGGAAATAGAAAGTAATAAATGTTACACAGAAAATAAGACATAGAAAATAGATGACAAATAAATTAACACAATTTCCCATGTGATGAGTTCCAAGGAGAGAGGACTTCCAAGGCACGCTTGTCAGGAGCTGGCGAAGTGACGAGCTGACGAGCTGGCGAAGTGATGAGCTGACGAAGTGACGAGCTGGAGAAGTGACGATCTGTCGAACTGACGAGCTCGATTTCAACAGAATCAATAATTTTTAACTGTTACGTGTCTCAGGTTAAATTTAAAGCATTGTTTAAGCCATTATTGTATCCCTTAGATGTCTCTTAATTGTTCTTATATCCCTATTTAACAATTTGTGAGTTTTTACGGAATCAAATATGTTTGTTTAAGAAGACTTCTCCAACTAAGTTTTAATAAACATGGTTTTGTTTTTGTACAACTTGCTATTTTATATTTAATTATATTGTCTGGTGCAACTTCCAACTTCCTTATCACATGGATCTGAAGATATATGTTCACATTTTTATTTAAAGAGATCCAAACTTGGGAGTGGGGCTGGCCTGGTGCATTATATATATTTATTATGTTATTACTAAGATGAGACATTTTTGACAGCCATATATATGTTAATTAAATTAGCATGCCCTGTCAGTCAGAGGCACTATAAATATATATTTCTTGATCTAATACTATTACAAACATAGCGTTGAGAGAGCATTAGAGTGAGTGAGTTGAGCTGTGAAAAAGGTTTCAAAGTTGGAAGATGGCTGAAGCTGTGGTTTCGGTGCTGATTGAGACTCTGGTTCCCATGGCAATCCATGGAGTCGGAGGGGAGATCAAGCTCGTGAAAGGAGTCAAAGAAGATGTCGAAAAACTGAAGACTAGTCTTGAGGACATTCAAGCTGTTCTTGAGGATGCTGAGCAGAAGCAACTGAATGACGCTGCTGTGAAAAGATGGCTTAAGAAGCTCAAGACCGCTTCCGAGGAGATGGAGATTGTTCTCGACGAGTGGAGCACGGCCGTTCTCCAGCACGAGATCAAGAAAGAAGAAGACAAGAAGGTGTGTTTCTCGGTTTCTTTCTTTTGCTTCTCTTGCACCAAAGTCGGTCACCTCGTTATGCACCGTGATATTGCTCTCAAAATCAAGCAGCTTAATGAAGAGTTGGCTAGGATTTCCAACAATAAAAATAATTACAATCTCATCCCAAACACCGTTGTTGAGAGGCCTAGGCCACGCGAGACAACCTTCCTCGTCGACGAGACCAAAGTACACGGTCGAGACGAGGAAAAAAGTGTTTTAGTGAGCAAGTTATTGTGCGAGAGCAGTACCGATGAGGATGATGGGAGATCGTCCCTTCATATCATCCCCATTGTGGGACCTGGGGGTCTCGGAAAAACTACTCTCGCCCAACTTGCTTTTAACCATGAGGCGATTAAGAACCACTTTGATAAGCTAATTTGGGTGTGCGTCTCCGATCCTTACAATGAGATCAAGGTCTGTGAAGAGATTATTGTTGGTCTTGGAAGCTCTGCTCAAAGCTCTTCACTGAATGCCGTTGTCAAATGCATTCATGAGTCCATGGAGGGGAAAAGAGTTCTGATTGTCTTAGACGATGTCTGGTTTGTAGATTGTAGGAGATGGGAAATTTTAGCAGAAGCTCTTAGGAATGGGGGTAGAGGAAGCCGGATATTAGTGACCACGAGAAAGCAAGAAGTTGCGACGATGATGGGAGTGCCCACAGACCAGATCATTAGTCTAAAAATGCTGAGTGAAGATCATTGCTGGTCGATTTTCAGACAATTGGCATTCATTGGGAAGGGAGACGAGGAGCGTCGACAGCTAGAACCTATCGGCCGGAAAATCGCTGCTAAATCGAAAGGCTTGCCTCTAGTTGCTAAAACTCTTGGAAGTCTTGTGCGGTTTAAAAGGACGGCCAGTCAGTGGAGGGACATTTTGGGAAGTCAACTGTGGGAGTCAAAAGATGCTCAAGTTAAGGAGGTTTATGCTCCTTTTCTGCTAAGTTACTACGATCTTCCACCGCTGGAAAAACGCTGCTTTTTGTTTTGTTCGGTGTTTCCTCAAGACCATGTTATATGGAGAGATGAACTAATCGAGATGTGGATGTCTCACGGTTACTTAGGCCGAAGAGTAGAATCGTGGAAACTAGGTCGAGATTGTTTCGAGACTTTGGCTATGCGGTCGTTTTTTCAAGAAATCAAAGAGGATGAATATACTGGAGGCGTTGAGTGCAAAATGCATGACATAGTTCATGATTTTGCCCATTTTTTGACGGGCGATGAATACGTTTATATGGAACTTGACGGAAAGGAGAAGAAGGCGGTGGTGGTAGAAGATAACACTCGTCACTTGACTCTCAAAGGGTGTTTTCCTAATTCATTAGGAAATGCGAACAATTTGCGCACGCTTTTCTTCCTACGAAGATGGGATGGAGGCCTCGAACAATTAGTGTTTTCTCAACTTACATGTCTTCGGACTTTGAGTTTGGTGCATTGCAATTTGAAACGATTATCAGAGGATATTGGTCTATTGAAACACTTGAGATATCTAGACTTATCATGGAATTGTAATTTGGAAGAATTGCCGAAGAAACTATTCGACCTCTGTAATCTGGAGACCTTGAAACTCAAGGGTTGCTATGAATTAAAAGCACTACCAGAGTGGATCTCAAAACTAGTCAGCCTAAAACATCTCTACATTGATGAGTGTGTGGGGTTAGAGGGGCTTCCGAAAGGGTTAGGAAAATTAAGTGGTTTGCAAAGTCTAGACATGATAGTGGTGCCCAAGGAGAGGGGATCCTATCTACACATTGGAGATCTAATCACAATGAAACACCTTCAGTTTCGAGGGAGTCTAAGGATTGAAGGGTGTGGAAGAAACACAGGGTTGACAGTGGATGATGTCGCGAAGCTGAACCTCTCGCATGTGCTTGACTTGGAGTTGAGCTTCAGATCTGATTATGAGTTGTGGAAGTTTGTAGATAGCAACAATCACAACGACACCGAAATCCTGAGTTCCATTCATCCACATCCCAATTTGAAATATCTGGAAATTTATAATTACTTGGGTTTCACCGCGTGGCCCGCTTGGATGATGTCTCTTTCCAATCTCACCTTTCTTAAATTAGATGGATCCGTGAATTGCAAGACTTTACCTCCGCTTGGCAAATTGCCTTCACTGGAATATCTTGCACTAAAAAAATTCTCCAACATGTGTACAGTGGGTGAAGAATTCCTCGGAATCACTGAAGCCGATCGAGAGGTCATTTCATTTCCGAAATTGGAAGAGCTTTTTTTTCATAAAAATTCGCAGTGGAGAGTGTGGGAAGGATGTTGCACAAAGAAGACAACAAAAATCATGCCATGTCTGCGCAGATTGAGGATTAGAGAATGTGAATGGCTTGAAACACTACCGGAGTTTCTGAAAATGACGCCACTGCAAGAGCTGTCCATTGGGATGTTCATTGGAGATGGATCCCGCACCTTGCAAAGGCACTACTGCCAGAAAGAGGTCGGGAAGGAATGGCACAAGATTTCGCATGTCCCAAACATCGAGTTCGATGGCAGACACGTGCGGAAAGATGGTGTCTGGATTCAAACAGACGAGACCGAGTGAGAGAGCTTGGATCACAACAATCTATACACACGTCCCTGGTAATTTCATTTTTTTTCTTGCTTCCGAAAAATTATCACTTTTATCATATTCTAATTCTCCATATCAAGCACTTGCATTAGCTTTTTGACTTGGAGATTTCAATATCCACTTTTAATATTTAAAAAAAAAATACTGGCGTTCTCTGGTGGTGATGCTTTCTTTTGCAATCAGTTTCCCTTATTCTATAAGCTAAATCCAATTCTTGTTTGTTGAAATTACTTGCAGGAGAACAGTGCTGAACATACAACGATGGATTGCAAATGCAAATAGTCTGATGTTTATTTTGTAAAGAGAAAGGAAAGCTTAAATCTCGTCATCGTATTTGTCTGGGTTCTCTTAGATCAGTCCGGTCTAGCTTGGCTTCCACGCTTTTTCATAACATGATTGAAAATTGAAGGATTATTTACACCAGTCTCGTACGTTAAAGTCAAGCTTCTTCTTCCTCACTGCAATTTTGGGTTTAGTCCTTTTCTTCCTCCCCCAATTCCTGAGAAAATTGGAGCTGTCTTCCGAATCTCTGCCATTTTTGAGACGATTCCTCATCTGGTATTTTTCTAATCTATTTGTTTGATTCAATTTTATTCTGTTTTCTTGGTAACTCTATCATAAATTAATAATTAATTTTCATTGATATAAAAAAGTTACCAACGCTTGTTCATCAGGAGAAGTACACTTAGTCCAGACTAATTTCTGCTGTTTTAAATGCTGTCTAGCTTCGTTGTATATGGCCGATGAAGACTTTCTTAAGTTTCTTTCATTAATTAATTTGTTGTATATGGCCGATTGGAGTTCATCTTGGTGATAATCTTGATTGATTATTAGTAACTTTTTGTCCAATTTGTTCAGAGATAGTAATACTAGTAGAGAGGTTATATTCGCGATGGACGAGAAGAAGATGATCCACGGAGATTAAAAGCAGCAAAGTTTGGCCGTGTTATAGCGGCGATTCGCAGCTGCGAAAACAGAGCTTAATCTTAGCCGCAACAAACTCACGCACACCCATTCCAAACCTTCTTCCCTCAGAAAAGGTCTCTCTCTCTCTCTCTCTCTTAAAAAGACTGAAGCTTGATCTTCTTCTGTTATGAGTAAAGTCTGAATCTTTATTGGTTTGAGGCTATTTCTATGCTTCTTCCTTTTTGTAGTTCCAACTATTTTTTGTTATATATATGTGTGTGTGTGTGAGAATTTAATCATGTTTTATATATATGGTTGAATCTTGAGATTTTTGGTTGATATATTACATTGACTTTGGCCCTGGGAATATTTCTTTACAATCTCTGTGGATAGCTGGTTAGATCAACTCTGTGTATATATCTTGTTATTCCTCGAAAATAATATTTGGGGTAAGCTTCACTCTTTTTTTTTTTTTTTTTACTGTTACAACAACGCCTAATATATTGCATATCTGAAGGGTGTTATGTTTAGCTTCGCGTGTATCTAAATATGTAGATGAGAATTTGGATTATTTTTTTAAAATGAATCTGTTTTTAAAAGGCACAGACCAGCCCCTTGATGATAGAGTATGGCGCAAAGGTGGTCATATGGGATCCCGCGTGACCCCGTTTTCCGTATTATATGTATCATATGGAAAATGAGAAAAAACCGTACTATGAAATGTGGAACTGGGATCCCCGTTTAGCACCATTTAGTATCGTATTTTTAAAATTGTATTTTTTAATTGAAAATATATTAATTTTTTTATTTACTTTTAAATGCATTCATGATTAAAATAAAATGAAAAAAATAAATATGGGAATCCCGGAACCGCGAAATACGGTACCAGGAATTCCCGGTACCGTGGAAAATCGTTCCGGGATTTTCCGGTACAATTTTTTACGGTTCCGAGATTTCCTGGTACCATTTTTTTACGGTTCCGAGAGTCCCATTTTCCGCAAAATATGGGACGGGACCAGGGGATCCCATTTCCCGGGCTGAAGAATTCCTAGGCATCACTGAAGCTTATCGAGAGGTAATTTTGTTTCCGAAATTGGAAGAGCTTTCTTTTTTATAAAAATTCGCAGTGGAGAGTGTGGGAAGGATATTGCACAAAGACAACAAAAATTATGCCATGTCTACGCACCTTGAGAATTAATTTTTGTAGAAGTCTCCATTAGTTACTCTGAAACTCTACAGAAACACTGCAAGAAAGAGATTGGGAAGGAATGGCACAAGATTTCACATGTCCCCAACATCTTGTTCAATCGGGAACACGTGCAGAAAGATGGCACTTCGGTTCAAACAGACGTGACAGTGAGAAAACATGGATCACAAGAATCCACAATTACTGGTAATTTATCTGTCCTTCCCTCCAAATAAAAAATATTCATGTTTAATATTACAAATAATTAGGAAACTAACCAATTAAAACTAGAGCAATTTCTAATTAACCAACGTTTTGTAAAATTTTAGGTAAATAGCCAACGATTTTTAAGTTATTAGTAATTTTTAGTTAAATAGCCAACATTTTAATACACAATTTTAATCGATCTACGTGTGTAAATATTTGATCATGACTATTTACCAAAAAATTATTAAAAGTTGGCTAAATGACAAATCAAAACTGTAAATAAGGTTATATATTAATAGTCATGTTCTAATTCTCCATATCAAACACTTCATTAGCTTTATTTACTTTAAAGATTTTAATATCCAATTTTTTTTTTTTAGAAGAATGTCCGTCTCTTGTGGTGATGTTTTAATGCTGAATTAGTGTATTCGATTTGATTCATGGATCTTTATTTGATGAGCATTGACCATAGCTGGATATGTTTATGGTACTTCACAAATTAATATGCTGTTCGGAAAATTCTGATTTTCAGGTAAGTTACTTCTGGGCCTGCAAAGTGAGAACATCGACGGCTGCGATTGGAACAAAGATGAATGAAAATTGGTAGGGCGAGAGTGACTCATTTAACTAACTTGCAATTAGTTCCCCTTATTCTATGAGCTAAATCCATTTTTTTCTTATTGGAATTACTTGTGTGAGGTATAGATAAGATTTGAGTATAGGGAGAGAATGAAAATATTCTGTTTGGATGAGAGAGTAAATCACTTCTCTCTGATTCTCATTGAAATGAACTGGATTGTACAATCATGTATAAATACAGATATGATTAACAGACTCGTCTAACTAACTCGCCTAACAGACTAACTGCTTCGCCAACTTGTCACGTGACTCCATCATTAGCTGGCGTTGGTGACGTGTCTGCTGACGTGGTAGACTGTAGTCTATTAGGTATATACTTTCTAAAGTTGGTTTTTCACTCAAGCAAGAAGAAAGAGCTTCATTCTTTGATAAATAATGGATTAAAAAATCAAGAAAAAAAAAATATTTCGGTATCAAAATTCAAGACTCAAATCTGTGTGCCAGTTGTGCTGGTTCCGTTTCAGTCCGTGCTGGTGTGTTGGTTTGCGTGCGATCCATTGGTCTACGGCTTCCACGCCTTTCTTTCTTTCTTTTTTTTTCTTTTTTTTGTAATTCATGATGTGTAACACTGGTTTTTGCCACACTTTCAACTTATAACTAAGATTGTATCAACGGTGTTCCTCCGCCACAAGTGAGGGTTATCAATAAAGAATTCGTGGTACCGCCCTAGCTTCTAAAAAAACAAAAAAAAAATACTTATAACAAGGTACCTGTTTCTATTTAAACCATAAATATATTCAAAACTCGCAACAAAGAAATGATTAAAGAGATAGCAGCTCTTCTTCTCTCATAAGATTTAATACTTATTATTCTGAAGCTCATCACATGAATCATCTGAACCTTTCGAGCATCATTCTATGGAACTTAACCAGTGGTTTGATTGACAGCATCAACCAACTGGATTGCACTGTGGCTATTTTCTTTTTGTGGGGAGTTTAAAAGGGGAAAACTTGAACAGCAAGGAATTTTTTTGCTTTTGGAACAGCATCATAATATGGAACTGAACCAGTGGTTTGGTTGACTTTTAATCATTCTATGGAACATGTTAGTATATTTTCCGTACATACATAAAATTGTGTGATTTTGCTGATAGATGATAGACATGATATTTTTATAAATTTCTCGATGGATTTTTGTCCAATGTGATTTCTCGCACTACAACAAATACTAGCAACAGCCACAATTTTTTTTCTCGGGAATAGCCACGACAAGTCGTGGCTAAATATTTTAGGCTTCAGCCACGACTAGTCGTGGCTAATTCTAATTTCACTTTTTTCATTCACGCGGCTAACTGTTGGCGCTTAATATTTTGGGGATTTTTCAGTGTCCCTTCTTTTCGTTTCTTTTTTTTTCCTCACCGACTCTAGGCTTTCTTTCTCTCTTGTTCTCTCTCTCAAATCACCACGATCATGACTCCGCCACTCCACGACGACGACCATCACTCCACCACGACGACCACCACCACTACCACGCAGCACCACCTATTCCACGCAACACCATCGCGACCACGCAGCACCACTGCGACCTCGCACCACAACCCATCACTAAACCCAAATCACTAGACCACCACCACCGTTCTCGGGATCCCCTCCTTGTAGCGCCAAAATGTTATTCGTGTTTTTGGATTAGCACTAAGAACCGTCCGTGTTTCGATCTAGGATCGGATTCAATGATCGTACGTAGGTTAAGTTTGGTGAAGTTCTTCTCTTCTTGTCGTTTATGTCTCGTCAATGAATTTGCTTCGTGCTTCTCGCGTTCGTCGGGCTCTTGAGTCTTTGTTTCTTTGAGTCTTCAACCCTTTGAATCTCTCTCTAAAGCCTTGCTTTCAACCCGTAATCTCTCTTGACCTTGCCTTCAACCCTTTGATCTCTTTCTTCGAGTCTTCACGTCATTGTGTTCTTCATGTTGCTCATTGTTCTTGGATCTTCAAATCTTTCGAGTTCGTTACTGGGTCTTTGAATCCTCGTACCTTCACTTAAACACAAGAAAACAGGAATCTAGAGGGACGCGGAGGGTTTTCCCTCGGCGCGCACTCCGACACTCAACATTAGTCGTGTTGTATTGTGTTATTGGTGAACGATTTATACTCGTCTTTATGTTTTCTAGAGAGAGAAAGTCGTGGTGTGATTTTTGTAGAGTTTTTCCAAGTTGAGAGAAACTTACCTTGGAATGAGAGTGACATGGGTATTTATAGTGCTTTTGAGGTACATAAGGGACTTGGTTTGAGCCTTGGAGGCTTGTGGGTCATGTGGAGGTTGGCGACAACCCGAGTTGGCGTCAAGGGGGAGGTTGGCGACAACCCGACTTGGAGGCTCTTTAGGTTGACGTCAAGGGGGAGGTTGGCGACAACCCGAGTTGGCGTCAAGGTAAGGGTTGGCGACAACCCGACTTGGAGGCACTTTAGGTTGACGTCAGGGGGGAGTTGGTGTTAAAGACTTGGCAGCTAGAGGGGTTGGCGGCCACATGGGGGTTGGTGACAAGGAAAAGGGTTTAATTGAGATTTTGTGGCTTATTCGGGGTTTTTTGGGCCATTGTTTGTGACCTCATCTTAAGTGACTTTGACATGAACATTTTATCAATAAGATGAGCTTGAACTTCTTTCGAGAGTTTGATTTGAGATTTGACTTCAAAAGCTCTGTTCGTGGGCTTGGGCCCCACGAATTGACTTGGCGTGTCGTTTTTTATTTTTGAGGTGTCGTTTTTACCTCGCAAAAATGACGATATAACAATCACTTTTGAAAGGAAGAAAAAAAATGATGTATATGTAACAAAGTAGAGATAAAAAAGAGTTTATTGCAGTTAATTTTTTTTTTTTGGGTATCTTTCTCTAGCTTAGTACTTCATTAGAGTCAGCAGATGGTACATGGAAAAAAAAAAAACAAATAGTATGGAAAATCAGATTTATTTGTTAGTACTATCAATTCCTTGCTTTAAAAGTGAATGTGTGTGAAAATGAAGATGACACCCCATTTTTTCCATTGTGCTTGCAAGTTCTTTGCACAACTCTGCAAAGCCTTTTTTAAGCAAACCATGTATGAGTATCTCCCAAGCCACTTCGTCGCAGTTATATCCGCACCGTAACAGCTTACAAAACACTGATTTCGCCTCTTCTTCTTTACCCTCTTCGCAGAGCTTGCACACGAGTGACTTCGACCCTCGAGCAACAGCTCGATTTCGACCCTCTTCTCCTCCTTGCAGATAGCGCTGATAAGGGCGTTGTAGGCGCAATCGCTCGCCGGAAAATTCTCGCCGGAGATCATCTCCAGCGCCTCGGCGATCCTACCGGCGCCGCAATACCCGCTGATCAAAGCGTTGCACATCGTCTCGTTGGCGCTTATGCCCTTTTCTCGGAGAGATTCGAATATCGAGTCGGCTTCGTCCAATCGGCCGTTCTTACAAAGCCCGTCGATGAACACTCCGTAGGTGACCTCGTCAGAGACCAGGCCAGAATCGTTCATCATCCCGAGAAGCTTGTAAGCGATGTCTATGTGGCCGACCTTTAACTGGCCATGGATGAGGGAAGTGAAGGTGATCTTGTTCGGTGAGAGCTTTCTTTTGAGCATCTCGGAGAGTAGAGACATCCCTCTGTGGACCTGATTCCGCCGGCAATGGCCGCCGATCAGGGACGTGAATGTGACGGAATCCGGCGGACACTTCTCAGACTCCATGAGACGAAAAACCCGGAGGGCAGAATCGACCATTCCTCTCTTGCAATACCCGTCGATCAGCACGTTGTATGTCACCACACTCGGGACCACCCGATTCCTCGACATCTCTTTGACCAAATCCAAAGCCTCGTCGAACTTCCCGTCCCTCGCGAGGCTTCCGACGAGGACATTGTAGCTCTGAGCGTCCTTTTCCTTCATCTCTCTGAAGAGCTCGAACGCCTCGGTGACTCTGCCAAGCCGGCAAAGAGATTGGAGGAGAACAGTGTGAGTCTTAACACTTGGAGAAAAACCGTCCGTCCTCATCTGAGCCAAAAGCTCGAGAGCCTCGTCGTCCCTTCCGACTATATGCTAGTCAGATTATGAAAAAGTTTTATTTAATGATAATTTTAATCATTAGATGGTTGCTTGAGAGTAATTACTTACTACATTTTTGTTTTATAGTTGCCACGAAACAAATATGTACTCTATTGCCACGTAAGATTTACTTGTTGTCTTTATCAAGAAAATATACAAGTTAATATTGCAGTGAGAAATTTCATTTTGTAGACTTTTAAAAGTGGAGAAATATCATAGTTAGATTTCTTAATTGAATAATACTTGAAATTGAACTTTTAACCCAAAATCGGACAAAAATATTATTTAAACTCATTTAACTATTTTTTCTCTCATTATCTCTCTAATTTTTCTAATATCCTCTACTCTTTCCTTCTCCATAGTTCTCATTTATGATGATTTCGAAGATTTACAATGAAGTTTATAGTTTTTGGGCATTTTGAGTGGTAAAAGTCAAATTTATGCAAAATTTGTTTATCGTAAACCGTTAGAATCGTATCTTGTTGGATTTCTATGTATCTCGTCAAAATCGGGTGTAAGAGAGTCCGTGTGAGTGAAATGAACAAAGAGGTGTGAGATAAATTTATTTGATTTGAGGGGTATTTTTGTCCAATTTTGAATCAAAACTCTAGTTTAATTAGATATTTTCCAACTAAAAAGTTTAACTTTAATATTTCTCCACTTTGAAATTAATTACTTACTATTGATAGACATTAATCAAGTGACTAATATGTACATAACATATTTTGGATAAAAGAAAAATATACATAACATAAGTGAAGCCCAAGCACTTAATTTTACAGCTGGCTTAATCATAAAAAAAATATTAATCCAAAAACGGAAACTGTGAAAAATACCTGGTCAATATAATGGGCGTGTTTGGCACAGCTTTTTTAAGCCTGTTTTTGTTGTTAGCAAAAGCCAAACTACAATCTTACTGTTTGGTAAAACAGTTTTTAGAAAAAATTTCAAAAACGATTTTAAAAATTGTACATGAGTCACAAAAGCTAAGAATCTTAGCTTTTAGAAAAAGCGTTTTTGTATCTGATATAAAATTACTTTAATATCCTCACGTGATTATCCATAGCACTGTTAAATATTTATTTTATGTCTATTTTAGTCTTTTTACTATAATATATTTATTTTACCAAACGCTAAATCAGTTTTTGTTACCAGCAACAACTGTTTTATAAACAGTTTACCAAACACCTTGTCAGTTTTTGAAAAAAACGGTTTTTTTCAAAAACTGAATCTAAAAGCACTTTTTTTAAAAACAAAGCTGTGCCAAACGATGCCAATATGAAATTATAGACGCGTTTTGTTGCACGGTGTTAACTTATACTGTGTAAAACAAAAAAGGAACTAAAAAATATGTAGAAATGAGTTAATAACGGTCACTCCTGAGAAGGGTTATAAAAAACGGAAACCTCATACTATTCTTCTTCTATTTCCCTCTGTTCAGTTTTATGGCAATTTAAGGTAATTGAGTGGCGATCTAGGGTTTATTCGCCGCCGTCCCTGCTCGCTCACAGCCTGTCCCTTTCTGCCTCGTCGCCAAACCCCGACGCCGTCGCAGGGCCGATCGCCATCGCCGACCTCGGCAAAAAGAATCTCGCCGGTAATGGGTTTTCAATCATCCGCAGAGCCTGGATTTGGTGGTGTCGATGAGCGGCGTTGTCCGCGAGGCCAAGTCGCACCACCGCCAGGTCTCAACCCGTTCCGGCTGGTTGATCGGAGAGATTTTTCCGGGGCTCCGGTGATGGAGACGCCTCAGAACCGAGCGGCGGTGATCGGGCTAAAAGCGCAGGTGGAGAACGCGATTCGCTGTGGAAAGAAATAAGTCCCGTCGCGTCCCTCAAAGAACGAGTATAAACCCTAGAAAGCCAAACGAAAACCCTAGAAAGTTAACATTCTCTCTCTGATTCCGTTTTCTTGGGGTTTCTGTTCGCCGGGCAGTCACGACGCCGTCGCCGGAATCTTGCGGCCGATTGTCAACGCCGTCCCTCTCAGAAGCTCGTGCTAGTGCGGATCGTCCGTAGAGCCTATGATTGGGATCTGTGCCGGTTAAGCCAACAGAACCATGGCGGTGATTCGGCCACACTTGGGTGAATAAGAGAGACTAGGTACGACCACACGGTGATCGAATCATCATTCTTGAACAAAGGAAGCTGTAAACAAATGGGGAGTTCTCTCTATTTCGTTTTTCTTTTTCTTTTTTTCCCTGTTTTGTATTTATTTCTAACCCAATATATCTTCACAGGCTTTGCGAGAAAGGTTTGATTCATTCGGCTCCTCCTTTGGCTAGGGAGATCGACACTCTTTGCAAGATAGGTCTGATCGAGAGAGCCAGTCATAAGACCACCGTTGTATGTGAACATCTCTTGTTTTACTTACTGATTTCTAAAAGTGGCGTTATTATAAATGGTTCCTCAAGGGAATATGAACAACACTAACAGATGAGCTAATCCTCGTGTCAGTACTAGCAGTGATGTAAGAGCAAATATTTGTATGCATATTTCTCGTCTATAATGGACTTGTACAGAGTAAGTAATTGTTAGGATCTCAGGATTAAAGGGACATAACAATGACTTCACAGTTAAGGGTATGAATTTAGAATAATTGATGTTTTTTTATTACTATATTATCTATATAAATAGATGGGATAGTGAAGAAAATGAATAAATTTGTTTTGGGAGAGAGCGAAGTAGAGCCTGTAATAAACAGATGTGTTCTAAATCTAATGATTATTCCATTGTTAATAGATATTTTGTAAGAAATTTATGTTGTAAATGGCTCATTAGTTCTTTTGTTTTATAGTTTTTTTATGTATGTTATAATGCTATTTTTACTTGTGTGCTCAATTTTACTTGTTCTGCCTACCACGCTGTTTGCATAGGAAAGGTAGTTTTACCTTCTTTCTATGGTTTTGCAAATTATGGCGATATACCCTAGGATAAAGGAAGCCAAGCGCTTTCAAATGGGCCGCCGAGAATCTACTCTCAATACTCTTTCAGGTATACAACACCTACAAAATAAGCTTTATTGATTTGAGAGAATTAACTTGACTTTGATGTGGTAGCTTTGCAAAAACTCCTTTGATCTAGTGTGTGTTTTCAGGCTTGTGAAATGGTAACTTGACTGTCATCTATGGTTTTCTCTGTGTATGTTTTCAGGCATGTTGTCTTCACTGAGAGCGTGCACGAGAATATTAGGTTTACCCCCCTTGTTTTGTTTCTTGCAGCGCAAGTATTTTCTATTCCCGCACACTTTTTTTTTTTTTTTTTCATTATGCAGTCTGCGAGCGATTCTAGCTCAAGAGTGGTTTAGTAATGGGGTTAAAGAAGAGGATGCCAACAAAGATGATTGTGGTGATGATCAGACCTCCAAGGTGTGAATTTATGAAGTTAAATAACTATTTTGGAAAATTATTTTGAATTTACGGCTTATAACCGGTGTCGACCCCGGTTGGAAGCGTGTTCGAGTTCTTATTATCTGCTATGGAACAACTCGCTCAGGTTTGGTTAATTATAAAAAGCACATACTAAAAGAAAAAGCATCAATTCCATAAGACTTCACAAAGAACCCAAACATCTTTTGGCATTACTTTTTTTTTTTTTTTTTTTTTTTTTTTGAAGAAACCAGAATAAAACTAAAAAGAAATAGAGGGAGAAAGAAAGCTTTGGCTAGGACCGAAGCAAACCTGAATCTGCCACAATTGCATCTCCTCTTAGCAACCGTTTATGCAACCCTGAATTGGCCATAGTTCGACACTCAAAAAGCAGTTACCACTTCCAAACTTTGCATATTGAAGGTACGTGTAATTTTTATAAAAAATATCAGTCATATTTTGTTTTTTATTTTTGTTTTTTTAAAGTGCGATATGGATTGTCATCTTTGTTGCTGAGCTTGGAGTTTGGTCGGAAAGCCATAGCGGCAATGGTGATGACAGGTTAGTCAAAGGAGCTCGATCATAGTCACTATCTCCATAATATTGGAGGAAGTCCTTCACAAGCTCGGTGCTGTAAGTCCTTGTTGTGTTTCTTTTATGCTGATAAGTGATTAGGGTTTTGGTCTGTGTTTCTTTTTACCATTTTAAAAGGATATTTGGTTTGCTCTATGTGTTTGATGTTTTTACAAGTAGTAGAGTTGACTAATTTTTACAGTAATTACAAAAAAAAAATGTAAATCTGATTTAATAACCTTGTTTTGCTGTCTTGGGTTACATGGTTTTACTATATAGGCCTACAGAATTGAACTGGCTGATGGGTTCTGGTTATATTTCAGTTTTTTTTTTTTTTTTTTTAAATCATGTCTTGAGTTGATTGTCAAACTATATGAAAACATTTCATTTCAGTGGTGCACTGAAAGGCCCGAGAGAGCTGTTTGAAGCTCTTGAGAAGGTTAAACCAGGTAGATTTTACTGTGTTCTAATCTTTTTATTCAGAGCTGATATTGTGTTATGTGAATTCTGAAAGTGTAATTTTGGGTGTGTTGATTTCGCAGAGCCTGATGACTCAGTCAGACCCACATTGCCAAAATATGTAGCAGAGACCATGTTGGCGTGTTCTGTGAAAGAAATGAAACCGAGGGACGATGAACACGGGAGAAAACTCTTGTGGTTTGAGCATCAATCTTTAGTTTTCGGTGGCTACGCTACTATTTAAAAAACGTAAGTCTCTATTATTTTTTATTTTTTCATTTATTTATGAAACCAACACACGCTCATGATATTGATGAAAAAAAACTTGTAATATCGGGGTAACTTGAACGGGTCTATTAGGATTCGTCACTTTTGTCTGTTACATTCCCTCTCTGACTTAAAAACAATATTAATGAAGATTTTTTCCGTTGGTGTCACATATGGTTAATCTTTATTTTTAATTTTTAATTTTTATTTTTTTCTTATATTTATTTACTATTAATTTAGCAGACAACAAATATTTGTGTAGAAATGAGAGATAAGTGACCGTGGTTCTGTTTTCTCAGATTCGTGGATGGAATAAATAGGAGCAGGAAACGTCTACTCATTGATTATAAATTTACGGATGGTGAGTCGTCCAATCCAATGCTCTCTGATATTTTTTTTTTTAAAGTTTCCTTATAAAGTGCAGTGTCGTTCTTGTTATAACAAACGCATATAATGCAAGGCACTGGATTACTGTTTCAAAAAAAAAATTACAATTTTTTTTTTCCATTGTAGGAGATGGAAGCAGCTTCAAGTTTAAGTTAGGATTAGGGTTCGGGAAAAGGGAATTAGAGTTTGATTAGGTTTTTTTTTTAAAACTGTGATCGGCGAGAGAGAGAGAGCATGATAAATTCTTCTAATTCGTTGCTGAAATTCGTCTATAATTATCAACTCATTCGATAGTCCTCATATTTCTTAAATTCGTCGTTTTTCATTTTCAATTTCTGAAACGAACGATTTGGTATTATGTCGTTTCTCAAGATTGTCGTTTTTTTATTTTCTGAAACGAAGGATGTCGTTTTCTCAAGATTGTTTTTTTTTGTAGTCTGAAACAAACGATGTCGTTTTTACGAGAATGTTGTTTTTTAGTTTCTGAAACGGACAATGTCGTTTTTTGAACAATGTCGTTTTTTGAACAATGTCGTTTTGTAGGATTGTCGTTTTTTGGACAATGTCGTTTTGTAGGATTGTCGTTTTTGGACAATGTCGTTTTGTAGGATTGTCGTTTTTGGATAATGTCGTTTTGTAGGATTGTCGTTTTTTGGACAATGTCGTTTTGTAGGATTGTCGTTTTTTGGACACTGTCGTTTTGTAAGACTGTCGTTTTTTATTTTCTGAAACGAACGATGTCGTTTTTTGATATTTTGTCCAGGATTGTCGTTTTTTTAATCGAAATATCACGTATTTATGAAAAAGGACCGTATGCAGCGTAGAAAAAAAAAATAGTAGTTTGGGTGGGAATTAGTTGGGGCAAAATAAAATTCTGCTAAAGACAAAATGATAAATTCGATGATGATTCAAGATTTCGGTTCGATCATATGGATTGCTTAATGTCCTCTCCTGTTCGTTATGCGTTGATAGGCTTCGGATTAGAGTTCATTGATTTGGGATTTTTAGAAATCTTGGGGTTTTTGAAGAAAAAAGAAATATAATTAAAAATACTAACATTGTCTGAGAAGAATACTTGATTTGAGCAAATATCTAAAAAAATGCTGAGAGCGGCAATCTCTCTAACGAGGTCTTCTCTCTACCGAGCTTCGATTTCTCTCTCGCCGGCGAGAATTAGGGTTCCGGCAGAGCCGTATTCCCAGGACGCGAGCTCCGGCGATGACGCTGCGACGCTTCTGGTGGTCCAGCCTCGACTCCGCCCTGATTCGTTGCTTCAGGCAAAGCTTGACGAAGCTGTTTGCCTCGCCGACTCTCTCGGCGAAATCCGAGAAGAGTACTTCGACCATGTCGTCGCCGCCGAGAAGAAGGTTCCTGAGCACATAGTCGTTCAGAACCCCTCCGCCAGAGGTCATAGGGCTCACGCTGGTTAGCTTCTTCAACTCTCTCTCTCTCTCTCTCTCTCTCTCTGTGCTATAAGCCCATATTTTTTTTTTTCATTTCTGAATGAATGTATGTTTGTGCAGATACGTATTTTGGTGGAGGGACAGTGGAAAATGTTAAAATCCACCTAAATCATGTCGAATCAAAGGCATAAACTTATTTCGTTTTGTATACAAGATTGGCGTTAGAGAGCAGTATTGATTAACGTGTTACTGATATGTGATAATACAAGCCAGGGTGATGAAGTTGATGCTGTTTTCGTGAATGCAATGCTGAGCGGGGTTCAGCAGAGGAATTTGGAGGTAAATTCGTTTGGCTTTCTTGACAAAGGTTCTCAATTGTGACTTTTTTTTTTTTTTTTTTAATTCGGCTTCCGTAACAATGCAGAGATTGTGGGGAAAGCCAGTGCTGGACAGGGTCGGTCTCATAATCGAGATATTCCATGCTCACGCCAGCACAAAAGAAGGGAAGTTACAGGTGCGCAGTTTCGACCTTGATTTGGAATAGTTGCTGATCGATTTCCGAGTTCATGGGATGAGTTATTTTTATTAAAGGAGCTAGCTTTTTTCAGGCGGAATTGGCAGCTCTAATGTATAAGAAGACCAGACTTGTTCGTGTACGAGGCGATGATGGGAAGCTTACTTTTGGGGCTGGCGGAGATACTGAAGTTGTTAGCGCTCGGGGGTAATGTGTTGGTTAGTTCGTATGCTGCGAAAAAAAAAAAAAATTGATTCAGAACATAACTTCTAGCTTTCTAATGTACCGACGTGCTTTTGAAAGTCTGTTGTGCGTTTTTGATTGCTATAGATTTATGACCCATCTGTATTTGACTTCAGGAGAGGAAGTGGTGGACGTGGATTTATTGGCGGTGCCGGTGAAACCGAAATTAATCTTCAACGTCGAAGGTCCGGTTCACAATCGGTGTTTTTGTATAATTGTATCATAGTGAGTGACTTGGAACTAACTTCAAGATATACCCTGTGTAGTTTAGGCTCTAGTGGGAACTAACTTCAGTTTGTTAAGCTTGACTCTTGTGGCAGATGATGACTAGACTTCACTGATTTAGATTTTATAGATATAATATACTTCTATGATATATGATATCTTTATCTTATAATCTTGTGTTTATAGGTTGAGGATAGAGTTACCATTTGTTTATTTGGACATGTGATTCACATCTTCTTTTCTCGGATTACTCATTTACTGTATCATTACGTTTGTGGAACTTCTTATCTTACTTATCGAGTGTTGTCTCAGAATTTCAGACCGGCGAAAAATTGTGACGGCATAGATCGAAGAGGTTCGTCGCACTAGAGCTTTGCAGCGGGCTTCTCGGAAGAGAACCGGAGGCTCACAAGGACAAGGCTTACCCACTGTAGCTATTCTTGGCTATACCAACGCTGTACGTTATCAACACTTCTTTTTCTTCTGATTTAGATTGTAAGTTCAGTTGTACTGCTAGAACACGACTCTGATTTAGCAATCTTGAGGACATTCAAGCTGTTCTTCAGGATGCCGAGGAGAAGCAACTGAACGACGCTGCTGTGAAAAGATGGCTTCAAAAGCTCAAGAACGCTTCCGAGGACATCGAGAACGTTCTGGACGATTGGAGCACTGCTGTTCTCCAGCACGAGATCAAGAAACAAGAAAAGAGTTCTTCAGACAAGAAGGTGTGTTTTCCAGTTTCTTTCTCTCGCTTCTCTTTCACCAAAGTTGGTCGCCTCGTTATGAGCCGTGATATTGCTCTCAAAATCAAGAAACTTAACGGAGAGTTGACTAGGATTTCCGAAGATAAAAATAGGTACAATCTCAGCATAAACATCGTTGTTGAGAGGCCTAGGCCGCTTCAGACGACCTTCCTTGTTGATGAGACCAAAGTACACGTCAAGACGAGGAAAAGAGTGTTTTAGTGAGCAAGTTATTGTGCGAGAGCAGTACCGATGAGGATGATGGGAGATCGTCTCTTCACGTCATCCCCATTGTGGGATTGGGGGGTCTCGGCAAAACAACTCTCGCATAACTTGCTTACAATGACGAGGCGGTTAAGACCCACTTTGATAAGCGAATTTGGGTGTGCGTCTCTGATCCTTTTGACGAGATCAAGGTTGCCAAAGCGATCATTGAAGGCCTTGGAAGTAATTCTGAAAGCTCTGAACTGAATGCCGTTGTCAAATGCATCCACGAGTCCATTGAGGGAAAAAGAGTTTTCATTGTCTTAGACGATGTTTGGCTTGAAGATTATAGTAGATGGGAAATTTTTGGAGAAGCTCTTAGGAATGGGGGTAGAGGAACCCGGGTATTGGTTACCACGAGAAAGCAAGAAGTTGCGATAATGATGGGAGTGCGTACCGACCAGATAATTAGTCTAAAAAAGTTGAGTGAAGAGCATTGTTGGTTGATTTTTTCCCAATTGGCATTCATGGATACGAGTGCCAAGGAGCGTCCACAACTTGAACCGATTGGCCATCAAATCGCTGCTAAATCAAGAGGCTTGCTTCTAGTTGCTAAAACTCTAGGAAGTCTTATGCGGTTTAAAAAGATGGCGAATCAGTGGGAGGACATTTTGAGTAGTCTTATGTTATAGTGATAGATGATCTAATCGAGATGTGGATGTCTCACGGTTATTTAGGCCGAGGAGTAGAATCGTGGAAACTAGGTCGAGATTGTTTCGAGAGTTTGGCTATGCGGTCGTTTTTTCAAGAAATCAACGAGAACGTATGTACTGGAGGCCTTTGGTGCAAAATGCATGACATAGTTCATGATTTTGCCCATTTTTTTACGGGCAATGAATTCGTTTTTATGGAAGTTAGCGAAGATGGAGAGGAGAACAAGGCAGTGGTAAAAGAAAACACTCGTCACTTGACCTTGAAACCAAGATCTCATAATTCATTAGATAATGTGGGGAATTTCCGCACGCTGTTCTTCCAAACAAGTGTGTTCAGCGGACTATATTGCAAGCCTTTATTGTTTTCTCAACTTTTGTGTCTTCGGACTCTGATTATGCGATCTTGCAAATTGGAACTATCAGAGGATATTGGTCTATTGAAACACTTGAGATATCTAGACCTATCGGAGAACAGTGGGTTGATAGAATTGCCGAAGAAACTATTCAACCTCTGTAATCTTTAGACCTTGAAACTCTGTTTTTGCTTCAAGTTAAAAACACTACCAGAGTGCATCTCAAAACTAGTCAGCCTAAAACATCTCTACATACGATTGTGTCCGTTAGAGGGCCTTCCGAAAGGGTTAGGAAAATTAAGTGGTTTGCAAACTCTAGATACGATAGTGGTGCCCAAGGAGAGGGAATCGTATCTAGACATTGGAAATCTGAAACACCTTCAACCTCGAGGGATTTAAAGCATCCAAGGGTGTGGACATGTAGATGATGTTGCAAAGCTGAACCTCAATGGCAAACCGGATGTGCGTGCGTTGGAGTTGAATTTCAGATCCAATTCTGAGTCGGAATCCGTAGATAGCAACAATGACAATTGTTATCGGCCCGACGAGGTCCGACGACTCGATCGACGTTTCGGGCGGCCGAGCAGGCTCACTCGGCCATTGGCCGAGTGAAACCCTACTTCCAGCCCACACTCGGCCGGCCCATCAACTCACTCGGCCAATAGCCGAGTGAGCCTTCTCTCGGACCAAGCCCATCACTCGGCCAATGGCCGAGTGAACTTCTCCATATGTTCACTCGGCCAATGGCCGAACGAGATCCACCATGCTCACTCGGCCCATGGCCGAATGAGGCCTCAGACGTCCCAGCGTGTTCGCCCAGCCGAGGGCCGAATGAAGTCTCCAGCCGGCCCACCATGCTCACTCGGCCAATGGCCGAGTGAGGCCCCAGGCGGCCCAGCACGCTCGATCGGCCGAAGGCCGAATGAAGACCCCTGCCGGCCCAACAGCTCACTCGGCCGACCGTCGAGTGAGTCTTCTCTCGGCCCAGACTCTTCACTCGGCCAATGGCCGAGTAAAGCTCACCCGGCGTCCATTCCTTCACTCGGCCATTGGCCGAGTGAATCTCCCTCGGCGGCCATCATCTCACTCGGCCATCGGCCGGCCCAGCTCCACTCGGCCAATGGCCGGCTCAGCCTCACTCGGCCAAGGGACCCTCAACACGTCCCTTGGTCGCCTATAAATAGAGGAGTCCATTCTCTATTCCAGGTAATCCGAATTTGAGTACTGAAACGCTGTCGAACTCGTACCTCGCTCGTTTCTCTCAAGTCTCGACCTCTAAACACTAAACCCTCTACAAACCACCTCAATCCTACTAATGTTGAGCGTCGGAGAGGTAAACAGAGGCAACCCCTCTGTTTCCCCTTTGTAGTTCACACCTTCTTTGCTTACTTTTCAGGTGCTTGGACGAGACAGAGACCACCTACAGCTAAGGGACGGCTTGGAATACCAAGCCCGACACGCTCGAGTCGAGACGAGACCACTTGGTCCGGCCTTGGGTCTAACCGTCTGCGACTCCTAAATCGTTGTCCAAAAATCAGCGACAACATTTTGGCGCTAGAAGGAGGGGGATTCTCAACCTTGACGACGCATTCCCTCTACCAGTCTTCTTCCTTTGTTCTCACGACTCTCGAGAGATTAGTCACACTCCTACCACCTCCGCGGGTACCCGAGCGACGAGCTCGAGGTACGGTCTTCGACGTCTCGCACATCGTCTTGAAGGGCAACCTCGCGATAGCGAGAGCCAGCCCCAAGACCCGATGATTGACCCCGAGGCCGAGCTCCGAGAGGACACGGCCCGGCGGCTTGCGGAGCTCCTTGACCGCCCCGGCGTCGACGGTACGCTCATAGCCGACCTCATCGGCTATGACATTAAAGATAGGTCCGCCCAAGACGACTCCGACCCCGAGTATGTGGAGGAGTCGAGGACCAACGAGGCAACGCCTACCCTTGCCCCTTTGCGGCCTGAGAGGTCCAACAATGCTCTGGCCGGGCCGTCGCACCTAGCGCGGCAACAGGCACGGTCACATTCCCAGGGACTCGCCCCCTCGGTTTCAAGAGGCGGCCGGACACGGCCCCTCGCCGAGGAGAGAGCGACTCTGGCTGATGATGGGGCCGATAGCCGAAGCGCCCGCCGGACGGTCCGACCAAGGGCGATCTCGCCTCGCCCCGCACCAAGCGTGGACCTTAGAGAACGCTTGACGGCGCAGAGAAACTCCCGAGGGGAGGATCTCCGCCAAAGGCTAAACTCTCGAAGGGATGCGCTCCCCGCTGCAACTCTTGGCCGGCCTCAGGCCAACGTCGTGGATCAAGCGTCCAACGAACGCCAACCGGTGACTCCCGTGGCCCCGACGGTCGGCCCCGCTAACGGCCTCGACATGGTCACGATGATTCAGAGCCTCCAGAATCAAATCATCGAAATGAGAGAGTCAGGGAGGCAAAGGCCGTACGGAGGGATCGAGGAATCATACTCTCCCTTCGCCGCGCAAGTCCTCGCGCAACCATGCGTGGAGAACTTCAAGTTGCCGTCCATTCCCCCCTACGATGGACGTACGGACCCCCACTTCCACGTCCAACATTATGAGACGTGGATGACAATGCAAGGGCAGACGGACGCCACTCTCTGCCAGGCCTTCAGCCTGACCCTCACAGGGTCGGGGTTTGAGTGGTTCCGAAGTTTGAGGCCGGGAAGCATCCCGTCTTTCCGGGCATTGCGAGAGGCGTTCCCCGCCCGATTCGCCACCCTTGTGGCGCAAAAGAAACCGAAGACCCACCTCCTCTCTATCCGACAAGGAAGAGACGAGACGTTGAGACAATACCTTGCTCGTTTCACCGAGGAGTCTCACAAGGTCGAATGATTCGACGACAGGGACGCCATCACGGCAATCACTGAGGGAGTACGCACGAGTGACTTCCTCAAGTCTATTGTTGGCCAAGTCCCGCGTGACATGACGGAGCTAATGACAAGAGCCCGCACATACATGAGAGTCGAGGACTATCTCGATGGCCGAGATGGCCGAAAATCTGGAGGACAGGGGAGTCGCCGCCGCGACGATCGAGACGAAGATCGTCCCGACCCCCGAAAGAGGAGGAATAAGGGAAGCCAGGGCCCTAACGGCCGTTCCCTCCCCGGGCCAAGGCCGCCGCATGTCGACAGCTTCCAAAAGTTCTCGCCATTCACTCCTCTGAACACTCCGCCGGAGCAAATCCTAGCTCTGCACCGTGACAAGTTGGGGAGCCCAACCCCTCTCACGAAGGATCCCGCCAAGATGGATCAAAGCAAGTACTGTGACTACCATCAAGATCACGGGCACCTGACATCCGAATGCTATCAGCTCAAGCGTCAGATTGAGGCCCTGATTCAGGATGGGAAGTTGAAAGAATACGTCCTTAGAACTATCGGGACGGCCGCGGCGCACGGAGGTCGCCCGCGGCAACGAAGAAAGGTCCGGCGACGGTGACCGTCACAGACCGTGCGACAAACGAAGAACCGGAAAGCTCGCAACTTCACGTCGTGGGCGCGATCTTAGGCGGCCCGGAGTTCGGAGACTCGGCTACGCAGAGGAAGAAGTATGTGCGCGAAGTTTCCCAAGGGAAAATATCGCACTACATCAACCATACGTACGAGGTCCCTCCTCCGGCCCCCTTCGAGTCCATGTTCTTCACCGGACAAGAAGCGGCGCGAGTACTCCACCCACACAACGACGCGATAGTCGTCTCTGCCCCGGTCGCCAACAACCTCGTCCGGAGAATCTTGATCAACAATGGGAGCTCCGCCGACATAATCTTCAAATCGGCGTTGGACAGGATGAAGCTTTCCGGGGTAAGACCGACCCCGATCTCAACCCCGCTCTTCGGCTTCTCTGGGGAGAGGGTTATGACGAAGGGAACTATCGACCTCCCGGTTACCTTCGGTACGCCGGGGGGCTCGAGGTTACCCACATCGTGTCGTTCCTAGTGGTGGATCAACCCTCGGCGTACAACATCATCGTCGGCCGCCCGACTCTCAATCGGTTGAAGGCCATAACGTCCACGTATCACCTGATGATGAAGTTCCCAACTGAGAAGGGAATCGCCGTGATGATGGGAGACCAATCCATGGCAAGGATGTGCTACATCCAGGGCGTGGACGGAAAAGGGAAAGGGAAGGTGGTGTGCACCGTCTTCCAACTCGGGGACAAATTCCCGTGCAAGTTAGAGGAGGGAGGTACCTTCGGAGAGCTAGACCAAAGGGACGAAGTCGAGCATCGGAAGGTGGAGACACCGGACGACCTCGTTCCCGTCGTGTTGGACGACGCCAAGCCTGACCAAGTGGTCAAGGTAGGCGCCCAACTCTCGTCTGAAGTCCGAACCGAGCTCGCCGCTTTCCTCCGAGAGCACAAAGATGTCTTCGCGTGGACACACGCCGACATGCCGGGGATCGACCCCGAAATCATGGTTCATCGTCTCAACGACGACAAGAGAGTGGCCGAGCGCGTTTAACCGCGACGGGCGTTCAGTGGGGAGAGGTACCAAGCCATCGGTGAAGAAGTTGACAAACTTCTCGCCGCCGACTTCATCAGGGAGGCGGAGCACCCCAAGTGGGTGTCCAATGTGGTAATGGTTAAGAAGCCAATCGGGAAGTGGCGGATCTGTATCGACTACAAAGATCTCAACAAAGCCTGCCCGAATGACAGCTTCCCTCTCCCGAGGATCGAGCAGCTCGTGGACGCCACTGCGGGCCACGAATTGCTAAGCTTCATGGACGCCTACTCAGGCTACAATCAGATCCGCATGCACGAGCCGGATCAAATTAAAACCACCTTTGTTACGAACCGCAGACTTTACTGTTACAAGGTCATGCCCTTTGGCCTCAAAAACGCGGGAGCAACGTATCAAAGGTTGGTGAACCGCATGTTCTCCAATCAAATTGGCAAAACTATGGAGGTCTACGTGGATGACATGCTTGTCGAAAGCCTCAAAGCCCGCGACCACGTTCGAGACCTTAGGGAAATGTTCACGATCCTGCGGCGCTACAAGATGAAGCTTAACCCCAACAAGTGCGCTTTCGGGGTCGAGTCTGGAAAGTTTCTGGGCTACATGGTGAGCTGCCGCGGGATCGAGGCCAATCCTGAGAAGATTAAGGCGATCTTAGAGATGAGGTCGCCACAAAAGGTCAAAGAAGTTCAAAGCTTGACGGGAAGGATCGCCGCCCTGACGCGATTTGTTTCCAAAGCCACTGATAGGTGCCAACCATTCTTCAAGTCACTGAAGAAGACCGACGGGTTCGTGTGGACGGAGGAGTGCGAGGAAGCATTCCGCGATATGAAAGCCTATTTCACCTCCCCCCCGTTCCTCGCGAAGCCAAAGAATGGCGAAACCTTGTTCCTCTACCTCGCGGTTTCCGATAGGGCCGTGAGCGCGGTCCTCATACGCGAGGAGGACAGGGTACAATGGCCGGTCTACTACGTTAGCAAGGCGCTCCTCGACGCCGAAACCCGATACCCGGAAATCGAGAGACTGTCCATCGCCCTCGTCATGAGCGCGAGAAAGCTCCGGCCCTACTTCCAAGCGCAACCCATTGTGGTCCGCTCGGGACATCCCATCGAGAAGGCCCTTCAAAAAGGGACCTCATAGAATGGCGATATGGTCCCAAGAGTTGGGCGAGTACGGGATCGAGTTCCAACCGAGAACCGCCATTAAGGGTCAGGCCCTCGCCGATTTCATCGCCGAATTCACAAGCTCGCCCCCGGCCGACGAGGGCGACGAGAATAAAGAGAGCACGGAAGAGAAGAGGGACGACCGCGTCGAATCGTCGAAGAAGAGAACCAACGACCCGATAGGGCCAGTCTGGGACTTGCACGTGGATGGCGCGTCAAACGCCCGGGGGGCTGGCGCCGGCGTTGTGCTCACAAATCCCGATAGGGAAAAGCTGAGATACGCCTTGCGGTTCGAGTTCAAGGCTTCCAACAACGAGGCAGAGTACGAGGCTTTGATCGTTGGCTTGGAGCTAGCGAACAAGTTGGGCGCCCAAAACCTGCGCATCCATTGCGACTCGCAATTGATTGTGAACCAGGTTAAGGGCGACTACGCCGCAAAAGAGCCACACATGATCGCGTACCTGTCTAAGGCCCAAAAGAATCTAGAAGCCTTGTCGTGGTTCGAGATCGTCCAAGTCCCTCGAGAGGCGAACACTGACGCTGACGCCCTGGCTCGCCTCGCGTCTGGGATAGACGAGGAGGGCGAGGGTAGCGTCCCAATCGAAGTGCTGACCCGACCCTACGTCTCGAGAGGCGACGTAGGGGTCGTTGACGAGACTCCGCCTCCCTCGTGGAATTTCTTAAGCGAGGAGTCGTTCCCGAAGACAGAGAAGAGGCCAGAAAGCTGAGAAGCTTGACGCCGAAGTACACAATGAGGGAGGACAACTTGTTCAAGAGAGGCTACTCTATGCCTCTCCTTCGCTGCTTGACCGAAGTCGAGGCGAAGAAGGCGCTCCGCGAGGTGCACGAGGGGGTGTGCGGAAACCACGCCGCTGGGCAATCGCTGGCATTGAAACTACTGAGACTTGGATACTTTTGGCCGACCTTAAAAAAGGACTCCCACGAGTGGGCCAAGAAATGTGATAAGTGCCAAAGATTCGCCCACATCCCGCGTCAAGCACCGGCCCCACTGTGTCCAATCATCGTGCCGCGACCTTTCGCGAAGTGGGGAATCGACCTCATTGGTGAGCTACCTACGGCCCCGAGGCAATACAAGCACGCGATCGTGGCTATCGATTACTTCACGAATTGGGTAGAGGCCGAGCCGCTAGCAAAGATCACTGAGGCGAACACGACGAGCTTCATTTGGAAAAGCATCATCTGCCGCTTCGGGATCCCTGCGTCAATTGTAACCGACAACGGAAAACAATTCGACAATGCGCGCCTCCGAGAAATGTGCGAACAACTTGGCATTAGCAAGACTTTCTCCTCTCCCCGTCATCCTCAAGCCAACGGTCAGGTCGAGGCGGTGAACAAGACGATCAAGGAGAACCTGAAGAAGAAGCTGGAGGCAAGAAAGGGGGCTTGGGCCGACGAGCTCCCTATGGTCTTATGGGCATACCGCACCATCGCTCGAAACGCGACCGGCGAAACCTCTTTCGCTCTCGCGTTCGGTGTCGAGGCTGTGGTACCCGTCGAGACCAAGTTGCCAACCTTGCGCATCGAGGAGTACGACGAAGCCGCCAACGATGACGCGATCAGGCTCGAGCTAGACCTCATAGACGAAAGGAGGGCGGACGCACTCACCCAGCTTGCTGCGCAAAAGAGGAAAGTCGAGAAGTACTACAACTCAAAGATCAAGCTGCGGAAGTTCGCCGACGGAAGCCTCGTTCTTCGAAGGGTGTTCCAAAACACCAAGGTGCAAGGTGCGAGAGTTCTAGGCCCCACCTGGGAAGGCCCGTACCGTGTGCGCCGAGCCATCCACAACGGCACGTACGAGCTCGAGAACATGGAGGGACTCGGGTTCACAACGGCACGTACGTCAAATGCGGCAGTAAGCCGTGCCAACCGGTTACGCTAGGCATAGCAAACCAGGCTCGTAAGACACGCACTATTCAAATTGCGCAAACCGATATACTGAGCATTATAGATCGAGAAAATAAGACGCATAACGAATGTAAAAACTTCAATCAAAGCAAGACAATGTCACACAATCAAACCGGCAAGAAAAACAAAGAAAGTACGATGCATGCCGAACAAATGAGAATCCGAAAGCAAACAATACGTAAGCGCTAAACAATGGCGCGAAAAACTAAAGGAAGGTTGGCTACTTCGAGCCGAAATCAATCTGCTCCTCGTCTTCTTCGGGGCAAGAAGTGCCGAACCCGTCGACGGCTTCTCCGTCCGGTTGATGGGTCGTCGATTGCGCAGCCTCGGCAGGGATTCGGGGATGCGGGTCGTCCTCCGGCAGCTCGTCGTCGTAAGGAGGGAACATGGTGTTGAAAAAGGAAAACATGGTCCCGCGAGACGCGTTCTCCTTCTCGGTCGCTTCCCGAACTCGCCTGGCCACCTCGTAACGAGCCGCCTCCAACGCCAAGTCCCAGTCGTCCTCCAAGTCAGTCTTGGATCGCACGGCGTCTTCCTTCTCCTCAGTAAGGGTCTGCATCTCCGTCCGGAGGGTATCCCTCTCCCTCTCGACCTTGACCCGAGCGATCTCGCTCGCCGATAGTCGAGCGTGGACGATGCTCAGCTCTGCATCCCGACTCGAGAGTGCCGTCTGAAGCTTCTTCGTTTCCCCCAGGAAGGTGACGGTTGTTTGCTCCGCCTTCTCACGAAGCGCCTTCTCGGTGGCCAATTCCCTGCGAGCTCGCTCTAGCTCCCCCTCGAGCGCCTCAAACTCTTGGGCGGTGCGAGCCCCCGCTAGGGCGGCAGCGTGCGCGGCCGCCATGCTCGTCTTCTCCTTCTCCATGATTTGCATGCGTCGTAGCATATCTCGGAGAATGCGATCGCTCCGCTCTTGGCGCGCGAGCATCTGCAAGCAAATGGAACGCGGATGATTACAATAAGCACGACAGCCATACATAACACAAGCAAAACGAGTCATACCTTTCGGGCGTCGCCGATTCCGTTCTGGAAGTGCTCAAGGTCGCTCGTCGTCAGCAGACCCTTGAAATCTCGCAAGGAGGTCTCGAGGATCCCTCGGGAGCATTGGTCTCTCAACTCTGCCGCCTCCGCTAGGAGCATAGAGTCCAAGCTGTCTGACACCGTCGATGTGTGAGCGCGTTTGTGGCCGGGCGGTGACCCGAGAGAAGCCGACGATGATGGTCGCTTGTTGGAGGAGATCGCTTCATTCCTCGCCCGCGACGGCGACCCTCTGCGACGGGCCTCAGCTGGAGGGCGGGCCACGGTCGTAGCGTCATCAGTGGGCGTTGCTCTCGGCATTTGTGTGCGCGGTCGATGACGCCGAGCCATGGTTCCTGCAGAGGAGAAAAGAGCGTCTGTCAGTTAAAACATAACGATAAGCACGAATAATGGAAAACAATGATAGCACAATAACGCGAAAGTATATGCGCGGCCAGTACCCCCCGCGTCGGGGGAAGGAGCTGACGAACCCCCCGCCTCGGACTCGGGATCCTCCGTGGCCCCCGCGTCGAGGCCAGGGCGCAAAGGAACATCGTCACTAGGCACGAACCACCCAATCCTCGCCATAAGGTCCGGGGACTCGAAAAGCGATCCCTGCCGCCTCGAGTCGGGGACCGCTCCGATCACGAGCGCGAGTTCGGAGCTCTCGACGCCGTAGTCAGCTGGGAAATCAGCGACGGGGCCAAAGGCGAGAGGTGCCGTCCCGAAGGCAGATGCGGACACCCACACCCAAGGGTATCGGTGTTTCGAGGTCAGCTTGGTGAGGATGGGGAATCGCTTCCGGTGCTGAACCTTGTAGAAGCCGGGTTTCCCGGGAACATCGAAGACGGCCACGAGATTCCTGATGTCGTCGGGCGTAACGATTCGACCTTTCGCTCGGTGCAGCATCATGTGGCAGGCAGCCACCATACGGTAAAAGGATGGAGACATCTGGGCCGCATGAACACCGAGCCGAGCTAGAAGGTCCTGGATCACGGGCTGAAAAGGTAATCGCAACCCCCCGCGAAGACTAGCCTCGTGGACGGCGGCGTATCCCTTCCGAGGACGAGTGGGGAGATCTTCAGGCAATGGTCGCAGTAACGACACGGACTCCGGGATACCGAAACGTTTCCTCAGACCTCTAAAGCTCGCGAGCGAAAGAGAACTCGGGAAATCGACGCCGGAGCAGTCGAAGCCGTCCCGAATCGCTGATTCTCCGATAGGGAATGACGATGCACGTTCTTCTTCATGTGCGGTCGAGCTGATTGAGGCGGTCGACGGAGTACGGCGGCTCAACGCCTCGCGCGAACCCTCGGCGTCAGGATGGGCCGCTCGAGCCGAAGCGCGCGCGTTCGGCCCGGCCGGGCCCGTTTCTCGTGTATCATCCGCGAGAGGTGGCCCTGTCGGCGCATCCGACCCGGTCGCAGGCCCATGGTGCGCGTCGGTCGCTCGAGCCCGGAGGCCGATCTCGCCTAGGGCCGGCCCAAGCGTATCCTCCTCGTGGCCCTGGGTCACTGGGTCGGCCATGGGACCTCCATGTGGTGCATCCGGCCCAAGCACATGACCCGGCCCAAGGGGGGCCAAATCTTCTTCACCTAGGCCCGGCCCATTGGGCCCTAGGGTTTGCAAGGCAGCCAAGGTGGCCGCCTCCTCCTCTCCGGCCGCGGGCGGTCGGCATTCTTCCTCACCGGCGTTGGGCGGCCGGTACTCCTCCTGTCCGGCGACGCCGCCCCCACCTGCAGCGTCGGCCGCCGCCGCCGGCGCTCCCCCGCCATGGACGCGCTCCGGCCCGGCTGGGCCCGACCCACCTGGGCTCCCATGGCCGCCGGCCACCTGCAACACAACCCCACCCGAGGGGGTGGGGTCCTCCCCGACACCAGCGCCGCCCCAGGCGGCGTTCCTCCACGCCAGCGCGTCATCGCCGGCGTCGGCCTCGCCAGACGCGCCGCCCCGAGGCTCGCCCGCGTCCTCCACGACCGGCTCAACCCTCCCAGGGCGAGGGGCGTCACCCCCAGGTCTGGGTTCGCCCCGGACGGCGCCGACTCGGTCGGGCGCGGCCTCCTCCGCTGGTGCCATCAAGCCGGCGCTCCCCTGCCGGTTTGGGTAATCTCCGGCGCGCGTGTCCCCCTCCCCGTCGGCCAACCACGCCTCGATCAAAGAAAAATCGCCACCTGTCGTATCCACCACGTTCCTGCTCGAGACAAACGAAGACGATGCGTTGTAGTTGGGAGGGGTGGGCGAGAATTGTGCCCAAAAATTATCCAATCCGGCGTCCTGATTCTCGAGAAGAGGAAAAAGGTCGTCTTCAACGGACCCACACCCCGACAGGTGGTTGGTGGGATCCATGGGCGCGAATAACGATGAACACGTCAGCAAAAATATTAAAATAATACCTAAGGTTAGCGGGCTTACCAATTGTTGACAAGACGGTTCGGTGAGACGACTGAAGACGGAGCTGCTTGAGTTTACCACACGGGCTACGCCCGGTGCCAAACTCGGGGGGCTAATGTTATCGGCCCGACGAGGTCCGACGACTCGATCGACGTTTCGGGCGGCCGAGCAGGCTCACTCGGCCATTGGCCGAGTGAAACCCTACTTCCAGCCCACACTCGGCCGGCCCATCAACTCACTCGGCCAATGGCCGAGTGAGCCTTCTCTCGGCCCAAGCCCATCACTCGGCCAATGGCCGAGTGAACTTCTCCATATGTTCACTCGGCCAATGGCCGAACGAGATCCACCATGCTCACTCGGCCCATGGCCGAATGAGGCCTCAGACGTCCCAGCGTGTTCGCCCAGCCGAGGGCCGAATGAAGTCTCCAGCCGGCCCACCATGCTCACTCGGCCAATGGCCGAGTGAGGCCCCAGGCGGCCCAGCACGCTCGATCGGCCGAAGGCCGAATGAAGACCCCTGCCGGCCCAACAGCTCACTCGGCCGACCGTCGAGTGAGTCTTCTCTCGGCCCAGACTCTTCACTCGGCCAATGGCCGAGTAAAGCTCACCCGGCGTCCATTCCTTCACTCGGCCATTGGCCGAGTGAATCTCCCTCGGCGGCCATCATCTCACTCGGCCATCGGCCGGCCCAGCTCCACTCGGCCAATGGCCGGCTCAGCCTCACTCGGCCAAGGGACCCTCAACACGTCCCTTGGTCGCCTATAAATAGAGGAGTCCATTCTCTATTCCAGGTAATCCGAATTTGAGTACTGAAACGCTGTCGAACTCGTACCCCGCTCGTTTCTCTCAAGTCTCGACTTCTAAACACTAAACCCTCTACAAACCACCTCAATCCTACTAATGTTGAGCGTCGGAGAGGTAAACAGAGGCAACCCCTCTGTTTCCCCTTTGTAGTTCACACCTTCTTTGCTTACTTTTCAGGTGCTTGGACGAGACAGAGACCACCTACAGCTAAGGGACGGCTTGGAATACCAAGCCCGACACGCTCGAGTCGAGACGAGACCACTTGGTCCGGCCTTGGGTCTAACCGTCTGCGACTCCTAAATCGTTGTCCAAAAATCAGCGACAACAACAATGACACCGAAATCCTGAGTTCCATTAATCCACATCCCAATTTGAAATCTCTGACCATTGAGAATTACTTGGGTCTCACCGCGTTGCCCGCTTGGATGATGTCTCTTTCCAATGTCACCCATCTCGTATTAACTGGATTCGTGAATTTCGAGACTTTACCTCCGCTTGGGAAATTGCCTTCCCTTAAGGAACTAGTACTAAATACATTTCCCAAGATGTGCACGGTGGGTGAAGAATTCCTAGGACTCACTGAAGCCGATCGAGAGGTCATTTCATTTCCTAAGTTGGAAGAGCTTACTTTCTATGATAATTTGCGGTGAAGAGTGTGGGAAGGGTCTTGTACAAATGGAACAATAATCATGCCATGTCTACGCTCCTTGAGCATTCTAGGTTGTGCAAGCCTCGAAACACTTCCGGAGTTTCTGCAAACGACGCCACTGCAAAATTTGTCTATCCTTGTCTGCGATACTTTGAAGGAGCACTGTAAGAAAGAGGTCGGGAAGGAATGGCACAAGATTTCGCATGTCCCCAACATCGAGATTGATCTCAATTACGTGCAGAAAGGTGTTTGGATTCAAACGGAAGAGACTGATCTCAATTACGTGCAGAAAGATGGTGTTTGGATTCAAACGGACGAGATTGAGTGAGAAAACATGGGTCACACACTCCTTCACTTACTGGTAATTTCATTTTCTCATTGTTTCAGAAAAATATTCATGTTTAGTATTATCATATTCTAATTCTCCATATCAAGGACTTGCAGTAGCTTTCTGACTATACAGATTTAAAGATCCAATTAAAATATAAATTCCTTTCTCGTAGTGATGCTTTCTTTTGAAGAAGTTGTTTCAATTTGATTCATGGAACCTTAGCTGGATTTTCTAATATGTTTATGTTACTTCGCAATTTAAAAGGTTGTTCGAAAATTCTTATCTCCAGGTTCAGCTGATATTCTCTGGCTGTGTACACGACAATCATTCACTGATAATGTCTTAACATTGGGCTTCAGTTCGTACCTCTCAAACAGGCGACTCTGTCGGGTTCCTAATGAACTCGCTTTTATGAAGGTTCTTACACATTTACTGACTATTTTTTTTTTTTAAATCCAAGTACGGTGTCTTTTAGTTAATATTTGGTTTTGACATGTGTTGTGGAAGGTTGGAGCAAGAACGGGTAAAAAGTTGCACCAAAATATCAGTGCTGCAGCGATACGGCGGTCTAGAGAATGTGAGGTTGAATTGTGTGTTGGAATGGGACGAAAATCAGAGGATGGGTCGGTCGGGTTAGAGTTTCTGCAAACGACTACCGAAAATATGGTGTTTGGGAAAAACTGATTGATAGACAGGGATCGCAACAATCTATAATCACTCATACACTTACTGGTAATCTCTTTCATGATGTCCTTGATTCCAAAAAAAATTCATGTTCTTCTTACCATCCATATCAAACAGTTGCATTAGCTTTTTGACTCTGAAGATTTCACGATAAAAAAAAACATTGTATCCTTCTCTAGCGGCGATGCTTTCTTACGAAGAAGTGTATTCGATTTAATTTATGAAAGCTTAGTTGATGAGCATAGACCATAGCTGGATTTTATACAATGTTTACATTAGTTCACAATTTATAATGTTATTAAGAAATCGTTACCTTTTCGGCTGAACCGTTTTTTTAATAAAGGAGGTGTTTCTTTTAAAAAAAAAATAATGTTATTAAGAAATTCTGATTTTCAGTTGGGTTATTTAACTGCCGAAGTTCGAGAACATGCAATGGGTACACGATTAGTGAAAGATGGTTAGAGTAACTCATTTATTGATCAGGGCAGGAAAATGGTAAATCTCATTCAACTTCACTAGCAGTTAGTTTTCCTTATTCTATAAGCTAGATCAAATTTTTGTTTATTGAAAATTTTAAATTACTTGCAGGAGTCGGGGTATATTTTCTAAAGTTATTTCATTCAAGCAAAAAAGAAGAGCTTCATTCTTTGAAAAAGAGGGTATAAACAAAGCAAGAAAAGGACTTCAGTATCTACTTTCAAAAGCATGTAAGGTTCAGCTGATATTATCTGTGTATACATAGCAATCATTCAAAGGTAATATCTTTCAAACAGCCTAATGAGGCATTTAGATACAAAATATTGTCAACTCTAGTTCACGGTTGGCTCGACAAGGTAACTCCCTCTCGGATTCAATCAATCATTAGTAATTGTATATCTCTCGAGCTAAAAACATTAATCATTGTTTAAGAAATTATTGTATCGCTTACGTGTCTCTTAATTGTTCTTAGGTCCTTGTTTAACGACAACTTGTGGGTTTTTAATGGCTCTAATGAGTTACGGTCAACTCTACTGTAAAAGATGTTGGTTCCACGAATTTTTATTTTATATTACAATAATCTCACACGATTCACGTACGTGACAAATGTTAGCAAATGCTTAGCTGTTGCTTATACAAGACTTATATTAGAAAACTATTTTATGTACCTTTTGCTAAAAAAATAAAATTTATTCCTATATTAAATTTATCCAGACTGATCTAACTTCCTTATCACATGGATCTAACATATAGAAATATTGTCAACTCTAGTTTAGGTTATCTTCCTCGGAATCAATACTTTTTAACTGTTACGTGTCTCAGGTTAAATTTAAAGCATTGTTTAAGCCATTATTATATCCCTTAGTTGTCTCTTAATTGTTCTTATACCCATATTTAACAATTTGTGAGTTTTTAGTTTAAGAAGACTTCTCCAACTAAGTTTTAATAAACTGGTTTTGTTTTGTACAACTTGCTATTTTATATTTAATTATATTGTCTGGTGTAACTTCCTTATCGCATGGATCTGAAGATATATATTATGTTCACAGTTTTTATTTAAACAGATCCAGACTTGGGAGTAGGTCTGGCCTGGTGCATTATATATTTATTATGTTATTACTAAGATGAGACATTTTTGACAGCCATATATATGTTAATTAAATTAGCATGTCCTTTCAGTCAGAGGCACTATAAATATGTGTTTCTTGATCTAATACTATTACAAACATAGCGTTGAGAGAGCATTAGAGTGAGTGAGTGAGTTGAGCTGTGAAAAAAGTTTCAAAGTTGAAAGATGGCTGAAGCTGTGGTTTCGCTGCTGATTGAGACTCTGGTTCCCATGGCAATCGATGGAATCGGAGGGGAGATCAAGCTGGTGAAAGGAGTCAAAGAAGATGTCAAAAAACTGAAGACCAATCTTGTGCTCATTCAAGCTGTTCTTCAGGACGCCGAGCAGAAGCAACTGAATGACAGCGCTGTGACATTATGGCTTAAGGAGCTGAAGAACACTTCGGAGGAGATGGAGAACGTTCTCGACGAGTGGAGCACGACCGTTCTCGACTACAAGATCAAGAAAGAAGAAGACAAAGCTCTGGAGAATTCTTCTTCTTCAGACAAGGTGTGTTTCCCGGTTTCTTTCTCTTGCTTCTCTTGCACCAAAATCGGTCGCCTCGTTATGCATCGTGATATTGCTCTCAAAATTAAGCAACTTAATGGAGAGTTGGCTAGGATTTCCGAAGAAAAAAATAGGTACAATCTCAACATAAACACTGTTGTTGAGAGGCCTCGGCCACTTGGGACAATCTCCCTTGTCGACGTGACCAAAGTTCATGGTCGAGACGAGGAAAAGAGTGTTTTAGTGAGCAAGTTATTGTGCGAGAGCAGTACCGATGAGGATGATGGGAGATCTTCCCTCCATATCATCCCCATTGTGGGACCGGGGGGTCTTGGAAAAACTACTCTCGCCCAACTTGCTTTTAACCATGAGGCGGTTAAGAACCACTTTGATAAGCTAATTTGGGTGTGTGTCTCCGATCCTTACAATGAGATCAAGGTCTGTGAAGAGATTATTGTTGGTCTTGGAAGAACTGTTCAAAGCTCTTCACTGAATGTCGTTGTCAAATGCATTCATGAGTCCATAGAGGGGAAAAGAGTTCTCATTGTCTTAGACGATGTCTGGTTTGTAGATTGTAGTAGATGGGAAATTTTAGCAGAAGCTCTTAGGAATGGGGGTAGAGGAAGCCGGATATTAGTGACCACGAGAAAGCAAGAAGTTGCTACGATGATGGGAGTGCCCACAGACAAGATCATTAGTCTAAAAATTTTGAGTGAAGATCATTGTTGGTCGATTTTCAGACAATTGGCATTCATCGGGAAGGGAGACGAGAAGCGTCCACAACTTGAACCGATCGGCCGGAAAATCGCTGCTAAATCAAGAGGCTTTCCTCTAGTTGCTAAAACTCTTGGAAGTCTTGTGCGGTTTAAAGAGACAGCGAGTCAGTGGGAAGACATTTTGGGCAGTCAACTGTGGGAGTCGAATGATGCTAAAGTCAAGGATGTTTTCGCTCCTTTTCTGCTAAGTTACTACGACCTTCCACCGCTGGAAAAACGTTGCTTTTTGTATTGTTCGGTGTTTCCTCAAGACTATGTTATAGTGAGAGATGATCTAATCGAGATGTGGATGTCTCACGGTTATTTAGGCCAAACAGTAGATTCCTGGAAATTAGGTCGAGATTGTTTCAAGAGTTTGGCTATGCGATCATTTTTTCAAGAAATCAACGAGAACGTATATACTGGAAACGTTGAGGGCAAAATGCATGACATAGTTCATGATTTTGCCCATTTTTTGACGGGCGATGAATACGTTGAGGGCAAAATGCATGACATAGTTCATGATTTTGCCCATTTTTTGACGGGCGATGAATACGTTGATATGGAAGTTGACAAAGACGGAAAGGAGAAGAAGGCGGTGGTGGTAGAAGAAAACACTCGTCACTTGACTCTCAAAGGGTGTCTTCCTAATTCATTAGGAAATGCGAACAATTTGCGCACGCTTTTCTTGCTGTCAAATTGGGACGAAGGCTTCGAAGAAGAGATGTTAGTGTTTTCTCAACTTACATGTCTTCGGACTTTGAGTTTGGTGCATTGCGAGTTGGAACAATTATCCGAGGATATTGGTCTATTGAAACACTTGAGATATCTAGACTTATCAAACAACTATAAGTTGCAAGAATTGCCGAAGAAACTATTCGACCTCTGTAATCTGGAGACCTTGAAACTCAATGGTTGCTGGAGACTAAAAGCACTACCAGAGTGCATCTCAAAGCTAGTCAGCCTAAAACATCTCTACATTGATGGGTGTTCGGAGTTAGAGGGGCTTCCGAAAGGGTTAGGAAAAATAAGTGGTTTGCAAAGTCTAGACATGATAGTGGTGCCCAAGGAGAGGGGATCCTATCTACACATTGGAGATCTCAAACACCTTCAAACTCGAGGGCTTCTAAGCATCCAAGGGTGTGGAAGAAACACAGGGTCGACAATGGATGATGTCGCGAAGCTGAACCTCAATGGCAAACCGCATGTGCTTGCGTTGGAGTTACTTTTCAGATCCCCTTCTGAGTTTGTAGGTAGCAACAATCACAACGACACCGAAATCCTGAGTTCCATTCATCCACATCCCAATTTGAAATCTCTGGTTATCAGATATTACTTGGGTCTCACCGCGTCGCCCGCTTGGATGATGTCTCTTTCCAATCTCACCCGTCTTACATTAGAAGGATTCATGAATTGCGAGACTTTACCTCCGCTTAGGAAATTGCCTTCACTTAAGGCTCTGTTACTGGTGGGCTTCTTCAAGATGTGTAGGGTGGGTGAAGAATTCCTCGGAATCACTGAAGCCGATCGAGAGGTCATTTCATTTCCGAAATTGGAAGAGCTTACTTTCGATTACCATCCGGAGTGGAGAGTGTGGGAAGGATGTTGCACAAAGACGACAACAAAAATCATGCCATGTCTACGCAAATTGAGCATTGAAGATTGTCCAAGCCTTGAAACACTACCAGAGTTTCTGAAAATGACGCCACTGCAAGAGCTGTCCATTGGAGATAGATCTAACACCTTGCAAAGGCAGTGCCAGAAAGAGGTCGGGAAGGAATGGCACAAGATTTCGCATGTCCCCAACGTCCTCTTCAATCGCAAACACGTGCGGAAAGATGGTGTTTGGATTCGAACAGCCGAGACTGATTAAGAGAGCTTGGATCACAACAATCTATACACATGTCCCTGGTAATTTCATTTTTTCTTGCTTCCGAAAAATTATCACTTTTATCATATTCTAATTCTCTATATCAAACACTTGCATTAGCTTTTTGACTTGGAGATTTCAATATCCACTTTTAATATTTAAAAAAAAAAGAATTATTGGCCTTCTCTGGTGGTGATGCTTTCTTTTGCAATCAGTTTCCCTTATTCTATAAGCTAAATCCAATTCTTGTTTGTTGAAATTACTTGCAGGAAAACAGTACTGAACATACAACGATCGATTGCAAATGCAAATAGTCTGATGTTTATTTTGTAAAGAGAAAGGAAAGTTTAAATCTCGTCATCTGTGTTTGTCTGGGTTCTCTTAGATCAGTCCGGTCTAGCTTGGCTTCCACTCTTTTTCATAACATGATTGAAAATTGAAGGATTATTTACACCAATCTCGTACGTTAAAGCCAAGCTTCTTCTTCCTCACTGCAATTTTGGGTTTAGTCCTTTTCTTCCTTCCCCAATTCCTAAGAAAATTGGAGCCGTCTTCCGAATCTCTGCCGTTTTTGAGCCGATTCCTCATCTGGTATTTTTCTAATCTATTTGTTTGACTCAATTTTTTTTTTCTGTTTTCTTGGTAACTCTATCATAAATTCATAATTAATTTTCATTGATATAAAAGTTATCAACCCTTGTTCATCAGGAGAAGTATACTTAGTCCGGACTAATTTCTGCTGTTTTAAATGCGGTCTAGCTTCGTTGTATATGGCCGATGAAGACTCTCGTAAGTTTCTTTCATTAAATAATGCACTCTATATGTTTTGAGAATTTGTTGTTGGCATCCAGTTTATTGTACTATTCTGTTCCATTGCTGTACTTGATCTGATATGATTAATCTCCTTCAAACACCGTTTGGAGTTCATCTTGGTGATAATCTTGATTGATTATTAGTAACTTTTTGTCCGCTTTGTTCATAGATAGTAATACTAGTAGAGAGGTTATACTCGTGATGGCCGAGAAGAAGATGATCCACGGAGATTAAAAGCAGCAAAGTTTGGCCGTGTTATAGCGGCGATTCGCTGCTGCAAAAACAGAGCTCAATCTTAGCCACAACAAACTCACGCACACCCATTCCAAACCTTCTTCCCTCAGAAAAGGTCTCTCTCTCTCTCTCTCTCTCTCTCTCTCTCTCTCAAAAAGACTGAAGCTTGATCTTCTTCTGTTATGAGTAAAGTCTGAATCTTTATTGGTTTTAGGCTATTTCTATGCTTCTTCCTTTTTGTAGTTCCAAATATTTTTTGTTACATATATATATATATATATATATATATATATATATATGAGAATTTAATCATGTTTTAGATATATGGTTGAATCTTGAGATTTTTGGTTGATATACGGTTGGTTTTGGTATAGAGCTCTGATGGGAAAGAGAGTAAAGTCAATAACAATTTGGACCAAATATGTCATAACAGGGAGGTAGATCAGAAATACACGTAAGGGTTGAGAAGCTTAAAGATCGACAATTGGGTCCTTCTCGATAATTACGCTCAGGGACGGAGTGTCTCCACTATTCATGAAACAAGAACGGGACGTTCGATTTGCCCAAGGAGTTCCACAAGTGAGTTCGATAACTTGTTATTCGGTTTTGCTCGATCTTGATTTTGTGAATTGTTATCTTTTGCTCCCTTAGTAATCATTGTGGCAATATGTGATCATCGGACAGCAGATACAAATTGTTCTTGCCCGTGCATGAGCACTGGAAAAATATGATGACACAACATCTGAAAAAGAATGGCTAATTTACATACAAAGTTGTTTCCTTTGGTTTTACCTAATATGATCATAGTTCTGTTGAACTCAACTTAATAGGTTAAATCGCCTCGCTCAACATTTTATGGACATAGACTTACACGGCGCTCTTCTTTCAGGTATGGGCCTACGAACAACCGATGGCTGTGATTGGAACGAGACAAACAAAAATTGGGTATGGTTCTAACAATGGCTCATTAATTAACTAGACTTGCAATCAGTTTCCCTTGTTGTAAAAAGCCAAATCCAAATTTTGTTTATTGAAATTACTTGCAGGAGAACAGTACTGAATCTCCATCGAAGGAATGCAAATAGTGCGATTTTTATTATGGAAAGAGAAAGCAAGAGTTTAAAGATTGTAATTTGTCTTAGTTGTCGATTCTGTTGGATCGGTCGGGGCTAGCGTGTTGGTTTGCGTGTGGTCCCACTGGTCTATGGCTTCCAGGCTTTTTGTATTAAGGTCCCTCCTTAAATATATAAAAATCAAAACTCACAACACAGAAATGATGTGTATGAATGAATATCTGTCTTATTGTGCAAGAAATGATTAAAGAGATCGCAGCTCTTCTTCTCTCAGAAGGCTTAATTTATAGCGTTTACCACTGGATTGCACTGTTCTTATTTTCTTCTTGTGAGGAATTTTAAGTGTATTCCCTACGCTTACAGGACTTGTCAAGGGAAGATATTGCAATTCTAGGGTTCGAATTGTAGAAGATGAAAATCAGAGAGAATCGTCTCAATCAGGTTTGATATTGAACGTATTATTCTGTTGGCTACACTGTAGCTCTTTGGAATTGTATATATTATTACATCTTGACATCATTTTAGACTTATGTCTGTAAATACCGTTTAGAATTTATTGTTCCATCAACTATTGGTATATTACATTGACTTTGGCCCTGGGAATATTTCTTTACAATCTCTGTGGATAGCTGTTGAGATCAACTATGTGTATATATCTTGTTATTCCTCGAAAATAATATTTGGGGTAAGCTTCACTCTTTTTTTTTACTGTTACAACAACGCCTAATATATTGCATATCTGAAGGGTGTTATGTTTAACTTGGCGTGTATCTAAATATGTAGATGAGACTTTTGATTATTTTTTAAAATGAATCTGTTTTTAAAAGGCACAGATCAGCCCTTGATGATACGAGTATGGCGCAAAGGTGGTCATATGGGATCCCGCGGGACCCCGTTTTCCGTATTATTGATACCATATGGGAAATGGGAAAAAACCGTATTATAAAATGTGGTACCGAGACTTTTGTCCCAGAACCATCCGGAAAATGGGACGGAACTGGGATCCCGGTTTAGCACCATTTAGTACCATATTTTTTAAATTGTATTTTTTAATTGAAAATATATGAATTTTTTATTTATTTTTAAATGCATTCATGATTAAAATAAAATGAAAAAAAAATATGGGAAATATGAGAATCCCGGAACCACGAAATATGGTACAGAGAATTCCCGGTACCGTGGAAAATGTTTCCGGGATTTCCCGGTACCATTTTTTACGGTTCCAGGAGTCTCATTTTCCGCATAATATGGGACGGGACAAGGGGATTCCATTTCCCGTGTTGAAGAATTCCTAGGCATCACTGAAGCTGATCGAGAGGTCATTTTGTTTCCGAAATTGGAAGAGCTTTCTTTTTATAAAAATTCGCAGTGGAGAGTGTGGGAAGGATGTTGCACAAAGACAACAAAAATTATGCCATGTCTACGCACCTTGAGAATTAATTTTTGTAGAAGCCTCGAAACACTGCCTGAGTTTCTGCAAACGACACCACTGCAAGAGCTGGCCATTAGTTACTCTGAAACTCTGTCGAAACACTGCAAGAAAGAGATTGGGAAGGAATGGCACAAGATTTCACATGTCCCCAACATCTTGTTCAATCGCAAACACGTGCAGAAAGATGGCGCTTCGGTTCAAACAGACGTGACAATGAGAGAACATGGATCACAACAATCCACAATTACTAGTAATTTATCTGTCCTTCCCTCCAAATAAAAAATATTCATGTTTAATGTTACAAATAATTAGGAAACTAGCCAATTAAAACTAGAGCAATTTCTAATTAACCAACGTTTTGTACAATTTTAGGTGAATAGCCAATGATTTCTAAGTTATCAGTAAACTTCATTTAAATAACCAACACTTTAATGGATAATTTCAGTCAATTTACGCGTGTAAATATTTGATCATGATTATTTACCAAAAATTTATTAAAAGTTGGCTAAATGACAAATCAAAACTGTAAATAAGGTCCGAATTTGGTGGTTAAACTCTACTGCGGTGACGATACTGTAGATCTGTTTCTATAGTTCTTGCTCTGTTGCCAGTTTATTCTGGTACCCCTCTTCCTCTTGCATGCATTTATTCAGCAGAGTCGATGTTCAAAGAGAGAACAAGCCTTCCGCTAAGGAAGGCGAAGTGAACGGCGGCCGCGAAGCATTAATAGTCATATTCTAATTCTTCATATCAAACACTTTCATTAGCTTTATTTACTTTAAAGATTTTAATATCCACTTTTTTTTTCTTTTTCTTTTTTTTTTTTTGCGAAAAATGTCCGTCTCTTGTGGTGATGTTTTATTGTTCGATTTGATTTATGGAACCTTATTTTCTGTTTTGCATGCGGTCCGTTGGTCTCCGGCTTCCACCCCTTTCTAAATTTTAATTTTTTTTTGGTAATTCATGATGTGTAACACTGGTTTTTGCCACACTTTCAACTTATAATTAAGATTGTATCAACCGTGTTCCTCTGCCACAAGTGAGGGTTATCAATAAAGAATTCATGGTACTGCCCACGCTTCTAAAAAAAACAAAAAAATACTTATAACTAAGGTACCTGTTTCTATTTAAAATAAATAAATTCAAAACTCGCAATACAAAGAAATTATTGAAGAGATAGCAGCTCTTCTTCTCTCATAAGATTTAATACTTATTATTCTGAAGCTCATCACATGAATCATCTGAACCTTTTGAGCATCATTCTATGGAACTTAACCAGTGGTTTGATTGACAGCATCAACCACTGGATTGCACTGTGGCTATTTTCTTTTTGTGGGGAGTTTAAAAGGGAAAACTTGAACAGCAAGGAATATTTTTGCTTTTGGAACAGCATCATAATATGGAACTGAACCAGTGGTTTGGTTGACTTTTAATCATTCTATGGAACATGTTAGTATATTTTCCATACATATATAAAATTATGTGTGATTTTGCTGATACACTACTAGAAATATGACATTTAGCTACGGAAGTATTAGCGACGACTTAATCGTCGCTAATCACCCTTTTAGCGACGAATTTATCGTCGCTAATTATTTGGTGCCAAAACTTCTAAAGTTTGGCGGCAAAGATAATTAGCGACGATAGATGATAGACATGATATTTTTATAAATTTCTCGATGGATTTTTGTCCAATATGATCTCTCATCTGAAAAAACATATAATTCATGTAGAGAAGTTAAAGTGGACATTTGCGTTCTAGCAAAAAAAAAAAAAAAAAAAAAAAAAAAAAAATCGACATTTGGAACGAAATAACTTATGTTTCTTCGAAGAGCGATAGAAAGATGAAGTTGTTGAAGAAATGGTCAACCAACTTCGGATTGGACCTTTTGCGGGCTGATAAAGAGCCGCTTCCGATTCCCAACGAAGCTGGGAAACCCGTCGCGATTATAACGCTGGAAGACATTATTCAATAGCTGTTACATGTAACCAAAAATCGACCGGCCGGTTTTCTTTAGTTGCTTTGAAGCAAGTTCGGCAATGAAGTTGCTTATTACAAGCGCGCCATTGATGCAGGAGGAGATTTACAACGAAGACCATCCTAACGAGTATGTTTATCACTTTTGAAAGGAAGAAAAAAAATGATGTATATGTAACAAAGTAGAGATAAAAAATAGTTTATGGCAGTTAGTGTTTTTTTTTTTTTTTGGTATCTTTGTCTAGCTTAGTACTTCATTAGAGTCAGCGGATGGTACATGAGGAAAAAATAATAGTATGGAAAATCAGATTTATTTGTTAGCACTATCAATCCCTTGCTTTAAAAGTGAATGTGTGTGAGAATGAAGATGACACCCCATTTTTTCCATTGTGCTTGCAAGTTCTTTGCACAACTCTGCAAAGCCTTTTTTAAGCAAACCATGTATGAGTATCTCCCAAGCCACTTCGTCGCAGTTATATCCGCACCGTAACAGCTTACAAAACACCGATTTCGCCTCTTCTTCTTTACCCTCTTCGCAGAGCTTGCACATGAGTGACTTCGCGCGGTCGAGCGAAGGAAGGTATCGCTTCTCGGCCATCACGTCCAACAGCTTCGTCGCCTCTCCGTACATTTTGGAGGACTCGCAACAGCAATTGAAGAGAGCGCAGTATATATCCTCGGTGGGCGAAATTCCATTTTCGCCCATGTGCTCCAACAGCCTAAGGGAGATATCCAGTCGGTTTTCGCCGCAGAGGCCCACGATAAGCTTCTCGTACGCCCCTGCGTGGGGCCCGCATCCACGCCGACCCATTTCCTCGAAGAGCCTCATGGCGTCCTCGAGCTCCAAGTCCTTCCAAACCTCGACGACCGGTTTCAGATAATCTTCTTCGTCACTTTTCTTCTTCTTCTTCTTCTCCTTCTTCATCATAGGCTGGATCAGGCAGCGATAAGTTTCGCAGGAGGGCTCGCAACCAGAGGCGATCATGCGGGTCAGAGCGTCGAAGGCTCGATCGATCGAGCCGAGATTCCCGTACATGTCGATCAAGAAAGTGTAGCTATACGAATCCGGGGAAACCCCGTCTTCGATCATCTTCGCGACCAGAGACTCGGCTTCTTCCGTGTTCCCTTGGTTGCAATGGGCTTTGAGGAATTTGTTGTGGAAACGCGAGTCCGGTTTCGTTCCGGCCGAGATCATCCGGTCGGCGATTCTCCGGGCGTTCTCGAACTCGCCGGATTCCAGTAACTCTCCGGCGAAGATCGTGTACGTCACCACCGTCGGACTCACGCCATTCCTCAGCATCGCCTCGAGCAACAGCTCGATTTCGACCCTCTTCTCCTCCTTGCAGATAGCGCTGATAAGGGCGTTGTAGGCGCTTATGCCCTTTTCTCGGAGAGATTCGAATATCGAGTCGGCTTTCGTCCAATCGGCCGTTCTTACAGAGCCCATCGATGAACACTCCGTAGGTGACCTCGTCAGAGACCAGGCCGTAATCGTTCATCATCCCGAGAAGCTTGTAAGCGATGTCTATGTGGCCGGCCTTTAACTGGCCGTGGATGAGCGAAGTGAAGGTGATCTTGTTCGGTGAGAGCTTTCTTTTGAGCATCTCGGAGAGTAGAGACATCCCTCTGTGGAGCTGATTCCGCCGGCAATGGCCGCCGATCAGGGACGTGAATGTGATGGAATCCGGCGGACACTTCTCAGACTCCATGAGACGAAAAACCCGGAGGGCAGAATCGACCATTCCTCTCTTGCAATACCCATTGATCAGAACGTTGTATGTCACCACGCTCGGGACCACCCGATTCCTCGACATCTCTTTGACCAAATCCGAAGCCTCGTCAAACTTCCCGTGCCTCGCGAGGCTTCCGACGAGGACATTGTAGCTCTGAGCGTCCTTTTCCTTCATCTCTCTGAAGAGCTCGAACGCCTCGGTAACTCTGCCAAGCCGGCACAGAGATTGGAGGAGAACGGTGTGAGTCTTAACACTTGGAGAAAAACCGTCCGTCCTCATCTGAGCCAAAAGCTCGAGAGCCTCGTCGTCCCTTCCGACTATATGCTAGTCAGATTATGAAAAAGTTTTATTTAATGATAATTTTAATCATTAGATTGTTGCTTGAGAGTAATTACTTACTACATTTTTGTTTTATAGTTGCCACGAAACAAATATGTACTCTATTGCCACGGAAGATTTACTTGTTGTCTTTATCAACAAAATATAGAAGTTAATATTGAGAAATTTCATTTTGTAGACTTTAAAAGTGGAGAAATATTAAAGTTAGATTTTTTAATTGGATAATACTTGAAATTGAACTTTTAATCCAAAATCGGACAAAAATATTATTTAAACTCATTTAACTATTTTTTCTCTCATTATCTCTCTAATTTTTATAATATCCTCTACTCTTTCTCTCTCCATAGCTCTCATTTATGATGATTTCGAAGATTTACAATGAAGTTTATAGTTTTTGGGCATTTTGAGTGGTAAAAGTCAAATTTATGCAAAATTTGTCTATCGTAAACTGTTAGAATCGTATCTTGTTGGATTTCTACGTATCTCGTCAAAATCGGGTGTGAGAGAGTCCGTGTGAGTGAAATGAACAAAGAGGTGTGAGATGAATTTATTTGATTTGAGGGTTATTTTTGTCCAATTTTGAATTAAAAACTCTAGTTTAATTAGATATTTTCCAACTAAAAAGTTTAACTTTAATATTTCTCCACTTTGAAATTAATTACTTACTATTGATAGACATTAATCAAGTGACTAATATGTACATAACATATTTTGGATAAAAGAAAAATATACATAACATAAGTGAAGCCCAAGCACTTACCAATTGATATTATAATTTTACAGCTGGCTTAATCATAAAAAAATATTAATCCAAAAACGGAAACTGTGGAAAATACCTGGTCAATATAATATGAAATTATAGACGCGTTTTGTTGCACGGTGTTAACTTGTACTGTGTAAAACAAAAAAGGAAACTAAAAAAAATGTAGAAATGAGTTAATAACGGTCACTCATGAGAAGGGTTATAAAAAACGGAAACCTCATACTATTCTTCTTCTATTTCCCTCTCTTCAGTTTTGTGGCAATTTAGGGTAATTGAATGGCGATCTAGGGTTTATTCGCCGCCGTCCCTGCTCGCTCACAGCCTGTCCCTTTCTGCCTCGTCGCCAAACCCCGACGCCGTCGCAGGGCCGATCGCCATCGCCGACCTCGGCAAAAAGAATCTCGCCGGTAATGGGTTTTCAATCATCCGCAGAGCCTGGATTTGGTGGTGTCGATGAGCGGCGTTGTCCGCGAGGCCAAGTCGCACCACCGCCAGGTCTCAACCCGTTCCGGCTGGTTGATCGGAGAGATTTTGCCGGGGCTCCGGTGATGGAGACGCCTCAGAACCGAGCGGCGGTGATCGGGCTAAAAGCGCAGGTGGAGAACGCGATTCGCTGTGGAAAGAAATAAGTCCCGTCGCGTCCCTCAAAGAACGAGTATAAACCCTAGAAAGCCAAACGAAAACCCTAGAAAGTTAACATTCTCTCTCTGATTCCGTTTTCTTGGGGTTTCTGTTCGCCGGGCAGTCACGACGCCGTCGCCGGAATCTTGCGGCCGATTTTCAACGCCGTCCCTCTCAGAAGCCAACAGAACCATGGCGGCGATTCGGCCACACTTGGGTGAATAAGAGAGACTAGGTACGACCACACGGTGATCGAATCATCATTCTTGAACAAAGGAAGCTGTAAACAAATGGGGAGTTCTCTCTATTTCGTTTTTCTTTTTCTTTTTTTCCCTGTTTTGTATTTATTTCTAACCCAATATATCTTCACAGGCTTTGCGAGAAAGGTTTGATTCATTCGGCTCCTCCTTTGGCTAGGGAGATCGACACTCTTTGCAAGATAGGTCTGATCGAGAGAGCCTGTCATAAGACCAGTGTTGTATGTGAACATCTCTTGTTTTACTTACTGATTTCTGAAAGTGGCGTTATTATAAATTGTTCCTCAAGGGAATACGAACAACACTAGCAGATGAGCTAATCCTCGTGTCAGTACTAGCAGTGATGTAAGATCAAATATTTGTATACATATTTCTCATATATAATGGACTTGTACAGAGTAAGTAATTGTTAGGATCTCAGGATTAAAGGACATAACAATGACTTCACAGTTAAGGGTATGAATTTAGAATAACTGATGTTTTTTTATTACTGTATTATCTATATAAATAGATGGGATAGTGAAGAAAATGAATAAATTTGTTTTGGGAGAGAGCGAAGTAGAGCCTGTAATAAACAGTTGTGTTCTAAATCTAATGATTATTCCATTGTTAATAGATATTTTGTAAGAAATTTATGTTGTAAATGGCTCATTAGTTCTTTTGTTTTATAGTTGTTTATGTATGTTATAATGCTATTTTTACTTGTGTGCTCAATTTTACTTGTTCTGCCTACCACGCTGTTTGCATAGGAAAGATAGTTTTACCTTCTTTCTATGGTTTTTGCAAATTCCCTTTGCTATGGCGAGATACCCTAGGATAAAGGAAGCCAAGCGCTTTCAAATAGGCCGCCGAGAATCTACTCTTAATACTCTTTCAGGTATTCAACACCTACAATAAGCTTTTCTTGATTTGAGAGAATTAACTTGACTGTGATGTGGTAGCTGTGCAAAAACTCCTTTGATCTAGTGTGTTTTCAGGCTTGTGATGTAGTAACTTGACTGTCATCTATGGTTTTCACTGAGAGCTTCCACGGGAACCCTCCTCCTCCTTGCCCGTCATAGAAAGGATTGGAGGAAAATCAGGTTTACCCCCCCTTGTTTTGTTTCTTGGAGTGCAAGTATTTTCTTTTCCCGGCGCTTTTTTTTTTCTTTTTTTTTTTTCTTTTTCCCATTGTGCAGTCTGCGAGCGATTCTAGCTCAAGAGTGGTTTAGCAATGGGGTTAAAGAAGAGGATGACAACAAAGATGATTGTGGTGATGATCAGACCTCCAAGGTGTGAATTTATAAAGTAAAATAACTATTTTGGAAAATTATTTTGAATTTACGGCTTATAACCGGTGTCGACCCCGGTCGGAATCGTGTTCGAGTTCGTATTGTCAATCTGCTATGGAACAACTCGCTCAGGTTTGGTGGAGTCTTATGGAATTGATGCTTTTTTTTTTTTAATATGTGCTTTTTATATTTAAGTTACAAAGAACCCAAACATCTTTCGGCATTATTTTTTTTTTTTTTTTTTTTTGAAGAAACCAGAATAAAACTAAAAAGAAATAGAGGGAGAAAGAAAGCTTTGGCTAGGACCGAAGCAAATCTGAATCTGCCACAATTGCATCTCCTCTTAGCAACCGTTTATGCAACCCTGAATCGGCCATAGTTCGACACTCAAAAAACAATTACCACTTCCAAACTTTGCATATTAAAGGTACGTGTGATTTTTTTTAAAAAAAATCAGTCATTGGTTTCTTTAATTATTTATTTTTAAAAGTGCGATATGGATTGTCATCTTTGATGCTGAGCTTGGAGTTTGGTCGGAAAGCCATAGCGGCAACGGAGATGACAGGTCAGTCGAAGGAGCTCGATCATATGCAGACCTGGACGGACTCCGGAGTTTGGGCCATCATAATCATCATCTCCGTAACCTTGGAGGAAGTCCTTCACAAGCTCGGTGCTGTAAGTCCTTGTTGTGTTTCTTTTTTATGCTGAAAAGTGATTAGGGTTTTGGTCTCTGTTTTTTTACCATTTTAAAAAGGAAATTTGGTTTGCTCTATGTGTTTGATATTCTTACAAAGATAGATTTGACTAATTTTTACAGCGATCGCAAAAAAAGAAAAGAAAAAAGAAAGTCAGTCTGATATAAATAACCTCATTTTGCTGTCTTGGGTTACATGGTTTTACTCTATAGGCCTATAAAATTTAACTGGCTGATGGGTTTTGGTTATATTTCAGTTTTTTTAATCATTTCTTGAGTTGATTGTCAAACTAAATGAAAATATTTAATTTCAGTGGTGCGCTGAAAGGCCCGAGAGAGCTCTGTTTGAAGCTCTTGAGAAGGTCAAACCAGGTAGATTTTACGGAGTTCGGCTCTCTTTTTTCAGAGCTTATATTGAGTTATGTAAAATCTGAAATTGTAATTTTGGGTGTGTTGATTTCACAGAGCCTGATGATTTTGGGCTTCATTTCGCTGCTCTTGACTCAGTCAGACCCACATTGCCAAAATATGTATCGGAGACCATGTTGCCGTGTTCTGTCAAAGAAATAAAACCGAGAGAAGAAGAACACCGGAGAAAACTCTTGTGGGTTTGAGCGCCAATATTTAGCTTTCGGCGGCTACGCTACTATTTAAAAAAAGTAAGTCTCTACTATTTTATTTATGAAACCAACACACGCTCATGATATTGATAAAGAAAAATGTAATATTTGGGGAACTTGAACGCTGTATTAGGATTCTTCACTTTTGTCTGTTACATTCCCTCTCTGACTTAAAAACAATACTAATGAAGATTTTTTGCCGTTGGTATCACAGATGGTTCATTTTTATTTTTATTTTCTTATATTTATTTACTATTAATTTAGCAGACAACAAATTTTTGGGAGGTAAGTGACCGTGGTTCTGTTTTCTCAGATTCGTGGATGGAATAAATGGTAGCAGGCAACATCTACTCATTGATTATAAATTTACGGTGATGATCAGACCTCCAAGGTGTGAATTTATGAAGTACAATAACTATTTTGGAAAATTATTTTGAATTTACGGCTTCTAACTGGTGCGATATGGATTGTCATCGTTGTTGCTGAGGTTGGAGTTTGGTCGGATAGCCATAGCGGCAACGGTGATGACAGGTTAGTCGAAGGAGCTCGATCACATGCAGACCAGGACGGTCTCCGAAGTTTGGGCCATCATAGTCATCATCTCCATAATCTTGGAGGAAGTCCTTCACAAGCTCGGTGCTGTAAGTCCTTGTTGTGTTTCTTTTATGCTAATAAGTGATTAGGATTTTGGTCTGTGTTTTTTTTTTACCATTTTAAAAGGATATTTGGTTTGCTCTATTTGTTCGATGTTTTTACAAATAGTAGAGTTGACTAATTTTTACAGTAATTACAAAAAAAAAAAAAAAAATGTAGATCTGATTTAAATAACCTTGTTTTGCTGTCTTGGGTTACATGGTTTTACTATAATAGGCCTACATAATTGAACTGGCTGATGGGTTCTGGTTATATTTCAGTTTTTTTTTTTTTTTTTTTATTTAAATCATTTCTTGAGTTGATTGTCAAACTACATGAAAACATTTCATTTCAGTGGTGCACTGAAAGGCCCGAGAGAGCTCTGTTTGAAGCTCTTGAGAAGGTTAAACCAGGTAGATTTTACTGAGTTCTAGTCTTTTTTTTCAGAGCTGATATTGTTTATGTGAATTCTGAAAGTGTAATTTTGGGTGTGTTGATTTCGCAGAGCCTGATGACTCAGTCAGACCCACATTGCCAAAATATGTAGCAAAGACCATGTTGGCGTGTTCTGTGAAAGAAATGAAACTGAAGGACGATGAACACGGGAGAAAACTCTTGTGGTTTGAGCGTCAATCTTTAGCTTTCGGTGGCTACGCTACTATTTAAAAAACGTAAGTCTCTATTATTTTTATTTTTATTTTTTATTTATTTATGAAACCAACACACGCTCATGATATTGATGAAAAAAACTTGTAATATCGGGGTAACTTGAACGGGTCTATTAGGATTCGTCACTTTTGTCTGTTACATTCCCTCTCTGACTTAAAAACAATATTAATAAAGATTTTTTCCGTTGGTGTCGCATATGGTTAATCTTTATTTTTATTTTTTATATTTTCCTTATATTTATTTACTATGAATTTAGCAGACAACAAATATTTGTGTAAAAATGAGAGATAAGTGACCGTGGTTCTGTTTTCTCAGATTCGTGGATGGAATAAATAGGAGCAGGAAAGGTCTACTCATTGATTATAAATTTACGGTTGGTGAGTCGTCCAATCCAATGCTCTCTGATATTTTTTTTAAAGTTTCCTTATAAAGTGCAGTGTCGTTCTTGTTATAACAAACGCATATAAATCAATACAGTTTCTGGACCAGAAATCCCGTCTTCTTCTACATTGTGAGAAATTTTAACTCAGTTCGTTGATTCCATATTTTTTTTTGTTTGACAAAGAAAAATAACTACATAAATTGCGTGTTGACTTGATATATAATGCAAGGCACTGGATTACTGTTTCAAAAAAAAAAAAATTACAATTTTTTTTTCCATTATAGGAGATGGAAGGAGCTTCAAGCTTAAGTTAGGATTAGGGTTCGGGAAAAGGGAATTAGAGTTTGATTAGGTTTTTTTTTTAACACTGTGATCGGCGAGAGAGAGAGAGAGAGAGAGAGCATGATAAATTCTTTAATTCGTTGCTGAAATTCGTCTATAATTATCAACTCATTCGATAGTCCTCATATTTCTTAAATTCGTCGTTTTTCATTTTCAATTTCTGAAACGAACGATTTGGTATTATGTCGTTTCTCAAGATTGTCGTTTTTTATTTTCTGAAACGAAGGATGTCATTTTCTCAAGATTGTCTTTTTTTTTGTAGTCTGAAACAAATGATGTCGTTTTTAAGAGAATGTGGTTTTTTAGTTCTGAAACTGACGATGTCGTTTTTTGAACAATGTCGTTTTCTAGGATTGTCGTTTTTGGATAATGTCGTTTGTAGGATTGTAGTTTTTTGGACAATGTCGTTTCGTAGGATTGTCGTTTTTGGATAATGTCGTTTTGTAGGATTGTCGTTTTTTGGACAATGTCGTTTTGTAGGACTGTCGTTTTTTTTCTGAAACGAGCGATGTCGTTTTTTTATATTTTGTCCAGGATTGTCGTTTTTTAAAATCGAAATATCACGTATTTATGAAAAAGGACCCTATGCAGCGTAGAAAAAAAAATAGTAGTTTGGGTGGGAATTAGTTGGGGCAAAATAAAATTCTGCTAAAGACAAAATGATAAATTCGATGATGATTCAACATTTCGGTTCGATCATATGGATTGCTTAATGTCCTCTCCTGTTCGTTATGCGTTGATAGGCTTCGGATTTGAGTCTCTGAATCCGGATTATCGGTAGTTTAGGGTTCATTGATTTGGGATTTTTAGAAATCTTGGGGTTTTTGAAGAAAAAAGAAATATAATTAAAAATACTAACATTGTCTGAGAAGAATACTTGATTTGAGCAAATATCTAAAAAATGCTGAGAGCGGCAATCTCTCTAACGAGGTCTTCTCTCTACCGAATCTCGATTTCTCTCTCGCCGGCGGGATTAGGGTTCCGGCAGAGCCGTACTCCCAGGACGCTAGCTCCGGCGATGACGCTGCGACGCTTCTGGTGGTCCAGCCTCGACTCCGCCCTGATTCGTTGCTTCAGGCAAAGCTTGACGAAGCTGTTTGCCTCGCCGACTCTCTCGGCGAAATCCGCGAAGAGTACTTCGACCATGTCGTCGCCGCCGAGAAGAAGGTTCCTGAGCACATAGTCGTTCAAAACCCCTCCGCCAGAGGTCATAGGGCTCACGCTGGTTAGCTTCTTCAACTCTCTCTCTCTCTCTCTCTCTCTCTCTCTCTCTGTGCTTTAAGCCGATATTTTTTTTTTCATTTCTGAATGAATGTATGTTTGTGCAGATACGTATTTTGGTGGAGGGACAGTGGAAAATGTTAAAATCCACCTAAATCATGTCGAATCAAAGGCATAAACTTATTTCGTTTTGCATACAAGATTGGCGTTAGAGAGCAGTATTGATTAACGTGTTACTGATATGTGATAATACAAACCAGGGTGATGAAGTTGATGCTGTTTTCGTGAATGCAATGCTGAGCGGGGTTCAGCAGAGGAATTTGGAGGTAAATTCGTTTGGCTTTCTTGACAAAGGTTCTCAATTGTGACTCTTTTTTTTTTTATTCGGCGTCCGTAACAATGCAGAGATTGTGGGGAAAGCCAGTGCTGGACAGGGTCGGTCTCATAATCGAGATATTCCATGCTCACGCCAGCACAAAAGAAGGGAAGTTACAGGTGCGCAGTTTCGACCTTGATTTGGAATAGTTGCTGATCGATTTCCGAGTTCATGGGATGAGTTATTTTATTGAAGGGCCTAGCTTTTTACAGGCCGAATTGGCAGCTCTAATGTATAAGAAGACCAGACTTGTTCGTGTACGAGGCGATGATGGGAAGCTTACTTTTGGGGCTGGCGGAGATACTGAAGTTGTTAGCTCTCGGGGGTAATGTGTTGGTTAGTTCGTATGCTGTGAAAAAAAAATATTGATTCAGAACATAACTTCTAGCTTTCTAATGTACCGACGTGCTTTTGAAAGTCTGTTCTGCGTTTTTGATTGCTATAGATTTATGACCGTTCTGTATTTGACTTCAGGAGAGGAAGTGGTGGACGTGGATTTATTGGCGGTGCCGGTGAAACCGAAATTAATCTTCAACGTCGAAGGTCCGGTTCACAATCGGTGTTTTTGTATAATTGTATCATAGTGAGTGACTTGGAACTAACTTCAAGATATACCCTGTGTAGTTTAGGCTCTAGTGGGAACTAACTTCAGTTTGTTAAGCTTGACTCTTGTTGCAGATGATGACTATACTTCACGGATTTAGATTTTATAGATATAATATACTTCTATGATATATGATATCTTTATCTTATAATCTTGTTTTTATACGTTAAGGATAGAGTTACCATTTGTTTATTTGGACATGTGATTCACATCTTCTTTTCTCGGATTACTCATTTACTGTATCATTACGTTTGTGGAACTTCTTATCTTACTTATCGAGTGTTGTCTCAGAATTTCAGACCGGCGAAAAATTCTGACGGCACAAATCGAAGAGGTTCGTCGCACTAGAGCTGTGCAGCGGGCTTCTCGGAAGAGAACCGGAGGCTCACAAGGACAAGGCTTACCCACTGTAGCTATTTTTGGCTATACCAACGCTGTACGTTATCAACACTTCTTTTTCTTGTGATTTAGATTGTAAGTTCAGTTGTACTGCTAGAACACGACTCTGACAGTCCTCTATTTAGTGATTCTCGGTAATTTATCCATTTTTATTAATATGTTCCTTCCCAAGGTCAAAGAGTTACGCATACTAAATCATGATATTCTTTCCTATTTTTTGTTTTGTTTTGTTGTAGACTATGTATGAGATTACTACTAGACCAAACTACATATCACTAAAATACTGAATTGTAAACGGATAAAAGGATGTTATAGCAACAGTGGATCCTAGATTAAGAAATGTTGTTCTTCCATCGGGGTAAGAAATGGTCTATGTTTGAGCCGTGTAATGGGCTTGAATTTGAAGAATGAATTTTTTGACTTATCTTCGCCAATTTTTTCTCTTATCCAGAAGGAAAGTCCTCCTGAGTGATACAGTGGGATTCATTTCGGATTTGCCAGTGCAGGTATATTGTTGTGATAGCGTTAAACAGTAAACAACTCTATTCTTTGCCCATTTTGTGACACTCTTCTTCGCCTTATTCATTACGAACACAATGTTGAATCTATTTTTGCAGCTAGTGGAAGCGTTTCATGCGACTCTGGAAGAAGTATTGGAAGCTGATCTGCTTGTGGTAATCTCACCCGGCTCTTTAATTTCTTTCTATATATTGACCTCCACTGCAAAAAAAATCTGTGAGGTATGAGCTCACAAAGTAGAGAGAGATCTCGATAAATTGAAATTAATCTAATTTAAAAACTTCGGTAACAGATTGCTTATTAAATTTCATTCTATTACGTTGTAGTGAAAAGCAATGTGGGTGACAGGTTTATGAAATATATCAATGAAGTTGAAAATGAACCAATTTGAGGAATGTTTTTCACTATATTTACTGTCATAACAGCATGTGCTAGACTCCATCGCCCCAAATCTCGAAGAGCACCGCTCAACCGTTTTCGGCGTTCTAGAGCAAATCGGAGTTCCAAAAGAGAAGGTTGATAATATGGTCGAAGTTTGGAATAAGGTAATGATATTCCAAGCCCCTCGTTCATACTTGTAGGTTTTTTTTTTCTTTTGCAAAAGCAAATTGAGATCATCTGCGAAATGCTCAGATTGATGTTCAAGATTCACTTATCGATGGTGAGAATAGCCATATCTCCGAAGAAGACGAAGCTGACACCATTGATGGTGAAGACGATCTCGAATCCATCGGCAATGGTGATCAAGAAAACGACGGGTCTCAATTTGATATAACAACCACAATGACACGGAAATCCTGAGTTCCATTCATCCACATCCCAATTTGAAATCTCTGACCATTGAGAATTTCTTGGGTCTCACCGTGTCGCCCGCTTGGATGATGTCTCTTTTCAATCTCACCCATCTCGTATTAACTGGATTCGTGAATTTCGAGACTTTACCTCCGCTTGGGAAATTGCCTTCACTTAAGGAACTAGAACTAAATAAATTTCCCAAGATGTGCACGGCGGGTGAAGAATTCCTAGGACTCACTGAAGCCGATCGAGAGGTCACTTCATTTCCTAAGTTGGAAGAGCTTACTTTCTATGATAATTGGCGGTGGAGAGTGTGGGAAGGGTCTTGTACAAAAGGAACAATAATCATGCCATGTCTACGCTCCTTGAGCATTCTAGGTGGTGCAAGCCTCGAAACACTACCGGAGTATCTGCAAACGACGCCACTGCAAAATCTGTCTATCATTGTCTGCGATACTTTGAAAGAGCGCTGTAAGAAAGAGGTCGGGAAGGAATGGCACAAGATTTCGCATGTCCCCAACATCGAGATTGATCTCAATTACGTGCAGAAAGATGGTGTTTGGATTCAAACGGATGAGATTGAGTGAGAAAACATGGGTCACACACTCCTACACTTACTGGTAATTTCATTTTCTCATTGTTTCAGAAAAATATTTATGTTTAGTATTATCATATTCTAATTCTCCATATCAAGGACTTGCAGTAGCTTTCTGACTATACAGATTTAAGATCCAATTAAAATATAAATTCCTTTCTCATAGTGATGCTTTCTTTTGAAGAAGTTGTTTCAATTTGATTCATGGAACCTTAGCTGGATTTTCTAATATGTTTATGTTACTTCGCAATTTAAAAGGTTGTTCGAAAATTCTTATCTCCAGGTTCAGCTGATATTCTCTGGCTGTGTACACGACAGTCATTCACTGATAATGTCTTTACATTGGGCTTCAGTTCGTACCTCTCAAACAGGCGACTCTGTCGGGTTCCTAATGAACTCGCTTTTATGAAGGTTATTGCACATTTACTGACTATTATTATTTTTTTAAATCCAAGTACGGTGTCTTTTGGTTAATATTTGGTTTTGTCATGTGTTGTGGAAGGTTAGAGCAAGAACGGGTAAAAAGTTGCACCAAAATATCAGTGCTGCAGCGATACGGCGGTCTAGAGAATGTGAGGTTGAATTGTGTATTGGAAAGGGACGAAAATCAGAGGATGGGTCGGTCGGGTTAGAGTTTCTGCAAACGACTACCGAAAATATGGTGTTTGGGAAAAACTTATTGATAGACAGGGATCGCAACAATCTATAATCACTCATACACTTACTGGTAATCTCTTTCATGATGTCCTTGATTCCAAAAAAAATTCATGTTCTTCTTACCATCCATATTAAACAGTTGCATTAGCTTTTTGACTTTGAAGATTCCACGGGAAAAAAAAACACGGTATCCTTCTCTAGCGGCGATGCTTTCTTACGAAGAAGTGTATTCGATTTAATTTATGGAAGCTTAGTTGATGAGCATAGACCATAGCTTGATTTTATACTATGTTTACATAAGTTCACAATTTATAATGTTATTAAGAAATTCTGATTTTCAGTTGGGTTATTTAACTACCGAAGTTCGAGAAGATGCAATGGGTACACGATTAGTGAAAGTTGGTTAAGAGTAACTCATTTATTGATCAGGGCAGGAAAATGGTAAATCTCATTCAACTTCACTAGCAGTTAGTTTTCCTTATTCTATAAGCTAGATCAAATTTTTGTTTACTGAAAATTTCAAATTACTTGCAGGAGTCGGGGTATATTTTCTAAAGTTATTTCATTCAAGGAAAAAGAAGAGCTTCATTCTTTATAAAAGAGGGTAAAAACAAAGCCAGAAAAAAAGGACTTCAGTATCTACTTTCAAAAAAGCATGTAAGGTTCAGCTGATATTAAGTATCCGTGTATACATAGCAGTCATTCACAGGAAATATATTTCAAACAGCAGGCTTGAAATGGCTATTTTAAGTCAGAGAGATGGGAAGAAAGTGAACACACTCCCATTTATTAATGCTCTTACGCATTGAATGATTATTTGAATTTTTATCCAAGTATGTTTTGGTCAATATTTGGTAATGAAATGTGTTGTCCGTTTCAGTGTGATCCAAACCACAGCAAAGGTTGGTCGATCTGAAGAACTCAAGAATGTCAATACCCAATTTAAGATTCTGAAACAAAAAGATCAACTGTTGATTTCATGGCTAACTTGGAATGGTCGTGCATTTTTGCGGGGGATATTAGAGAAAATGGTATCTCAATTCAAAACTCAAATCTGTGTGACAGTTGTGCTGGTTTGTGTGCGATCCGTTGGTCTAAGGCTTCAACTCCTTTCTTATTAGTCCCTTTTTGTTTTTGTAATTCCTGATGTGTGAACACTGGCAAGAAATGACGAGTGTGTTCGATTCAAGAGATCGCAGCTCGTCTTCTCTCAAAAGATTCAACACTCTTTATTCCATGGAACTGAACCACAGTGATCTGATTGATAGAGTTAATATGTTCTTGTGAGTATTCCTTAGAAGAGATTGCCTCTTTCTATGGTGCTGAGGTTCTCTTCCGTCTCGTTCTAGCGTTGAATCCTCAAAAGGCTTTTTCTGCATTTCATTAAAAAATAAATAAAAAAAAAAACAAAAAACAAAAAAATGTTGGTTCCGCGAATTTTAATTTTATTTTGTAATAATGTTCCAAGTTTCACGTTACAAATGTTAGCAGATGCTTGGCCAATTATTTTAGAAGACTTTCTCTTGCTAATTTTTAAGCTTATTTTGTACCACTTGCTTTTTTTTTCCCACATATTAAATTATCATATTAATCCCTACTTATTACTTTGATCTGATCAATACATCGATTCTCATTTTCGTTGAACAGACCTAAATTTGAGAGTATAGCTGGCACGGTGCATTTTATACAATATTTTGATAGCCACTTTCACTTATTTAATTAGCATGTCCAGTCTCTCTGATTTAAAATATAATTATAATCGGTATCTAGTTAGTATCAAGTGGAAATTCTATTGCTAAAAAAAAGATCAGCCATAACGGTACATAGAAGGTATTTAATATATATCATATTTTATATCGAAACAACATTTTATTTGTATCCTTGTTCACATTAGGAATCTTGTTTGTGTTGAACTTTGTGTACGAACGTGATTTGAGATTTAGAGCTTGATATCTTTACGAACATTTATTTCACATATACATAAAATGGTTATTCTTTTATTATCACTACATAATTTTATAGAACATCCGGTCCGTCGTCTATAACCGGTATCACAATAAATTCAAGAATCGATAAGATCGCTATGGGAATTTCAAAATAACCATAAAACACATGAAAATTATAATAAAAAGAGATCAAGTGTAAATACGAAAAAACTTGGGCGGAGCTTATGTAAGTCTGCCCATGAGTGCATACTTTATAAACTGTAATTACACACCTCTAAAACTAATACTCTACTCCATTTTTTTTTTAATTTCCTTTTAAGATTATAAAGTATTTAGAATAGAATTCAAATAAATAGTGAAAAAAACACCATAAGAATTTAGAAATTCAAAAACAGTTATAAAAAAAATAATTGAAAATTGAGAGCCATTTCATTAATAAAGAGCAGCAACTTACCCAGCTATTACACCTTCAAGACATAATGTACTCCTGAGCTAGCTAGCATGTGAGTCATATTTGTTTTCCTTTCGAGAAACAAATTTGCACGTACAATTGTCAAGCTCGAATAATCGATAGAATTTACTATAATCGATAATTGGATAACAGCCTAATGAGGCATTTAGATACAAAATATTGTCAACTCTAGTTCACGGTTGGCTCGACAAGGTAACTCCCTCTCGGATTCAATCAATCATTAGTAATTGTATATCTCTCGAGCTAAAAACATAAATCATTGTTTAAGCAATTATTGTATCGCTTACGTGTCTCTTAATTGTTCTTAGGTCCTTGTTTAACGACAACTTGTGGGTTTTTAACGGCTCTAATGAGTTACGGCTCTCATCCAGCTCGATGTGAAGAATGCTTTTCTAAACGGTGAACTGGAAGAGGAAGTCTACATGCAACTCCCACCAGGATTTGACAAAGATCAAGGAGCCAACAAAGTCTGCAAACTCAAGAAGTCACTATATGGACTAAAACAGTCCCCTCGAGCATGGTTCGGAAAATTCACCAACGTGCTCAAACGTTGTGACTACGAGCAGAGTCAAGCAGATCCAACACTCTTCTCAAAAATCTCCACACAAGGCAAGCACACCATTCTTAGTGTGTATGTGGACGATATAGTCATCACCGGAGACGACCTGGAAGAGATTAGGAGGCTGAAGCAAACTTTTTCATCTGAGTTCGAAGTCAAGGACCTCGGCAGCCTACGATACTTCCTCGGCATGGAGGTAGCTCGATCAGAAAAGGACATCTCTGTTTCCCAGCGCAAGTACACGTTGGATCTCCTCAAAGAAACTGGCATGCTTGGCTGCAAACCAGTTGACACTCCGATGGATGCCAATAATGTGAAACTTCTAGCTCGCACCAACGAGGCCGCCACCGACAAATAAAGATTCCAGCAGCTCGTAGGAAAACTCATCTACCTAACTCACACGAGACCAGATATTGGATTCGCAGTGAGTATGGTAAGTCGATTCATGAGTAATCCCTCAGAAACTCACATGGACGCAGTCATGAGAATTCTCTAATACCTCAAATCTGCCCCAGGGACTGGTCTCTCCTTCAAGAAAAGACGAAGTCGAGGTGTCGAAGTATTCACAGATGCAGACTGGGCCGGACATGTTCCAGACAGACGATCAACATCAGGCATGTGCACATACGTCTGGGGAAATCTTGTTACCTGGAGAAGCAAGAAGCAGTCTGTTGTCTCCAGAAGTAGTGCTGAAGCCGAGCTCAGGTCCTTAGCAAGTGGAGTATTGAAGGCATCTGGCTGAAGAGAGTTCTCGACGACCTCAAGATCATCATCGAAGGTCCAATCAAGCTCTTTTGCGATAATCAAGCTGCTCTCAGCATAGCCAAAAATCCAGTCCATCATGACAGAACAAAACATATCGAGATCGACCGATACTTCATCAGTGAAAAGATTGAAGAAAAAATAATCGATATGGAATACATTCCGTCAGGTCATCAGCTCGCCGACATTCTCACCAAAGCCCTTCCGCGAGTAACCTTTTCCGAGCTATGTAGCAAGCTTGACCTCCTCAACATATACAGTCAAGCTTGAAGGGGAGTGTTGAAATCGAGCTCGTCAGTTCGCCCTTCCGCGTCGAGCTCATCAGCTCGCCCTTCAGCGTCGAGCTCGCCAGCTCGCCCTTTCGCTGACAAGCTTGCCTCGGAAGTCCTCTCCTTGGAACTCATTCCTCGTGGGAAATTGTCGCATTTATTTCTCATGTTATTTCTTATGTCTTGCTTTCTGTGTATATTTATTATTCTCTTTTTCCTAGAAGTAGGTATTACACATGTATTTATTACTCTCTCTTGTACCCACCATATGTATAAATAAGTGAGACAAATTAATATCAAATATAAGAAATATTCAAAGTCTCGGAACACTCTCTCTCTTCTCCAAGTCTCTCTTTCTTTATCTTCTCTCCAGTTCGACTCTCTCTAAACTTCAACAATTCTTATTTTCGTTGAACAGACCTAAATTTGAGAGTATAGCTGGCACGGTGCATTTTATACAATATTTTGATAGCCACTTTCACTTATTTAATTAGCATGTCCAGTCTCTCTGATTTAAAATATAATTATAATCGGTATCTAGTTAGTATCAAGTGGAAATTCTATTGCTAAAAAAAAGATCAGCCATAACGGTACATAGAAGGTATTTAATATATATCATATTTCATATCGAAACAACAACATTTTATTTGTATCCTTGTTCACATTAGGAATCTTGTTTGTGTTGAACTTTGTGTACGAACGTGATTTGAGATTTTGAGCTTGATATCTTTACGAACATTTATTTCACATATACATAAAATGGTTATTCTTTTATTATCACTATATAATTTTATAGAACATCCGGTCCGTCGTCTATAACCGGTACCACAATAAATTCAAGAATCGATAAGATCGCTATGAGAATTTCAAAATAACCATAAAACACATGAAAATTATAATCAAAAGAGATCAAGTGTAAATACGAAAAAACTTGGGCTGAGCTTATGTAAGTCTGCCCATGAGTGCATACTTTATAAACTGTAATTATGTACATCTCTAAAACTAATACTCTACTCCATTCTTTTTTTAATTTCCTTTTAAGATTATAAAGTATTTAGAATAGAATTCAAATAAATAGTGAAAAAAACACCATTAGAAATTCAAAAACAGTTATAAAAAAATAATTAAAAATTGAGAGCCATTTCATTAATAAAGAGCAGCAACTTACCCAGCTATTACACCTTCAAGACATAATGAACATCATCTTAGTGAACTCCTGAGCTAGCTAGCATGTGAGTAATTTTTGTTTTCCTTTTAGAGAAACAAATTTGCACGTACAATTGTCAAGCTCCGATAATCGATAGAAATTACAATAATCGATAATGGGATAACAGCCTAATGGGGCATTTAGATACAAAATATTGTCAACTCTAGTTCACGGTAGGCTCGACAAGGTAACTCCCTCATCAATCATTAGTAATTGTATATCTCTCGAGCTAAAAACATAAATCATTGTTTAAGCAATTATTGTATCGCTTACGTGTCTCTTAATTGTTCTTAGGTCCCTGTTTAACGACAACTTCTGGGTTTTTAACGGCTCTAATGAGTTACGGTCAACTCTACTGTAAAAGATGTTGGTTCCACGAATTTTTATTTTATATTACAATAATCTCACACGATTCACGTACCTGACAAATGTTAGCAAATGCTTAGCTGTTGCTTATACAAGACTTATATTAGAAAACTATATTATGTACCTTTTGCTAAAAAATAAAATTTATTCCTATATTAAATTTATCCAGACTGATCTAACTTCCTTATCACATGGATCTAACATATAGAAATATTGTCAACTCTAGTTTACGTTATCTTCCTCGGAATCAATACTTTTTAACTGTTACGTGTCTCAGGTTAAATTTAAAGCATTGTTTAAGCCATTATCCCTTAGTTGTCTCTTAATTGTTCTTATACCCATATTTAACAATTTGTGAGTTTTTACGGAATCAAATATGTTTGTTTAAGAAGACTTGTCCAACTAAGTTTTAATAAACTGGTTTTGTTTTGTACAACTTGCTATTTTATATTTAATTATATTGTCTGGTGTAACTTCCTTATCACATGGATCTGAAGATATATATTATGTTCACAGTTTTTATTTAAACAGATCCAGACTTGGGAGTAGGTCTGGCCTGGTGCATTATATATTTATTATGTTATTACTAAGATGAGACATTTTTGACAGCCATATATATGTTAATTAAATTAGCATGTCCTTTCAGTCAGAGGCACTATAAATATGTGTTTCTTGATCTAATACTATTACAAACATAGCGTTGAGAGAGCATTAGAGTGAGTGAGTGAGTTGAGCTGTGAAAAAAGTTTCAAAGTTGAAAGATGGCTGAAGCTGTGGTTTCGCTGCTGATTGAGACTCTGGTTCCCATGGCAATCGATGGAATCAGAGGGGAGATCAAGCTGGTGAAAGGAGTCAAAGAAGATGTCGAAAAACTGAAGACTAGTCTTGAGGACATTCAAGCTGTTCTCGAGGATGCTGAGCAGAAGCAACTGAATGACGCTGATGTGAAAAGATGGCTTAAGAAGCTCAAGAACGCTTCCGAGGACGTCGAGAACGTTCTGGACGATTGGAGCATGGCAGTTCTCCAGCACGAGATCAAGAAAAAAGAAGACAAGAAGGTGTGTTTCCCGGTTTCTTTCTCTTGCTTATCTTGCACCAAAGTCGGTCGCCTCGTTATGCGCCGTGATATTGCTCTCAAAATTAAGCAACTTAATGGAGATCTGGCTAGGATCTCCGAAGAAAAAAATAGGTACAATCTCAACATAAACACTGTTGTTGAGAGGCCTCGGCCACTTGGGACAATCTCCCTTGTCGACGTGACCAAAGTTCATGGTCGAGACGAGGAAAATAGTCTTTTAGTGGGCAAGTTATTGTGCGAGAGCAGTATCGATGAGGATGATGGGAGATCGTCCCTTCATATCATCCCCATTGTGGGACCGGGGGGTCTCGGAAAAACTACTCTCGCCCAACTTGCTTTTAACCATGAGGCGGTTAAGAACCACTTTGATAAGCTAGTTTGGGTGTGTGTCTCCGATCCTTACAATGAGATCAAGGTCTGTGAAGAGATTATTGTTGGTCTTGGAAGCTCTGCTCAAAGCTCTTCACTGAATGCCGTTATCAAATGCATTCATGAGTCCATAGAGGGGAAAAGAGTTCTGATTGTCTTAGACGATGTCTGGTTTGTAGATTGTAGTAGATGGGAAATTTTAGCAGAAGCTCTTAGGAATGGGGGTGGAGGAAGCCGGCTATTAGTGACCACGAGAAAGCAAGAAGTTGCGACGATGATGGGAGTGCCCACAGACCAGATCATTAGTCTCAAAATGTTGAGTGAAGATCATTGCTGGTCGATTTTCAGCCAATTGGCATTCATTGGGAAGGGAGTCGAGGAGCGTCGACAGCTAGAACCTATCGGCCGGAAAATCGCTGCTAAGTCGAAAGGCTTGCCTCTAGTTGCTAAAACTCTTGGAAGTCTTGTGCGGTTTAAAAAGACGACGAGTCAGTGGGAAGACATTTTGGGTAGTCAACTGTGGGAGTCAAAAGATGCTAAAGTTAAGGAGGTTTTTGCTCCTTTTCTGCTAAGTTACTACGATCTTCCACCGCTGGAAAAACGCTGCTTTTTGTTTTGTTCGGTGTTTCCTCAAGACCATGATATACAGAGAGATGAACTAATCGAGATGTGGATGTCTCACGGTTACTTAGGCCGAGGAGTAGAATCGTGGAAACTAGGTCGAGATTGTTTCGAGAGTTTGGCTATGCGGTCATTTTTTCAAGAAATCCGTGAACTATTTGATGGAGGCGTTGCGTGCAAAATGCATGACATAGTTCATGATTTTGCCCATTTTTTGACGGGCGATGAATACGTTTATATGGAGAAGAGGGCGGTGGTGGTAGAAGAAAACACTCGTCACTTGACTCTCAAAGAGTGTTTTCCTAATTCATTAGGAAATGCGAACAATTTGCGCACGCTTTTCTTCCTATCAAGGGTGGAGGTAGAAAAGATGTTAGTGTTTTCTCAACTTACATGTCTTCGGACTTTGAGTTTGGAGAGTTGCGATTTGAAACGATTATCAGAGGATATTGGTCTATTGAAACACTTGAGATATCTAGACTTAACGAGGAATGGAGAGTTGGAAGAATTGCCGAAGAAACTATTCGACCTCTGTAATCTGGAGACCTTGAAACTCCGTTTTTGCAGGAGTCTAAAAGCACTACCAGAGTGCATCTCAAAACTAGTCAGCCTGAAACATCTCTACATATGTGGGTGTGGGAAGTTAGAGGGGCTTCCGAAAGGGTTAGGAAAAATAAGTGGTTTGCAAAGTCTAGACAGGATAGTGGTGCCCAAGGAGAGGGGATCCTATCTACACATTGGAGATCTAATCACAATGAAACACCTTCAGTTTCGAGAGTATCTAACCATCCTAGGGTGTGGAAGAAACACAGGGTTGACAGTGGATGATGTCGCGAAGCTGAACCTCTCGCATGTGCTTGCGTTGGATTTGCACTTCAGATCCGATTCTGAGTTGGCGGAATCCGTAGATAGCAACAATCACAACGACACCGAAATCCTGAGTTCCATTCATCCACATCCCAATTTGAAATGTCTGGAAATTAAGAATTACTTGGGTCTCACCGCGTGGCCCGTTTGGATGATGTCTCTTTCCAATCTCACCAGTCTTAGATTAAATGGATTCAAGAATTGCGAGACTTTACCTCCGCTTGGGAAATTGCCTTCACTGGAAGATCTGACACCGGAGAGGTTCTCCAAGATGTGTAGGGTGGGTGAAGAATTCCTCGGAATCACTGAAGCCGATCGAGAGGTCATTTCATTTCCGAAATTGGAACAGCTTTCTTTTTCTAGAAATTCGCAGTGGAGAGTGTGGGAAGGATGTTGCACAAAGACGACAACAAAAATCATGCCATGTCTACGCACCTTGTGGATTGGAGATTGTCCAAGCCTTGAAACACTACCAGAGTTTCTGAAAATGACGCCACTGCAAGAGCTGTCCATTGGATATGAATCTGAAACATTGCAAAGGCAGTGCCAGAAAGAGGTCGGGAAGGAATGGCACAAGATTTCGCATGTCCCCAACATCCGCTTCAATTGGGAATACGTGCAGAAAGATGGTGTCTGGATTCAAACAGACGAGACGGAGTGAGAGAGCTTGGATCACAACAATCTATACACACGTCCCTGGTAATTTCATTTTTTCTTGCTTCCTAAAAATTATCATGTTTAGTATTATCATATTCTAATTCTCCATATCAAGCACTTGCATTAGCCTTTTGACTTGGAGATTTCAATATCCACTTTTAATATTAAAAAAAAAAAAATTACTGGCCTTCTCTGGTGGTGATGCTTTCTTTTGCAATCAGTTTCCCTTATTCTATAAAGCTAAATCCAATTCTTGTTTGTTGAAATTACTTGCAAGAGAACAGTACTGAACATACAACGATGGATTGCAAATGCAAATAGTCTGATGTTTATTTTGTAAAGAGAAAGGAAAGTTTAAATCTCGTCATCTGTATTTGTCTGGGTTCTCTTAAATCAGTCCGGTCTAGCCTGGCTTCCACGCTTTTTCATAACATGATTGAAAATTGAAGGATTATTTACACCAGTCTCGTACGTTAAAGCCAAGCTTCTTCTTCCTCACTGCAATTTTGGGTTTAGTCCTTTTCTTTCTCCCCCAATTCCTGAGAAAATTGGAGCTGTCTTCCGAATCTCTGCCGTTTTTTAGCCGATTCCTCATCTGGTATTTTTCTAATCTATTTGTTTGACTAAATTTTTTTCTGTTTTCTGGGTAACTCTATCATAAATTCATAATTAATTTTCATTGATATATAAAAGTTACCAACCCTTGTTCATCAGGAGAAGTCCACTTAGTCCAGACTAATTTCTGCTGTTTTAAATGCGGTCTAGCTTCGTTGTATATGGCTGATGAAGACTCTCTTAAGTTTCTTTCATTAATTAATGCACTCTATATGTTTTGAGAATTTGTTGTTGGCATCCAGTTTGTTATACTTCAGACACCGATTGGAGTTCCATCTTGGTGATAATCTTGATTGATTATTAGTAACTTTTTGTCCATTTTGTTCATAGATAGTAATACTAGTAGAGAGGTTATACTCGCGATGGCCGAGAAGAAGATGATCCACGGAAATTAAAAGCAGCAAAGTTTGGCCGTGTTATAGCGGCGATTCGCTGCTGCGAAAACAGAGCTCAATCTTAGCCACAACAAACTCACGCACACCCATTCCAAACCTTCTTCCCTCAAAAAAAGGTCTCTCTCTCTCTCTCTCTCTCTCTCTCTCTCTCTCTCTCTCTCTCTCTCTCTCTCTCTCTCTCTTAAAAAGACTGAAGCTTGATCTTCTTCTGTTATGAGTAAAGTCTGAATCTTTATTGGTTTGAGGCTATTTCTATGCTTCTTCCTTTTTGTAGTTCCAACTATTTTTTGTTACATGTATATATATATATATATATATATATATATATATGTGAGAATTTAATCATGTTTTATATATATGGTTGAATCTTGAGATTTTTGGTTGATATACGGTTGGTTTTGATGTAGAGCTCTGATGGGAAAGAGAGTAGAGTCAATAACAATTTGGACCAAATATGTCATAACAGGGAGGCAGATCAGAAATACACGTAAGGGTTGAGAAGCTTAAAGATCGACAATTGGGTCCTTCTCGATAATTACACTCAATGACGGAGTGTCTCCACTGTTCATGAAACAAGAACGGGACGTTCGATTTGCCCAAGGAGTTCTACAAGTGAGTTCGATAACTTGTTATTCGGTTTTGCTCGATCTTGATTTTGTGAATTGTTATCTTTTGTTCCCTTAGTAATCATTGTAGCAATATGTGATCATCGGACAGCAGATACAAATTGTTCTTGCCCGTGCATGAACACTGGAAAAATATGATGGCACAACATCTGAAAAAGAATGGCTAATTTACATACAAAGTTGTTTCCTTTGGTTTTACCTAATATGATCGTAGTTCTGTTGAACTTAACTTAATAGGTTAAATCACCTCGCTCAACATTTTATGGACATAGACTTACACGGTGCTCTTCTTTTAGGTATGGCCCTACGAACAACCGATGGCTGTGATTGGAACAAGACAAATGAAAATTGGGTATGGTTCTAACAATGACTCATTAATTAACTAGACTTGCAATCAGTTTCCCTTGTTGTAAAAAGCCAAATCCAAATTTTGATTATTGAAATTACTTGCAGGAGAACAGTACTGAATATCCATCGAAGGAATGCATATAGTGCGATTTTTATTATGTAAAGAGAAAGCAAGAGTTTAAAGATTGTAATTTGTCTTAGTTGTCGATTCCGTTGGATCGGTCGGGGCTAGCGTGTTGGTTTGCGTGTGGTCCCACTGGTCTATGGCTTCGAGGCTTTTTGTATTAAGGTTCCTCTTTAAATATATAAAAATCAAAACTCACAACACAGAAATGATGTGTATGAATGAATATCTATCTTATTGTGCAAGAAATGATTAAAGAGATCGCAGCTCGTCTTCTCTCAGAAGGCTTAATTTATAGCGTTTACTACTGGTTGCACTGTTCTTATTTTTTTTCTTGTGAGGAATTTTAAGTGTATTCCCTACACTTACAGGACTTGTCAAGGGAAGATATTGCAATTCTAGGGTTCGAATTGTAGAAGGTGAAAATCAGAGAGAATCGTCTCAATCAGGTTGATATTGAACGTATTATTCTGTTGGCTACACTGTATCTCTTTGGAATTGTATATATTATTACATCTTGACATCATTTTAGACTTATGTCTGTAAATACCGTTTAGAATTTATTGTTCCATCAACTATTGGTATATTACATTGACTTTGGCCCTGGGAATATTTCTTTACAATCTCTGTGGATAGCTGTTGAGATCAACTCTGTGTATATATCTTGTTATTCCTCGAAAATAATATTTGGGGTAAGCTTCACTCATTCCTTTTTTTTTTTACTGTTACAACAACGCCTAATATATTGCATATCTGAAGGGTGTTATGTTTAACTTCGCGTGTATCTAAATATGTAGATGAGAATTTGGATTATTTTTTAAAATGAATCTGTTTTTAAAAGGCACAGATCAGCCCCTTGATGATAGAGTATGGAGCAAAGGTAGTCATATGGGATCCCGCGAGACCCCGTTTTCCGTATTATCGGTACCATATGGAAAATGGGAAAAAACCGTATTATGAAATGTGGTACTGACACTTTTGTCCCAGAACCATCCGGGAAATGAGACGGATCTGAGATCCCCGTTAAGCACCATTTAATACCATATTTTTAAAATTGTATTTTTTAATTGAAGATATATGAATTTTTTTTTATTTTTTTTTTAAATGCATTCATTATTAAAATAAAATGAAAAAAAATAAATATGGGAAATATGGGAATCCCAGAACCACGAAATATGGTACCGGGAATTCCCGGTACCGTGGAAAATCGTTCCAGGATTTTTCGGTACCATTTTTTACGGTTCCGGGATTTCCCGGTATCATTTTTTACGGTTCCGGGAGTCCCATTTTCCGCAAAATATGGGACGGGACCAGGGGATCTCATTTCCCGGGTTGAAGAATTCCTAGGCATCACTGAAGCTTATCGAGAGGTCATTTTGTTTCCGAAATTGGAAGAGCTTTCTTTTTATAAAAATTCGCAGTGGAGAGTGTGGGAAGGATGTTGCACAAAGACAACAAAAATTATGCCATGTCTACGCACCTTGAGAATTAATTTTTGTAGAAGCCTCAAAACACCGCCTGAGTTTCTGCAAACGACGCCACTGCAAGAGCTGGCCATTAGTTACTCTGCAGAAACACTGCAAGAAAGAGATTGGGAAGGAATGGCACAAGATTTCACATGTCCCCAACATCTTGTTTAATCGCAAACACGTGCAGAAAGATGGCGCTTCGGATCTAACAGACGTGACAGTGAGAAAACATGGATCACAACAATCCACAATTACTGGTAATTTAACTGTCCTTCCCTCCAAATAAAAAATATTCATGTTTAATGTTACAAATAATTAGGAAACTAGCCAATTAAAACTAGAGCAATTTCTAATTAACCAACGTTTTGTACAATTTTAGGTGAATAGCCAATGATTTTTAAGTTATTAGTAAACTTCAGTTAAATAACCAACACTTTAATAGACAATTTCAGTCAATTTACGTGTGTAAATATTTGATCATGATTATTTACCAAAAATTTATTAAAAGTTGGCTAAATGACAAATCAAAACTGTAAATAAGGTCATATATTAATAGTCATATTCTAATTCTTCATATCAAACACTTGCATTAGCTTTATTTACTTTAAAGATTTTAATATCCATTTTTTTTTAGAAGAATGTCCGTCTCTTGTGGTGATGTTTTATTGCTCGATTTGATTCATGGAACCTTATTTGATGAGCATTAACCATAGCTGGATATGTTTATGGTACTTCACAAATTAATATGCTATTTGGTAAATTCTGATTTTCAGGTAAGTTACTTCTGGGCCTGCAAAGATGAACATCGAGTGACTCTGAAGCTCTTCTTCTCTAATAAGATTTAATACTTATTATTCTGAAGCTCATCACATGAATCATCTGAACCTTTCGAGCAATCATTCTATGGAACTTAACCAGTGGTTTGATTGACAGCATCAACCACTGGATTGCACTGTGGCTATTTTCTTCTTGTGGGGAGTTTAAAGGGAAAACTTCAACAGCAAGGAATTTTTTTGCTTTTTGAACAGCATCATACTATGGAACAGAACCAGTGGTTTGGTTGACTTCTAATCATTCTATGGAACATGTTAGTATATTTTCCATAGATATATAAAACAAATAATTAGCTGTTTAGCCATCTAAAACACTAGCAATTTGGTTTTAGCCAACCTTTCGTTAATTTCCCGTAAATAGCCATCTTGCTTACGTGGCAGCTTATTAATTGAATTAGTTTTACCTTTTTTCCCTTACGCTATTTTAATTAGGCAGTTTTTTTTTTAAATTTCGAATTAAATATTGAAACCGAATAGGGAAATTTTCAAATTTGAAATTTGAATTTTGAGCAGATTTTGAAAGTTCTCAGCCCATTAATTGTTATGTATTTGGAAATTTTCAGCGTTGACTTTAGGTAATTAGTTTCTATTTTCGTTGCAATTCATTATGGATAAAATCTGTATATATATTCTTCATTCATTAATATTATTTTGTCTTCCATATATTCATAATTTCAGAATTTTCGTGCCCAAAATATTTCCAGAATTTTTTCAATTTATTTACATGAATATACTGTAAATAGGCTTTGTATTTACAGTGAATATACTGTAAATAAGCTTCGTATTTACACGAATATACTGTAATTATGATTTCTATTTACACGAACATACTGTAAATATGATATCTATTTACACGAACATACTGTATAAAAAAAAAAATTAAAAAAAAAACCATAAACTTCTCTCAGCAAGAAGCTTGTCGATTTGCACATGCGTTCCAGGAACAAGAATGAACTTGATTCCCAGGTTATAAAGGAAAACAAAATTCCTGAGAACCAAAATTAGTCGAGAGAAAAACAAAATCATAGATCGTTGCGTTGAGACACGGGATCGTCGCCGCCACCTTCGTCGCCACCAGCAGCAGCCCCACGCCGCCCACCGCCGCGTACCCCAAAATGGCCCGCGCCTTCGTCGCCGTCCACCATGATCCCCGCGTCACCTCTTCCACAGCGTCCTTCTCAGATTCGAAATCGTCGGCGGGATCGAGGCCAAGCGCGCCGGTGGTGGGATCAATGTGGATCACCTGCGTGTCGCGGCGCCCCACTCCCTCGATCTCTCTTTCTCGGCTCTCTCTCTCTCTCGGCTCTCTTTCTTCTTTCCTCTTTCTTTCTCTCTTAATGATCTTAATTAATGATCTTAATGACGTCCTTAATAACCGCGAGCAGTTATATCATAATATTTTGTATTAAATGTTTTATTTTCAGCATGTTAATGGGCGGGAACGGTTGGGAGGTTATTTTGGTATTTTTATCTATGTAAATAAATTTGGCTGGCTATTAACACAAAATTAACCAAATGTTGGCTAAATCCAAAAACTGTCTAAAATGGGGAGGCTATTTAGCTATATAACCCTATATAAAATTATGTGTGATTTTGCTGATAGATGATAGACATGATATTTTTATAAATTTCTCGATGGATGGTTGTCCAATGTGATCTCTCGTCTGAAAAAACATAATTCATGTAGAGAAGTTGAAGTGGATATTTGCTTTCTAGCAAAAAAAAAAAAAATGGACATTTGCAACGAAATAACTTATATTTCTTCGAAGAGCGATAGAAAGATGAAGTTGTTGAAGAAATGGTCAACCAACTTCGGATTGGACCTTTTGCCGGCTGATAAAGAGCCGTTTCCGATTCCCAACGAAGCTGGGAAACCCGTCGCGATTACAACGCTGGAAGACATTATTCAACAGCTGTTACATGTAACCAAAAATCGACCGGTTTTCTTTAGTTGCTTTGAAGCAAATTCGGCAATGAAGTTGCTTATTACAAGCGTGCCATTGATGCTGGAGGAGATTTACAACGAAGACCATCCTAACGAATATATTTATCACATTGAAAGGAAGAAAAAAAATGATGTATATGTAACAAAGTAGAGATAAAAAAGAGTTTATGGCAGTTAGTGTTTTTTTTTTTTTTTTTTTTGGTATCTTTCTCTAGCTTAGTACTTCATTAGAGTCAGCGGATGGTACATGAGGAAAAAATAATAGTATGGAAAATCAGATTTATTTGTTAGCACTATCAATCCCTTGCTTTAAAAGTGAATGTGTGTGAGAATGAAGATGACACCCCATTTTTTCCATTGTGCTTGCAAGTTCTTTGCACAACTCTGCAAAGCCTTTTTTAAGCAAACCATGTATGAGTATCTCCCAAGCCACTTCGTCGCAGTTATATCCGCACCGTAACAGCTTACAAAACACCGATTTCGCCTCTTCTTCTTTACCCTCTTCGCCGAGCTTGCACACGAGTGACTTCGCGCGGTCGAGCGAAGGAAGGTATTGCTTCTCGGCCATCATGTCCAACAGCTTCGTCGCCTCTCCGTACATTTTGGAGGACTCGCAACAGCAATTGAAGAGAGCGCAGTATATATCCTCGGTGGGCGAAATTCCATTTTCGCCCATGTGGTCCAACAGCCTAAGGGAGATATCCAGTCGGTTTTCGCCGCAGAGGCCCACGATAAGCTTCTCGTACGCCCCTGCGTGGGGCCCGCATCCACGCCGACCCATTTCCTCGAAGAGCCTCGTGGCGTCCTCGAGCTCCAAGTCCTTCCAAACCTCGACGACCGGTTTCAGGTAATCTTCTTCGTCACTTTTCTTCTCCTTCTTCTTCTTGATCATAGGCTGGATCAGGCAGCGATACGTTTCGCAGGAGGGCTCGCAACCCGCGGCGATCATGCGGGTCAGAGCGTCGAAGGCTCGATCGATCGAGCCGAGATTCCCGTACATGTCGATCAAGAAAGTGTAGCTATACGAATCCGGGGAAACCCCGTCTTCGATCATCTTCGCGACCAGAGACTCGGCTTCTTCCGTGTTCCCTTGGTTGCAGTGGGCTTTGAGGAATTTGTTGTGGAAACGCGAGTCTGGTTTCGTTCCGGCCGAGATCATCCGGTCGGCGATTCTCCGGGCGTTCTCGAACTCGCCGGATTCCAGTAACTCTCCGGCGAAGATCGTGTACGTCACCACCGTCGGATTCACGCCCTTCCTCAGCATCGCCTCGAGCAACAGCTCGATTTCGACCCTCTTCTCCTCCTTGCAGATAGCGCTGATAAGGGCGTTGTAGGCGCACTCGCTCGCCGGAAAATTCTCGTCGGAGATCATCTCCAGCGCCTCGGCGATCCTACCGGCGCCGCAATACCCGCTGATCAAAGCGTTGCACATCGTCTCGTTGGCGCTTATGCCCTTTTCTTGGAGAGATTCGAATATCGAGTCGGCTTCGTCCAATCTGCCGTTCTTACAGAGCCCGTCGATGAACACTCCATAGGTGACCTCGTCAGAGACCAGGCCAGAATCGTTCATCATCCCAAGAAGCTTGTAAGCTATGTCTATGTGGCCGGCCTTTAACTGGCCATGGATGAGCGAAGTGAAGGTGATCTTGTTCGGTGAGAGCTTTCTTTTGAGCATCTCGGAGAGTAGAGACATCCCTCTGTGGACCTGATTCCGCCGGCAATGGCCGCCGATCAGGGACGTGAATGTGACGGAATCCGGCGGACACTTCTCAGACTCCATGAGACGAAAAACCCGGAGGGCAGAATCGACCATTCCTCTCTTGCAATACCCATCGATCAGCACGTTGTATGTCACCACGCTCGGGACCAGCCGATTCCTCGACATCTCTTTGACCAAATCCGAAGCCTCGTCGAACTTCCCGTCCCTCGTGAGGCTTCCGATGAGGACATTGTAGCTCTGAGCGTCCTTTTCCTTCATCTCTCTGAAGAGCTCGAACGCCTCGGTAACTCTGCCAAGCCGGCACAGAGATTGGAGGAGAACGGTGTGAGTCTTAACGCTTGGAGAAAAACCGTCCGTCCTCATCTGAGCCAAAAGCTCGAGAGCCTCGTCGTCCCTTCCGGCCCTGCAAAAACCGTGTATCATGTTCGCATAAGCCGGCTCGGTTCTCTCAGGCATTTCGTCGAACACCTTGCGCGCGGTTTCGACGCCACCGTTCTTCGAGTAACCCCATATCAGAGACTTCCGAGTGAAGTTATCGGGCTCGAAACCCGACCGCAACATCTTCCCCAGAAACGCCTCAGCCTGAGCCACGTCGCCGAGTCTACAGTAAGCCTCGATCACGGAGTTGAAAGCATACAAATCCGGAGAAACACCATTGGGTTTAGCCGAGATCTCGGAGAATAAGCTCCTGAGCTCGTTCATCATAAGGAACCTGGAGAGAGAGGCCAAGAGCAAGTTGTAGCACCTGAGAGAAGGCTCAAACCCTAGCTCGGGGAAGAGAGTCATGACGAAGCGCGCGTCTTCCGGGGAAGCACAGGACATGGCCATGGAGAAGCATATCCTCTCGGCGGCGGAGAAGAATCCGGCGGGGACGAGGAAGTTTTGGAGGAGAGACGCGTGTGATCGGACGTCGCGGCGGCGGACGGGAAGGAGGTCGAAGAAGCGGAGGGCCGTGCGGGGGTGGATTCCGGCGCCGGCGCCGGAGAAGAGGTCGCTGACGTGGACCGGGGTAATGGAGCGGAGGATGGAGGTGAACTCGGGGCTCTGATCCCAGTCCGGTAGGTTTCCGGCGAGGATTGATCGGAGGTGAGAGACGATGTGTGTCGAGTCTGTGACGCTCAAACTCGAACTCGTTTTCCTCAACATTTGGTCTCGTCTTCACATGTAGTCGGTCAAAATTTCTGTATTATGATACAACTTTAAGAGTTTAAGTTCAGTTCCATTGATAATTGTAATACAATTCATTGGAAGATAGGAAAAATAATACCCCCCAAATAGCCCATTTAAAACTAATTAATTATACACTTCTATTAGTTTTAATCTAAACATTTTAATCTGAAATTTAGCAAGAGAATCTACCGATTTTACATTGAAAATATTCAAGGAAATAGTCATACTGAGAAATGACCGAAGTTCTCTTTGTATTAATAAAGACAAAATGACCGAAGTTCTCTTTGTATTAATAAGGGAAAATAACACATTTATACCATGTGTTTTAGTGAAATGTCGAGTTTAACCCTCAGTTTTCAAAAATGTCGAGTTCATACCCTCTGTTTAACTAAAATGACGAAATTATACCCTGAAATGAATAACAGCGTCACAAATCTCCCTTTCATTGATATTAACTCTTATATATGAAAAACCGAATCAAATCTAAATCAGTACCCTAATTTCCAAATTCTCAATTTTGAAATAAAAATAGCCATAAATTGAAATTAAATAATAAACTCACACCGTCTAAGAAATGACTTCATTCTGTGTTCGAATTGTAACTCTAAATATTGGATTCTCTGTTCGAATATGCGATTTTGATGACTATCAACTATCGATGTTTACCCTTTTGCCTCTTTCTGTGTTCTTCACGATTAAGAGACTGTTGTTTATTTTTTAGTTTTTAAATAAATTACATATATGGCGCGAATGAATAAAGATAATTGGTGTTTATATTATAAATATTATAATCAACGTCAATGAAAAGTCAATAAAAATAATATTTGTGACACTGTTGTCTATTTCAGGGTATAATTTCGTCATTTTAGTTAAACAGATGGTATAATTTCGTCATTTTAGTTAAACAGAGGGTATGAACTCGACATTTTTGAAAACCGAGGGTTAAACTCGACATTTCACTAAAACACATGGTATAAATGTGTTATTTTCCCTATTAAAATAAAGACAAAATGACCGAAAGGTCTCTTTGTATTATTATTAACTCCAACATTAATCAACATCATAATATTTGCAACTGCTAATTTATTGCATGTGCTAATATTTTCTTCGTCGAAATCCTACAATTTTTACTATCCATAACTTGTAATCTCTAGGTAAGCCTAGCTTAGTGGGAGAAGCTCTGTAATAAGCAGAACGAGTTGCTGGGAAGAACATCTGTCTCAGTCCCTCGGCCTTGATGATCGGAAATATGATACTCGATGCGCTCTGCACAACACAATCGAACTCAGATAAACAAATTAAACGTTTTACAGTCACTCAATTGAAAAAAAAAATAATAATAAATAAATAAATAAATAAAAATTATGGTCACCCAAATGAGACAAGCTCTGATCCATAAGCTCCTGAAGGAAAGAAACGGAAGCAAGAGACGGCCGACACCGTATATGGCAACGGCGAAGAAGTGGAGAACGAGGCTCAAGGGCTGAGGATTGAGGCTGGAGAGCAACGCCACCAGTCCCGGGGAGCAAGTGCCGCCCAGGCTTAGGTAGTCGAAACACGCCTCTCTCATCTCTTTCCACGCCTTATCCGGCGACGCCGAGAACACCTTACATAACTCACCCGTCAATGTGTTAATCGTTGACGCCACGGGCTGCAAAAAGGAGAAAAACCGCAACAAAGATGTTTATTATCATGGGTTTTGTTACAAAACCAATTTGCAGTGAAAGGAGTACTTCATTACTTTATAAATTTTCGGATGTGGAATTCTTAACATGACTCCAAACTAAACCTAGGCATTCATAATTGAATGGAGCAGAATTTTCCAATTTTGATTGGTTCCATAATGAAAAATGGAATTTCCATTTTGTATTGTTTTGTTTCCTTGTTTCTCGGAATCCTAGGCGTATATCAAGATTCGAATTTTTTATTTTTTATAGCTTTGGAGCTTTGATACCATGTTAAAGATCATGTGATATTATCTCAAAACCGATTAACAGAGAGAAACATGATCTATGACTTTATTTATGAACCTCTTTAAGTCCATTTATCATTTTTAACAAAATTTTATAACCACGTAAAATCCAATTAGTTGTTGGGTTTTCAAACCTTGCGCAAGGTGTAGAAGGAGTCGAAGTATTTGCACAAGGAGTCAGCGTTTTTGAGATCGCGCAACAGTCATTCCTCCCCATGTCAAAGGGTGTCTCATATTGAAAGCGTCTCTCATGAAAAGCACGCCGGGAGTCGGGTGTGGATTTCGCGGGCATGCTTCGGTTTGGCATGCTTGTGATGTTGCCTTTGTCCATTGTGCATACAAACGCTTCTCGAACCTCCGGAAATAACTGAAAGGAAGGTCATTCTCTCAACATCTTGCTAAGTGTGTAAACTTAGACCCATATTCTTGAATATTACGGTATATTTAATTAGAAAAATACAATTCTACATCTTCCCAGATTCTTCAAATCAATTTTTTCCCCAAATTTCCCAAGATATTAGGTATAGACGAGGGTTTAGATGGAGTGCAATCGTGAAGTACGTTGATCTTGGCCATGAAAATTGGAGTTTTTTTCTTGATAAAGAACATAAATCGTGTTGGAGGCGAAGAGTAATAAGTGGATCGTGGTGGAGCCAAAGAGAAATAAGTGTGAAAAAAGAAGCTCTTAAATTCTAGAAAAAATAAATTAAAGCGTTGAGAGAGAGAGGTTTTTTTTTTATGGCACAGTTTATTAATTGAAGAGAATGACAATAATAAGGTTACAAAGGTAATTGCATAAAATATGTAGTCATAATTTGGATTAAATTAGATTTAATTAATTTTGATCTCAAAATAGTGAGAAAGTCATATTGAAGAATGATTCTAATATGTAAAGAGTAAACATCTGTTTTTTATAATAAATAAATAATAAAATATTTGAATCTTGTTTTTATTCAATTTCAAACTAATTTTTGCAAGTAGGCAACTACAAAAATAAATCTCATTTATTTTTTATAAAATTTTGTGGATTTTATTCAAGTGTTGTGAGTTTGAATTGTCGCTTGTGACGAGTGGTGCGGGCCAAAGTCACACTATGCTTGCAAGGAAACAAAAGGATAATAATTATAAAAATACATTTAAATGGAAAAAGGAAGCCGTTGTTTTGATTAGAGCTTAGAAGGCAGAGAAAAAAAAAATAGCACATTTCTTGTGACTGAAACAAATTGTAAAGACCACTCACACACCACAGTGCTATAGTAATTATCATAAACATTATTTTTTTATCATTTTTTTTTTCTTTCACATGAGAAACACCAATAAAATAAAATAAAACTTTACAATATAAGGGGGCAAATGGGACCCAAAATCATGATGAAATGGAGAAATGCATGCTATTCTCGGAGGACCCATTAATGAAGGAGAGAATGAAATGAAGGCACATTTGACCATCTCTTTTACTTTCGGCGTTTTTTGATTTTTTTTATTTAATTAAATAAATATCTCAAGGAAAATAGAGTACAGCTACAGTAAGCTTAATTGGTTTATTTTTTTAAAGCTCATCAAGACATTGATTAGACAACCACACAGTGTATTTGTGCTGTGCTGTGTGGAATGACTAGGACCTAAACTTTTCTTTTTCTTCATTCTTCTTGTTCATCTCTACGACAAAGCTCATAATGTATTATGTCCCAAATCTTGGTCTAATTCACTCGTGCTTATGTTTTTGTTCTCTTTTCCAATTTTTTTGGAATAATTTTTTTGCCCTTTATCTTATTGATACATAATCCATAATATTATTTGGTATCATAAAAAGATCACATTGAGCATTATTGACATAAAAAGATCAAATTGAGCATTATTGAGATTTGAGTGGTGAGAGTAGGATTTAGTAGAACTAGAAGTAGGCAATTTCCTCAATAATATTTAAATTCGCAAAAATTAATTACTTTATTAAGATCGAGATTTCATCTTTCTTATTAAACTTATATTTTATGAAGAAAAAGTAAACAAATACCCTTAGCTACTTGTAAGGGTCGGAACTACCACAGTGGAGTTCGTAAAGTGCATTGTGGAACTTTTGTTAGTTGAGAATCGCAAAGAGTCTTGTTATGGAGTTTTTTTTACCGAGCTTAGCATAAAGCATAAAACATCTAGTTCGAGTCTTGGTTACAAACACATATAATAAAGTTATGAACCACATAATAAGTTTCAAACATTGTATAATATAAATCAATATTTTTTTTTCGTTTAACAATAATTTATAACTTATATTCCATCAAACTTCTATATTCTTATCTTGAAAGTCGTCGGAAAAATGTGGTGGCTCACTGTATATATGGCGGTTTGCCGTAATAAGTTAAAATTTTGAAAATCTATATGGCTTAGATCAAACCACAATATTTTATGAGGTTTTTTTTATATAAAAAAAGTAAAATATATAATTTTTTTATATAAAAAAAGTAAAATATATATAATTTTTTTATATTCGATGGTATTGATGCAAAGACATTGCAAAAAAACGGAATTTTTACGAAATAAGAAAGTATAACGAATTAAACATTGTTCTTTGTCTGATATCCATAGAAAAAACACAATTTCCATACAATTTGACAAATATTTAATCCTTGGTTCTAATCCCTTATACGAATCCTTGGTTCTAATCATAAATTTTCTATATATAATTTTAATTTTGGAATGATTTTTAATTCAAAACAAAAATAAAATGACACCAAAACTCAGACTTGAGATGAACTTAAAGTATACAAGATATTTTTTGAGAACTTCAACGAGCTCAGGCTAGGTTACTAGGTCCACGTTCTACACACACCAACAAATTTATTGACCAAAAAAATTCAAATTCAAATATAAAAATGAACCACCTACAACTCTAGAAACCATTATTTTCCAATGAAGTAATATGTAATTTAATCATCAAGCCAAGGTGTAACTTTATTTAAGCAATGGATATTATTCATTTAATTAGAAATACAACCTCCTACTCCTAGTCCTAGTGGAATAATAGTTCGTCTTATTATTTTATTTATTTAATTTTGGGGAAGGAACAGAACTCGACAATTCCACACAAATTAGCTTCATTGGTCTCCCAACCCACCATCTCAGAACAAACAATCGCTTTGAATACAACACAACTTCATCAGGATATATACATTGACATAGTAAATGCCATGACTTTTTTAGCTTCCAAAAATAAATACAATGATATATATATATATATATATATATTAAATTTGGGGCTGTAGAACCAGACGATATCACAATTTCGATCACATGGAAATAAAGACCCCCAAAAAAAAAAAACTCGAAAGACACATAACAGCAAAACTGACAGAATTACTAAACTAACTGTTCCTAAGTGGAATCACACAGAAACGGCTAGCAATTGCAACGTATTTCATCACAATTTGTAAAAATCTAAATAAATTAAAAAAAAAAAAACAGAGAAAAAAGAAACGAAATCGACGAGCTTTGAATCGAATCGAACAAAGGCAAAACAAAAGACGAATTGCAATTTACATTTTACTAATAACACCAAGAAGATATATTAACTAATATAGTCTCTCTCTTAAACCTTAATCTCTCTTTCTCTGCTTATGTGTCTGAATTGGGGATTTCTTTTTTTTGTACAATGTCCATTGTCGTTGGTGTAGTTGTAGCTCGTTTACCAGAAAGAAGAAGAAGATGAATAAGGAAATTGAAGAAAAAAAAAAAAAAAAAACCTATGCCAATCAATAGTCCGGCATGAGGTGAGTGATCTTCCCTTCCTCGGCGGACGTTTTCCGATCGGAGACTCGCAGCCAAAAGCAGACAGCGGCGAAGCTCAGGACGAGGCTCGCGAAGCCGCTTCCGAGTCCGATCCCGACGATCGCCATGACGGAGAGTCCCCTCTGCCGGAGCGGAGGTAACGGATAGCCGTACAATCCGCGATTTCCCCGGAAAGACGACGCGTTGAGTCTCGGTAGGTTTCCGGTGACGGAACGATTGGAGAGCGCCGGCGGAATCGGACCGGAGAGGCGATTATAGGAGAGGTCTAGGGCAGAGAGACGGAGAAGAACCGCGAGCTGCTGAGGGATCTGACCTGAGAGGAGATTGGAGTGAAAATCGATGACGTTGAGGTACGTGCACATGGCGATCTCCGGCGGAATCACGCCGGAGAGGCGGTTGGAGGAGAGGTTGAGGACGGCGAGGTTGACGAGAAATCGGAGCTCCGACGGGATCGAACCGGCGATGAGGTTGTGCGATAGGTCCAGGGATTGGAGGTTCGTACAGTTGGCGATGTTCGGAGAGAGAGTTCCTTTGAGAGAGAGGTTAGTTAGGGTTAGCTTGTAGATTCGGCCGTTGTTACACGTGGCGCCCTGGAGGTACGACGTGAATCCGCTGCACGGTACAGCGAAATTCGACGCCGTCCAATTCACTAACGGACCTTCGAGTCCTTTCCTGACCTCTCTCAGACACCACTCGTCGCTCGCTTCGGCTTTAACGGTCTCCGTCGCTGCCGTCAACGCTATCCACCACCACCACCATCGCCAACGCCACGTCATCATCATCACTGACTGTTTGTATTCTTGTTTAACTTGGGGTGGGGAGAGAGAGAGAGATAGAGAGAGAGGAGAAGTGAAGAACTACTTCTTTGTTCTTCTTCTTTCCTAGTAAGTCCCTGTGCGCACACATTTCAGACAGCGACCATACGCGCCGGGGCATTCTCGTCTTTTCGAGGTCTGAGTCCTTTTTTCAATATGTTTTTTTATTACTTAATGGAAAGAAATTGTATGAAAATAATATTTAGACACTATATTCATTATATTGCTTATGTTTTTTTTTTTTTTTTTTCTATTTCTCTTCTTTGATAACCATAATTGTACTAAATATTTATTTGATGATATAATTAAAGCAAATATGTCCACATGTCCGTGCAATTGATCTCGCAAGAAACATATATACTGGTTCATATAACTTGTGACTGGTGTGAAAAAAAATATGCGTTTGAAAGCTTATGATTAGCTCTATTTGAAAAAAAATTATTCAAAAAATAAGAATCATCTTGAAGAGTGAAGACCTTTACTAGGAATCAAGATGAAAGTCAAACTGGTCTTCAAACGAGTTTATAATTTTCTAAATGAAAAATCCGATAATTTACAAGTAGAATCAACTAGATCATTTCACACTATAGTTGTGGACAATCTGCAAACATCTATTATATATTTTGTCATAAGTAAATTCACACTGACATTCCCTTTTTTTCTAATATAAATGAGTAGGCATTGAAAAATTTATAAATGCTCCAATTGATTCTAGTAATAAATCATCTAAAATCGATCAATTAGAAGAAGAAAAAAAAACGTTAACAACCTTTTACTAAGAATCAACATAGTATTCTACGTGACTCTTGATTTTCTAAATCATCTATATTGGATGATTTATTAGCATAACTAGATACAACTATTCATTAGTTTGCAAATTCGTATTCATTTCTAAGAAAAATAGATGTAGAAACAAATAGTTATTACCAAAATAGTCCAGATATCCGTAGTTGCTGACTCGTTGTAATTCATCCGGACTATTTCAGTGAGAAACTTTTTTTTTTTTTTTTGTGTTTTACGTGTGATGGGTGAAAGCTATACATTTTTTTTCCTTCTAATTTTGGCAACAATGAGGTTAAACTATCTTTGATAACTAGTAATGATATGCTTGTTGGTTTACAAGTTAATTAATCTAAGTTCTTCTATTTATCATGGTGTTTTTGTTCTGCTATAAAAATGGAAGGTTGCATTTTATTACCAAAAAGTACATGTATTAAAATTGAATTGCACATTAATTTAAGGAACGATAATGATTTTCATCAGCGACATCAGTAGCCGCTGATGAGAGATAGACAATGTGACACAAATGTAATTGGGTCCCACCTGTATTAGTATATCAGCAGTCAGCGACCGCTGATACTGATATAAATCAGTACTTTATAAGGAATACTCATGTTTTTTTTTTAATTATTAGCGGAATTTCAGTAATTGAAAGTTTGAAATAAGATTGGCATTTACTTAGATAAGACGTTCAAAGTTTGAAATAAGGTGATAAAGTGATGCTATTCTAATAATCCTTCTTGGTTTTGAAATTTAACCACTTTCTTCATATTTACGGGTATAGCCTATAAGCATAGGTTTGTCTTTAGGCATTTGTTTGAGAGTAAACCAACAAACGAAACATGAGTCACTACACACCAACACACGGTTGGGTTGTGAAATAGTGATTTAACCATTTGTAGGAGTCATGTAGACCAACAGAAAGTGAAGGGTGTCTCTTACACTATTGGGCCCAATGGGCCCACTTAAACACGTTTGTGATGCAAAAATATTGGGTCCTCAAGCCTAAGTGGATCTTAAGCCCCATCTTAAAAAAAATTATTTTATGTTGTTCATCAAAATAGAGACCTGTCGAGAACGTGCAACTTTCACACAGTTGGCAATATATCAAAATAATTTTACATGTCACTTCTTCCAACAACATTACAATATTTTGAAAGGTTTGTTGTAATGGTAAAGACATTCTAGACATTACGTGTGAACTTCGTGCACGCTTGCATGTTTGTACGAGTGAAAGCCAATTGAGTGTGACATTGCTTGTTTTATTTTTTTTTTTAATTATCATTCACCTTAATTTCCAACTAAGGGTTACGACAATTAAGAGGAAAAGAGGAAAATGAAATGAATTTAATTTGCCTTATCTTCTTGTACTTGTCATTGGTGGTGACCTAAATAATTTAAAGGATGAGTGGTGTGTTCCTATTACTTTTTCTTTTGGCTTTTAGTTTGTTTGGTAAGTGGATGGATTACGGACATTAGCACTATCTGTTTATATATATATAAAACACAACTATTTTTTTTTTCATTCATAAAAACAACTAATTAATAAATGGCTTTTAAGCTTTTATGTATAGAAGTCTCATCATATATAAAAGAATGTCACAGAAAAAAAAATGTCTTGCCACTCAAACTAAGGCATGAATAACATTAACACTATCTAGAATCGATTCTTGAATAACAAGGAGTAAGTAATAAGAAAAATAAAATAGAAGTTAAGATTTCTATGATACTATTTTTGTAAAAATAAAGTACCTGAAGTATTACGGAAATTTAAATTTAATCCCTAATTTTTTATTTTTAAGAAAATTGGGCTATAAAAATAAAATGACAGTATATGAACAGCACACGAAAAGCATAACTAATTATGGATGTTTATAAAGTGTAGCCCCGACGAGTTATAATTTTTATGTGGTACAATTTGTTGAGAAATTGAGACGTTTAAAAAGACGTATCTTATATTTTTATCGCGCACACAAAAAAAATAAAAAAATAAATAGATAATAAAAAATATAAGAGAGATAGAGGGATTTTGTATTTTTTATTATTTTATTTCCACTTTTGCCCTTTTAGATTTTTTTTAGGTAGTGGATTTTGGACAAGCTAGAGCCCACAAATAGGTGTCTCCTACTAATGCTGAGCTACTTTACAGCTCAAAATAATTGGGAAGGCTTTGCTAAAACTAAATTTCCACTATGAGACATAATTATACATTGTTGAGTTTATGGTTGAAATTATACGAAGCCATGTCATAACATATATATAGCCGTTTCAGCCACTGATCTGAGGAAATAGAAACCTATGAGTATATTTTAGGTTGTTGAATTGGTTCCATAGCTAAAAAGTTGTTGAATTGCTTATTCTTTTCCAAACGTTACCACAATAATTGAATCTAATAACTAACTTTTCGGTGCTTTGTCGTCCGGAAGCTGGATCTTAACATATATATATATATATATATATATACATATATGTCTATATATATATGTATGTATATATGTCTATATATATGTATGTATATATGTCTATATATATGTATGTATATATATATATATATCAATTTGGGGTTGATTAATTCAGTTCCAAAAATAAAGTACTAAAATATTATTTGAAAATATTAGTAATACAAATGTTATTATACACTTTGACATATATTTGAAAATTACACTATTATATAATGAGATAATTAAAAAACTATGACAATTTAATTTTTTTTTACCAAAATAATTGCTTCTAATTTTAAATTATGACAAAGATTGTCAATAAACACACTTATTTATTGATATGTTTGTCAATAAATAAAATTATTTATTGATAAATTTGTCAATAGATAGTCATATTTTTTAAATTAAAAATAATTAATGAATGTTGGTCAAAGAAGATTTAAATGGTCATAATTTTGGTATAGCCCTTGTATGAAACTCAAGTTGATATAAGTGGAGATGGAAATTCTTTGGGGGCGACGAAGAACCTGAAATGGGTCATAGTGAGCCAATCAAGGTCTTGTATCTAGGCCCCTCGAAATGGGCGAGTCACTGGTAACTTTGATGTACAAGCCGTACAAAATTGTCACGGCTCTCGATTTCAATTAGTACAATAGATTTTTTTTTTCTTTTGTACAGCTTCAACTAATTACATCAGTTGTTATAAAACTGTTGGTGTTCTTTGTACACTGATTAAAACAACTCTCTCAATTACTATCCAAGATGGACCACGTTTTCAATTATTTAATTGTCAATGGTACTTTAAAGTTTAAACATATTATTTTAATTTTTATCTCCATATATTAAACATTTAATTGTTTTGTTTAAAACAACTCAAACTGTCAATATTTATCATCTTGTATGTTCTGTAACTTTAACATATAAATATATAAGTGGTACTTAGGATAGTCTAGTGGTAATTACACACTACCTCTTGTGTAGAGGTCGTGGGTTCAATCCCCACCGCAGCAAAAGCTGCCTTAAAAAAAAAATATATATATATAAATATATAATATATATTATATGTATATATTGTGTGTGTGTGTGACTGTGTGTATAACATAAACTGTACAAAAAAAATGCCAAAACTCTCGGGATCACAAAAATAATATAGGTTTCAATTCACTAATTGAAAAATAAAACAGTGATGTGACAATAATACAAGAACTAATATTTTCAGTCAATTTCAAGGGCTTGATAGTTTCATATTTTTCTTTCTTCTGTCACTTCACATTAAATCTAAATCCGTACATGATCAGATAAAACCAATATAAGAATCTTATTATATATTTTTGTTTCGAAATATCTCATTTTACAATATATTATTACTCGTGGTTTACACATTTATTTAACTTTTTTTTGTTTTTTACTTTTTTACAATTTCATTTAATGTTGTTTTTTCTTTTACAGTTTCTCTTAGAGCATCTTTAATGGTTTATTACTTAACAATTGTAAGGATTTGCTTGTAAATATAAAAAATGTTTAGCTAGTTGCTTAACTATTGTTTTGCATATTGACTATTGATTTAGCTAAACAAATCTAAGCAAATTAGCTCTATTAAGCTAGTTGCTTAACTATTTAGCTCTAGAAAAATCTATGTGACAAATAAAGCTAATACATTTAGCTAAACCATTAAAGATGCTCTAAGTTAGAATAAAATAAAATTTTCTAAAATTAAAAAAAATGTATATGCATTTATGAAAAGTAAAAAAAAAAAGTTTTTTTTTTTCTTTTAATTACCATCTTCAAATAAAATCCTTGTAAAATCTCTCCATCAATGATCGAGAGATGAAAAAGATGGTAAGGGAAAAAGAAAACAAGGACATCTATGATCAAGCAACTCAACTCTGAGATTGATGAAGACATTTAAACTCTGTTCTTTCGATCCAATAATTTAACATTGATTTCGCATACATTATTTTTTTATTTAGTGTTACATACATAAGTATAATTAATGTTTGTTTCGAGCGTACATACGAAAATATGGCCGGAACCCGATACAAATTCATCAGCCCAGTCTATGAATAAATTTGCCTGGCCCAGCTGATTTGGGCCAGCCATATAAATATGGAAAACATTCATCAGTACCTCATTTGAAGACGGTAAGTCCGTGAATACCTTGAAATTTATAACATTCCACAAATACCCCATTTAATTTCAAATAAATAAAATAAAAATGAGTTATTTTTATAGTAAAACGAGACGTTCTCGAACTAAAAAGAGTTATTGACAGTAAAATTACTCAATGTTTTCAATTCGGTCCACTTTAATACTCAATCTATTAAAAATTACGTGAAAAATACTCAATATAAAAAAATTGTGTCTCCTTAACTAGTTCGTCCATTAAAATTATATGCAATAGCACTTGTAAGAATCCTGGTAATTTTGATATAAATAAAAATAATAAAATTAATTTTTATTATATTCAAATATAAAATAAATAAATAAAAACATTTTAAAATCTCCCACTCTTCCTCTCTCTCGCTTGCTCTTCTTCATCTTCAATTCCATACCTTTGATTTTCTAGATGTAGAGCTCCCAACAACGATACGCTTCCGTTGATGATGCCCAACGAATTCTCCGTCAACAGTCGCGACATGTCCGTAGGGATGAGGTCATATAGGCCGAGACCAAGCTCTCCGTTGTGTCGCCGGAGCTGGTTCAACAAATCGACCATATCTCCGTTGTTTATTTCTTTTTTTTTTCTTCAGCTGAACGAGATCGTACGACCTTGCCAGTTTCGGAAATGCGATCTCAATGATCGAAATCTCAGCGATTCAGAGACGATTTTTCTTGCTCTTATTTTTTTATTCAAACATCTGCTCCTTCGCGATTAGTCCCATTAATTCTGCCTTCGTTCGTCGGAATTCTTGAGTTACGGTAACGAAACTTTGAGCTTTGATATTTTCATAACCGTCCCGAGTTTTACAAATCGTTGATTGGGCCTTAATCGTATTGTCGAGTATATCAGTTTCGAATATTCACAGTCAAGAAACGGTGCCAGATTTCGATAGTCATAGTCCTGACTCCGGCGAATCGGAGACCAATCGTGAAATAAAAAATTGCTACAATGATCCTCGAAGCGAGGGATTTCGTTTGTATATGTTCAACGCTTATTGCTTATGTCGATCTCTCGATGACCATCGACCACTGCTGTTAATTTGTCATCTAATTCTCTCTAACCTTTCTCTCTCTCTTAAATTGTTTTCTTTTTTATTAAATATATATTTTAAATATTTTTGTAAATTATTTATCAACTTGAATCAATCTTGGCCGTCCAAAATCAGCTTAATGACAGAAATAGTGACGGTGACACAAATTATTAACATTAGCGATTTTTTGCGCAACTTTTAAACATTAATGATTAAAGTGCATTAAATCGAAAACTTAAAGTATTTTTGTCGATAATCAAATAAAAATAAAAAGTGGAGTATTTTAAAATATATATATATATATTAAAATATATAATATTAGATATTATTCATATTTTTATTTAATATACTTATTTTGAGATACCCTGCTTTATACTCCGCGGTATTAGTTGACTACCACGGAATGTGCAGCGTGATAGCGGCAAGCAGCGGTCGATATTATTAATCTTCCATGTAAGGAGAAATCTTGACTATGTACTTAAAACATTATTTTATTTAAAATTTTATTATTTTAGCTAATTTTAAAATAAGACATTTAGAATTTCTGTTTTGTCCAGATTTACCCTTATTTTCTTTTAAAAAACGATCGGTGATTCCACCGATAACTTCAACATTAAAAGTTAGAACTTATATATATATATATACATATATATATATATATATATATATATATATATATTTTCTTATATGAGATGTTGCCTGTCATTTTACAGCTTTAGCGCAAAATCTTGCTATTATCCAGTAGAGACGCATTTCGGCGATTCACCATAGCAATTAAAATAAAAAGTGCTATTAGTATAATGAGAGCAGTAGCTATTTAATTAATTTCAAACTTAATTTTAAAATATTAATCAATTTTTTATTTATTTTGGTGAATTAATCATTTATCAAAATTAACGTATAATTACCAAAATTAACTTATGAAAATGTTTGGCACAATCATGTAAAATATTATCTAATTAATGTGATCACGTTATCAAATATAACTAAATTTTAAATATATTTAAAAATATTTGGTTATATTACAAATCCTTTCAAACTATTTAGCCCGTGAGATTCTTCTAGTATAATTGACATATCTTGCTGACGTGACTAATTAATACATCTATTTTATTACCATTACTAATTTATTAAAGATTCAAGAACACCACTAGTGAAGGACTATTAGCTATTAACTTTAGCTTGCTTTTCTCCACAAAGTTGTTAAACCCCTTTTTGACTATACTGTCATGATATCTAGTAATTCTTGACTATATATAGTTTTAAATTCATATTCAAAAGTCGTGTGTGTATAACCTTTACCTTTTCGGTAATATTTTTGTTCTGGCATCGCAAATTTGTTCCAAGAGTTACTTGTGTTGGAAAAATTGAAATTAAAGACTGTTTGATAATCAATATTAGCTTATTTTTGTGGTATAAATTTGAGTGGGGCCACTCATCAAAACAAACAATTTTAAGTGGGTTTAATTACTGAACTTAAGTTAAGATGACATGAAATATTAATGTTCAAACTGTTTAAAAAGAAGCACAAAATTTTGCTGGAAAATAGAAAGAAAAAAAAAAGTGTCCCACGTCGATGACGAACGTGTGAAAACATGTGTGCATGCAATGAGTGTGAAACTTGGCATATAAAAAGAGATGCGTGTTTCTCATTTCAAACGCACCGAACATTAAGTTCAAAGCACAATTCTCTCTTTCTTTCCTAAATTTGTTCTCTCGTTTTCTCGAGGTCCTACATTGTTCTTCCCACGCGTCATTATATTTTGAAAGATTATTGCACATCATTTTCCAATACCAGTGTGAGAGCAATAACATTTGTAAAGAAATCGTCTAAGGATCATCGACGTTTTTTTTAGATTGATATATGATTTTTGTAATTCCGATTATGTTTATGTAATTATGTATGTGAATTGGCAATTTATTGTTTGGAAAATTAATTTGTTCTAAGATGTCCAACATTAAATAGTGGGGGGAATTATATTTTGAGTAAAGCACTTCATGAGTACATAAAGGTTCTATGATATTTGTTTTTATGTACTTTATTGTTATTTTAATGATTTTTTTTCTTTATGAAGTATGTTTATGTCCCTGCTACAAATTAAAAACACTAGTTTTTGAGTTTATTATAAATCTTGTAACTAAAATTAAACACAAGATGTTGTTTAAATATGTTTGAGATAAAACGCTTTTTTTTAGATAAAATAAAAATGGTTGTTTATATAGAAAAAAAAAGGTGGGTTTTGCGTTGCATATGTGTGTCAAGATACGTGACTTATATTATATTATAAGATGTTGAGATCTTGACTCTAGTTATAAAAAAATAATTCGCAACCACGACTCTGGGTCATGGGTGTAGAGAATTTTCAAACTAAGAATCTAAGATACTGTATTTTATGTGCAAATAAGAACAAAAACGATACTTTGTTTCAGCTCAAAGTAAGACCATAGGAAGTGCATTCCAATTTTTAACTTGAAACGTACCTACAAGCTTAAAGTGCCCTTGTTTAATAATAATATAATAAAGAAATAGCCATTGAAGTTAAAGCTGTCCATATTGGTGAGCCACGTTATATGATTAATTAACATACCATATATTATACGGGGTGGACTTTTGTCCAGACTCCGGACACTACGAAACTATTACAGCACAACTTAAAGCAGATTTATATCGACACGATGATGATAATATAGCATTTCCATTAAGCACGATTTTTAAATAATGTACAATATTCATAATTATGATCCAATGACGACGGTAATAAATTTATTGTCTCTTCTCACCGTACAGAGTCGGTTCCATTAACCATCATGTAATGAAGCTGATCGTTGATATCCTGTTAATTTTACGTAAGGAGAGAGAGAGAGAGAGAGAGATTACATTGGAGATTTAATTAGCTTAATTGTTTAAATATTTTTTTTAGATAAATGGTCTTTGTTTTTGTAAGTGTGTCAACATATGTGGCTTACTTATATTATATATGCTGTTGAGATCTTGACTGATAGTGATAAAATATATTTTGGAGTAATGACTCGTGAGTCATGGCTGAGAGCAATTTTCCAACTAAGAATCTATGATAATGTATTTTATATGCCAATATGAACAAAAACAAGATACTTTGTTTAGGCTCATGGAAAGTGTATATGAATGAAGGTCATGTCAATTTTTAACTTGTAAAACTTGCTTATAAAAAACTTTAAATGTCCTTTTTAAAAAAAATTGCAAAAGTATCAAGAAATGAATAATTCACAAATATGAATATAAATATTGGAGTGTCTTTCATTTAGTCGATCTTGGAGCTGAAACAAAGCATCTTTTTTATTCATATTTGTGAGCCACAGTATATGATCATATGATTCATATTAGACAGTCACGTCTCACAAAAATGCGAAAAGCATATGAAGCATCACAACAAAGTTATCTTAAGATTATCTTATAATAATAAGCCCTTCTTTTAGTGATTTCTTTTACTCACACAAGTAATCAACAGTCACTATATCTATGCCAGTACTTCGCAAAAGATATAGTAGACATTGCCAGAGTTGAATGTTTTTCTCTGATATGGGTAAAAAAAAAAAAGACATGCAATTGCTTTTATCTTAATCATCATTACCTGATACTTTACAGCAGATATATTCATATACGCACAAACTAGACAAATTTCATCATCCAATTGACCTAACCGGATCATAAAATGAATAAAAAAATAAATCATAAAGTCATCGTGAGAATCCATTGACTAACAATCAATGTATAGGTCATCTTTTACCCTCTTTAAAGAGAGGAATGTCTGCTCATCTTTGGTGAAAGGTCATATGCATAAAGGATAAAATATAGAATCATAGATAGGTCAAAAGCTCAAAAAAGCCAAAGGAAATAGTAGTTAATAATTATGGGCCTATCTTACATAGTCACACACCCTTTTGCTCAACTACAAATCATTTAAAATTCACCAATCTTTAATTTGATCTATTTTTTCCCTCCATTTCTTCCTTCACAAGGTTTATAGCTAAAGCTGAAAACTTGAAGGCTATCCAAAAACTTCACCCGGCTCGGTTTACACTAGTAAAAACCCGATCATTGTAGCTTCATGCCCAAGAAACCCACTTCTAGAGAGTGATTAGCAAAATTACCAAAAAAAAAAAAAAAAAAACAAGCAAAATAAGTGTTTCATTATGTGCCGGTCCACGCGGCGAAAATGGGCATGTTGTTGTGAGGCATGGGAATCGAAGAAGGAGTTTGTTGGGGCATTGGAGAAGGAGACGCGACGACCCATGACTCCGCGGGGCCCGTGAAGAACTTGGAGACCATAGGAGGCAATCCAAAGCGATCCGAAAAGGGCAGCTCAGGTTTGATCGGCTGCGGCGACGAGTTCGGCGTGGCTTCGTCGCAGACGATCACAGGGGATTCCTCGGTGTAATCATCGGACGGTCCAGATTGGTTCTTGGTGTTTCGCTTGGCGTGATCGCCGGCGAGAAGGGTGTTGCTCTCCATGATCCGGTCCACGTCGTATCTCACAATGTCAAAATTTGTCACTGCGTTTAGGCCCCGGAATTTTATGGCCGCCACATCATACGCCTCGGCCGCTTCTTCTTGAGTGCCTGATTGATTTTAACTTGAAAATTAGTACATTAAATTGGCTAAAAAAGAATTTCGCAAATCCAACAACTATCGAACAGGAAAAATATAGAATTAGGATTTACTCACTAAATGTCCCAAGATAGAGATCTTTGTTCCCGGCAACTCTGCCGATCCGAGCTTGCCATCGTCCGTGTTGATGATGTCTGTCAAACAGTAATATTTTGATTTGTAACCGCAATTAGCCACTGAATTATTAGATAAGTGACGATATAGTCCACAAACTAGTTTAGTTGAGCAATACAGCTCCAAAACTAGCATTTTTATTCAGTTTCTTATCTTCTTTTCATGAGATTCAATATTTATATGACTTGAAAACATATTAGCCAACTGAAGCAACTTGTTACTTTAAAAAAAAGATACAAGTTGAATTTAATTATATAACCCTAAGAACACTTAATGGTTCAACAATTTGAATTCTTAAAGTGAAATTCCTTTTTAAGGGTATTTACACTTTAAATAAGTTATTTAGTATAACCAAAGAATGTTTAAAGACCTTGTAACTCCTCTATACATAGAAGCCCCTCTTGAGAATCCGCTACTTCTTCTGCAAAACAAAATAAAATCATTTGAGAGAAACATGTATAAAATGTGACCACAAATAAATTGTTGGGAACCAAAAAGAACCAACCTTCTTAAATGTGCGACATATTCCTGTCTAGTCTTGTTTTTCATTTCTTCAATCTCCTTTTCATAGATTTCCAACTGCCAAACATCATTACATTTTCATAATTATTATTTTTATTAAACTCCCATGCAATGATTTCATATTAAATTGCGTAACAATGCGTAAAAAAATGAAAGATTAAATCTACCGAGAAATTGATATGAGTCGATTGTCCCCAGTACTTAATCGCAGCTAAATCGTAAGCTCTTGCAGCTTTGTCTTCCATATCATATCCACCTAAATAAATTAAAAAAAAAAAAAAATGTAAACAAGTTAAAAATTAATATTTATTGTAAAACAATGTATAGAAGAAGAAAAAGAACAAAAATTCTTACCCAAATAGACTGAAGTAAGTGAACAGCATTCCCATGAAGCAAGCAAGACACACAAACAAGAAATTAGTTTAATTCCTGTAAATAACCCTTTAATTTATCTTTTTTAAGTATATTTGTTGTATATAGACTAACCTTGTCTTCCTTTCCTACTCTGGCCTTCTTTTTTGCAACTATTGTCCCATAAATGTGCTTCATATCTACCGGTCCATCTGTGCCTGATCATCATAAAATAAAAATAAAAATAAAAAACTCAAAATAATTATGACATCGAATCATATATCAACTACTAAATTATAATATCAGAAATAAAAAAAAATCAGAAAAAAATACAGACCTTGTTACACCACGATACTGAGAGGTCCTCTGGCCAAACGTGTCAAGAGACTTCCGATGATGAACAGCTGACTTCTGGTCAACTCTCTCGGTCTGACCTCTCTTCTTCTTTGTGGTCGCTGAAATCTGCTGAGACACCGTGACACAGCTGGACTGAGACCCAACAGGACTCATCGACAAGCTCAGAGACTGCAAATCTCCGTGCCCCACTGACCCACCACCGGAGTCAACGCCGTTGACGCTCCTCGACACCCAAATTTCCTCGTCTCCGATGGTCGGAATCTGAAGATTGCTTTCTCGGTTCGCTTCTCTTGGGTCGTTGGGGAAGTAAGCGTAGCTTTGCTTTTGTGGGTTTTGGTAAAACATGTTGTCCAAACTCAGACCCATGAAATCTCTGTCGCTCCCAAAAAAATCCTCGAGTTTCGGGGTTGCTTTGAAAAGAGAGAGAAACAAATAAATTCATTGGAGGGAAATAAAAAAGTTTGAATCTTAAACTCAACCCACAAAGGATTTTTTTTTTTTTTTTTGTGAAAGTGAACAATACGTACGGAGTAATAATAGTAACTAACCTTGATTACTATCATTGAGATTATTATCGTTTGGGTGTGAATGTGACGATCTCGAGAGGGCTTCCATTAGGCAGAGAGAGCCATCAGAGTTGAGTGGCATTATTGAGAGAGGAGAGCAGAAGAAACTACAATTGATGTTACCGTTGCCATTGTTAATATGGTCTCCTTCTTCAACTGAGCCACAGAAGAGTCCATAGTCACTGAGTTCTTGCTGAGGTGAGGCATTAAAAAAGATCGTTGTCGGGTTTGGGTATGAAACCGAAGCAGAGGAATTGGAAGAGGAAGGGGGTTCCATTTTTCAAAGAGTGAGAATGAGAGAGAGAGTGAAGAGTTTTTTTTTTTTTTTTTTTTTTTACTGTTGAGTGCTCATATGGGCTTCATTCTTGTTTTTCTTGTTCAAGGGTTTTTTGATGGGTTTTTGTTGGCAAAAACTCTCCCTCTCTCTCTCTCTCTCTCTCTCTCTCACTCACTCACTCACTCACTCGCTCAACTCAATCATTGGTGAATAAAAACATTACACTGCCATAAATTATATACCAATATTTTTTCTGGTGAGGGTCTTTAGAAAAATGAGGTTTTTTTGGGTTTGTTTTTTAGCTACGGAGGAGTGATTGAACCAAATCAAACCACACATCTAAACAAAATCCCAAATCCTGCAAAAATAAATGCATGTATAGTCTACTTGTATAAGACTTCTTTGTACTGCTACATGCTACTAGATAACTACTAAAATTATATTAGAATTTTTTTTTTTAGAAAATTTAGTTTTTTCTTCTTTATATCTATCTAAATTCTAAAGACAAGCGATAAAGAGAGAATAAAGAAGGAAACTAATCCCTATAAAGTGTAAAAGTGAAACTAATAAGCAAAAAGAATTGAGTTTTTTACTTTTTAACAGCAGCAACTAGCAAGCATACAAATACAATACAAGAAGCAAATGCTGCTATAGGGATCTGTGTTTGACATTGACCTCTCTTGTTAACGTCTTTTTTTTTTTTTTTTTTTTTACATCTTATTAGGCGCCTCCAATTTTTTCTCTTTTACTTTTCTCTTTTTCCTGTCTTTTTAAATTACTAATTTCAAAATTAATAATTATGATCTAGCCAAAGATATTAATAGAAAAGAGAAAATATCAGGAGTATCTCTCGTGTTTAATCGAAATGTGAGATTTATCCCCTCTATTTCTAGAAATATCAGACATATCCCTTCAGTTTAATATAAATGATATATACCTCCCCTAAAAAATGTTATATTACAAATATCACCATTTTCGTTTATTTTTTACAAAAAAAATAATTTGAACTCTCCAAAATACCCTTAATAGAATAAATATTTATTTACTATTTTATTTAAAAAAATAAAAATCTCTCTTTATAAAAAAATCCTTAAATTTTTATAAAGAAATTTTTTAATTTAATTTTTTTGTATATAGAATAGAAAATAAAAAAATTATTTCATTCAGGGTATTTTGGGGAGTTCAAATTATTTTTTTGTAAAAAATAAACGAAAAAGGGTGATATTTGTAATATAACATTTTTTAAGGGATGTATATGTCATTTATATTAAACTGAAGGGATATGTGTGCTATTTTTAGAAATAGATGGGATAAATATCGCATTTTGATTAAACACGAGGGATACTCATGATATTTTCTCATAGCAAAACCCCAACTACATTAACAAAATAATCGTGTTTGACTCATTTTTGTGAGTTAGCAATTCTGAGTAACAGTTTTTGGGTTGGAACAAAACAAAACTATAGAAATAAAAAATTTCGAGTCAAATATTTGTAGTAAATAACCGGTTATCCTGGTCCCCATGATGGAGTTAATATATACAATATTTTAATTCTTTATTTCGGCTCACTAAGAGCATCTTTAATGGTCATTTGCTTAACAATTATAAGGACTTGCTAGTAAATAGCAAAAGTTTTAAGCTATTTGCTTACCATTGTTTTGTATATTAGCTATTGATTTAGCTTAGTAAATTAGCTCTATAGAGCAAATTGCTTAACCATTAGCTTAGCAAAAAATGGGCCCCATTTTTTTTTTCAACCAATGAAAATCATGTAACATAGTAAGCTAAATATGACATTTAGCTTACTATTAAAGATGCTCTAAACTGTTTACACATGTAGTCAATCACAAATAAATCCTAACTCAACTTTAGCGAGAGAGCGCTTCACACTTCCCACACATGTGGTGCAAAGGATAAAGGAACTATGGAAAAAAAATAATTATTCTTGGCAATGATGTTAGATCCTATGATTATAATATTAATTTTTCATTGTTCTATAGAGTTGAAAGGTGATAACTATATCTACGTAGAGCATTTTTTTTTTAATGTGTTACACGCATTGGGCAAGCTCAAGTATATAGCATCGATGGTTCACAAAGAATGTGCATATAGTAGTTTAAAGTTTAAGTTTACTAAACCGCAGATGACAAATCACTTTGACTTTGAGACGAAAATAGAGCAATTAATATTAAGTACACTATCTAGATTCTAGACGTAACCTCAAGAGCGCTTGTATATAAAAGCTCAATATTCACAAGCATACGTCGTTTATCTAGCACACGTCGCATTCTCCTCCATCGGATCAATTTCACAGACAAATAAGTAATTTAATTTAACTTTTTTTTTTGTGTGAGCAATGAGCATGAGCTCAAGGCGATCAACATATAAGATCACTAAAAAATAAAACGCCTTAAAAGCACTAAAAAAAATGGGGTGCAAAAATGAAAAAGGATAAACGTTGTCTGCCATCAATTATGCCCTGAATTTGACTATACATTTTAAAGATGATTATAATTTATTATTAATCCTATGAAACTAAAGTCAAATTTATTCGGGAAAATAGTATAATTCTCAGGACTCCTACACTACACCTATACCAAACATATTTATTTCATTAGTTTTTTTTTTTCAGCTATAAAAACCATATAAAACCAGAGAGTTCTTTTAGTGGGTAGTGGGTACACACACCACATTAATGCACTGGGTTTTGAAATTATAATTAAATGATCTGCGTCTGAGGCCTTGAATTAGATTTTCACTGGACAGAAGACAAACTGTCCCTCCAATCACTTCAAAACAGTGCCCATTTTCTGTGCTACTGTCACTCCTATGGACCTACATTTACTTACTTTTCCCTTTAATATAAATTATATGTAGGCTATATCTATAGATTTTAGATATACTGTGTCAAACACATACACAGAGAGACTAGACACTACGCAAATACCCCTCTTAACGACATCGTTTCTGATCCCAAAATAATAATAAAAACTAGAAAAGTACTCTAATTGTCAGCTGAGCAGGCTATGGCCCAGAGTGTCAAGATGAGTAAATAAATTATAATCAAATAAATATGCGAGTCAGTAAATGCTTTTGGTTCTATTTCAATTGAGATTTAATCAAACACAAACTGGTGATTGAAACGTTTCTGTTGAGAAATCTCATCAAGGGAATCAGTTGTTGACCAATAACTTTGAATTTTGAAGCCGAATAAGGAATCGTGGTTTGGGTCTTTGTGAATCCTTTTATTGTTTGATATTTCTTTGCTTTAGGGTTTAAATTGATTAATAAATTTAAATATAGCAAGTCTATAAAATAAAAATTCTCTAAAAGTGATTGAAGTGAACATAAATAAATTCTGTCTTTCTCGAATATGCATATTTTATATAGTGAGAGAGAGAAACACACACACACACACAAAGCCACTAGGTGTTCAAGGTGGGCTATAGCCCCCTAAAAAAATTATTTGCATTTTTACCAGTTTTTTTTAATTTTATTTTACATTTTACATTTTTACCCTAAAAAATTATAAATCAACCTCGTGTGATATTAGCCTCCCCTAGTTAGTTTAGATTTCTGGCTTTCCCAGTGTGTGTGTGTATATATATATATATATATATATATATATATGACTCATGAGTACGTACATATATTGTACGTATATGTTATGATATTTCTTAATGATATCATCAATTACAGTACGTCAAACATGATACTTGCATGCATATGTATCTATATGCAAAATGTTATTTTTGACTTGGTAGGATCGAATGGAAGAACAAAGAACAAAAAACAGATGAGATAAAACTAGTTCACCATAATACGACCTTTTGTGATTGTGTGATGTGAAAGTCTTTTTGCATGGAAATATGATTTTTGTAATCATGAATCATGATAAAGAAATAATTATGTACCGATATTCCCCACTCGCTAAAATGCCAAGTTGCCAACACTGCTATTTTTAAGTTGCGCAATTTTTTTTTTTGTTGCGGAATTGGCTAAAATTCTACCAACTTGGACGTTGTATAGAAATAATTTAAAAATGGAATATCACTTACCAACTATAAATGTAATTAACAACAAATTTAAATATTTTTTCAATAGTGAATTAATACCCATAAGAGTAAAAAATAATTCTGATGGGCTTTTTGTAATAATTGAATTCTATTTTTGCACTTGGTGGGTAACAGATGAGACGGAAAAATGGGTACTACTTCCTTTTAGCTGCTTCTTAAATTTCAATAATGTTATAATAGTGAGACGAATAATCATTCTCCAAAAATTTAATTTGTTCAGTTCATTTCCGTACTTTAACCATTAAATACATAATATCTGAGCCGATAAAGAAAATAAAAACAAACAAGTGATGTGGGTGTGGCCCTAAAAAATCAGGTAAATCTAAGGCTTTTGAGTTGTGTAGGTAAAGAACTTATTTTTGACTGGTCAAAACAATCACACATTTTTTCTTTTATTAGAATTAAACATTTTAAAAATATAAGTGTTTTTAAATTAAAAAAGAAAAAGACAATTAAACTTGGCCTATACAATCTTATTAGTAAAGCTAGATATGGGACTCAGAAAATGGGATAATACGATCTCTTCCAAAATTTTGTTCGAAATAGGACTCCCAAAAATTTAAGTCTTATGTTTTAGAGCTGGAAAAACTGATAAAAGAAAAAAAAAACACGGTGAGAGTATATAATATTAGTAGCTAATGTGTAAACAATGTTGAGCTATTAATTTCATGGTTTTGACAGCAATTTTTCACTGAGACTGAGAGGCTAGTGGTCCTCGTATGAGAAGAAAGAAAAATGAATTACATTATCAATGAACTTGACTGATTCTGAGAATGATGTTGCAGAGAGAGATATCTGAATTACAGAAATATGTTTTAAAAAAAAAATATTTATTAAGATTTGAGACAGAGAGAGGGAAAGATCAATAAAGTGGATTATGGATGATAGCAACCGCAGTGTGAGAGGGACCAGAGAGAAGTGTGTATTTGTTATGCCTACGATTTGCATGCATTATGAACCAAAAAGGTGTTTTTAAGGCTCTTTTCCTTTTTTTAGACCGACTTATGTACCTTTCTTCTATAATTTCAATGCACAATAGTACAATTACTTTTCTTTAATTGACATTTATCCCTCGTTTGTCTTAGGGATGATGACATTACGATGTTTTTCACGTCAAAAAATGCACATATATGGTTTTTGAGCATGAGTAGAGTGTAGACTATAATGTTTGAAGCTCTTGTATTGGGTTTATTTATTTTGTAAATAGTGTCGGAACAAATTGGAAGAAAGGTTTCATCTTGATTTGGTCAAAATCATGGTTCTTAATAGTCGGAAATCTTTCTTCTGTTAAGAGTTAGAATTTCCTCTTATTCATAATCGCTATACAACACGAAAGAGAACAGAAATGATTTTCTCATCTCATAATAAAAACTACTTAAAATTGGACTTTTACTTCTTATTCGTTGCTAGTTTAGTTGATGCATTGGAGTAACAACTAATTCGTGATTTTTTAATTAAAATACTTGGTAAAGCCTAAAGGTGACCGTATATAATACATATATAATATATTTAGCAAATTAGCCATATAAAATTAGAAAATTTTCTAATTAGTTAATATTTTATAAATTTTAGGTAAATGGTCAATGTTTTGTAAATTTTAGATAAATTTTAACTAATAGTCAACACTTTGACATAATTTTTCAATCAATTTAGATTTGTAAATATTTGGTCATAATTATTTACCAAATAATTACTAAAAGATTGGCTAAATGTCAAATCAAAACAGTAGATATAATAATACGTAAATATATATATATATATAGAGAGAGAGAGAGAGAGAGGCTTGATTCAACATGTAAAATTGTAAACCTACACAAATATTTTCCATTTTGATGAAACCAAAATATTTATTGTTCTTTGGAATTTGTCTGGAAGAATATTTTGTTTTCTTTCCACTTGCTT